>NC_140998.1:230069272-230339421 GCF_052327205.1 Somniosus microcephalus
GAGCTCCAGCGGCGGGCTCTACAGCTGAGACAGGCAGCGAAATCGGAGGCAAGCAATAATGGACTGGGAGCGTGCACTCGAGAGACGGCCGGCGCGGCAAGCAGGTCAGCGTTTAGACCTCCGTCGGGAACGAGTCTCCAACAGTGAATAAGCGGAAACCACAGTAAAACAGCGTTGTTATCGGTAGCAGCGGCGGGAAAGCGCAGGAAGCGCCATATCGTTGCTACAGAGAGAGAAATTTTTTTTTTTTTAAAGCGCGGGAAGCGCCATATCTTTTCTGAAATGCCTAAATCTGGTAATATTGAGGCTTTTGATGGCGAAATAGAAGATTGGACCACATACGTGGAAAGAGTAGAGGTTTATTGCACTGCAACTGGAATAACAGATGAAAAAAAAGCTTCAGTACTTCTGAACTTAATGGGCGCGAAGACATACGGGCTGTTACGAAATTTAATCACTCCAGCCAAACCAAAGGACAAGACTTTTAAAGAAATTGTTGATACCCTGCAGGAGCATTTAAACCCAACACCGCTGCTGATAGCGGAACGATTCAAGTTCTTCAAGAGAAATCAACACAAGAATGAAAGTAACGCTGATTACCTAACCGAATTAAGAAAGCTATCAAAGTACTGCCAATTCGGAGCAGGACTTTCGGATCATCTTCGAGACAAATTTGTTTGCGGTCTCTTAAGTGAAGGAACACAAAAAAGACTGCTTTCTGAAAAAGATTTAACATTGGACAAAGCTTTCAGTATGGCTGTATCATACGAAGCAGCAGCAAAAGGAGCTGCAGAGATACAACAAGAGACACAGGACTTCGGCACCCATAAAATGACACAGGAGTTCGGAAGATGTTATCGCTGCGGCAGATCCACCCATAACCAGAGGGACTGCTGGTTCAAGGGCAAAGCATGCAGGCAATGTGGTAAGATTGGACACATTGCACGGGTATGCCAATCTGGACAAAATAAATCCACTGACAGAAAACAAAAAATCAATAAAGAAAAGTACAGGAAGGTACAAATGATGGCGGACAGTAGCTCCGAAGACCAGAATAGCGATAGCGACTCCGGAAACAAGAGACTAAGCTGTCTCAAATTACATAATGTACTTGCCAAAGAGGATTACCAAACCATTTGGGTTACCCTCACAATAGCAGGGTCCCCAGTTAAAATGGAGCTAGATACAGGATCAGCTCTAACCGTAATATATCGACGAGATTACGAGAGGCTATTTTCGCATATACCTCTAAAAGACATCCATTATCTTAAAAACATATACGGGGCAGAAAGTCTACCCCAAAGGAAAAATAAGGGTGCCTATGGTATACAACGGCAAAGAAATACAAAAGTTGTATTTATACATTCTACAAGATGGTGGTCCACCGTTGTTGGGACGTGAATGGATAAGGAAGATACATTTAGACTGGCACTCCATTCAGGCACTGACGGTGACCAGTAAGGAAAAAAACAATGATGACATCATACCTGAACGATTAAAAGACATCTTGGCCAACGCCAAAGAAGTGTTTCAAGAGAAACTAAGAACCTTGAAAGGCATCACCGCCTCAATAAAAGTGGAAGATACAGCAATTCCAAAATTCTTTAAGGCAAGACCGGTGCCATACGCAATACGTCCGGCAGTCGAGGCAGAGCTGAAGAATTTGGAAAAGGCAGGCGTATTATCCAAAATAGATTGGAGCGAATGGGCAACACCCATCGTTCCAGTCATGAAAAAAACATTGAAAAATAACTCTGAGGAACAGAAAAAGATTTGCATCTGTGGGGACTTTAGGTGACTGTAAACGCGGTCCTTCACACGGTACAGTATCCTCTTCCGAGGATAGAAGATATTTTCGCCTCACTATCCGGAGGGAAACGTTTCACAAAAATTGACTTGGCACAGGCATATCTACAGATGGAGGTTGAGGAGACCTCTAAAAAGTATCTCACAATAAACACACACAAAGGCCTGTACCAGTACAATCGACTGTTTTTTGGAATAGCATCAGCTCCAGCTATCTGGCAAAGAGCTATGGAGCAAGTCCTGCAAGGGATTCCGGGGACTCAATGCTACCTAGACGACATCCTTATAACAGGAGAAAATGACAACAAGCACCTTGCCAATTTGGAGCAGGTGCTCACAAGGCTGAAAGAACGGGGCCTACGAGCAAATCACCCCAAGTGCGAATTTTTCCAAAATCAGATATCATATTGTGGCCACATAATTAATAAGGAAGGGTTGCATAAGTCACCTGAAAAAATTGAAGCAGTTATAAAAGCCCCAGCACCTGAAAATGTTTCACAATTAAGGTCATTCCTGGGATTAATAAATTACTATCATAAATTTTTACCGAACTTATCAACTATTCTACACCCTCTTAATGATCTTCTACAGACAGGAGTGATTTGGAAATGGAATGAAGACTGTAAACGTGCCTTCCATAAATGTAAAGACTTAATCACATCCGAGAAAATTTTGGCTCATTACAACCCATCACTACCAATCAGACTGGCGTGCGATGCATCCCCTTACGGCATAGGAGCGGTATTGTCCCATAGATTCCCTGATGGCTCGGAACGGCCGATAGCTTTTGCGTCACGCTCATTGAACTCAGCTGAGCGTAACTATGCCCAGATAGACAGGGAAGCACTCAGCCTGGTATGGGGAGTGAAGAAATTCAACCATTACCTACACGGACAAAAATTTACCTTGCTGACTGACCATCAACCCCTCATCTCCATATTCAACCCTAAAAACGGTGTCCCCATTATGACGGCACAAAGACTACAGAGGTGATCCCTTTTTCTAGGGGCACACCAATACAACATTGAATACAAAGGGTCAAAACAGCATGGGAATGCTGACGGGTTATCACGCCTACCGTTGCCAACGATAGAAGAGGCACCTACAGTAGACCCAGTAGAGATATTCCACTCTACCATAGTGGAATGTCTACCGGTGACAAATTCTGCCATTGAAAGGGAGACAAGAAATGACCCTACTCTCTCACGGGTCTACGATTTAACAGTGAAGGGATGGCCAGCACATGGCGAACCACTGTTGCCAGCATACTCGCAAAGAAGAGAACAGCTGTCAGTGTGCCGAGGAACCTTGATGTGTGGATTCAGAGTGGTGATTCCACCCAAACTCCAGGATAAAGTGCGAAAGGAGCTTCACGAGGGGCATCTGGGTGAAGTGAAAATGAAGAACCTAGCTAGGGCGTTTGTATGGTGGCCAGGTATCGATGGAGACATCGAAGACATGACCAAGAGCTGCCTAGGATGCCAGAAGGTCCAAAATGCTCCGCCACAGGCCCCTCTACATCCATGGGAGTGGCCCTCATCTCCCTGGCAAAGGGTGCACATCGACTTTGCTGGTCCATTTATGGACTCAATGTTCTTAATCGCAGTTGATGCACACTCCAAGTGGCCGGAGGTAATAAAGATGTCCTCCACCACCACGGAAAAAACCATCACAGTATTAAGGGCCATATTTGCCAGGGATGGGCTGCCGGAGCAGCTATGTTCTGATAATGGACCGCAATTTGTGTCCGAAGAATTCAGAAAGTTCTTAAAGAACAATGGGGTAAAGCACTACACGTCCGCCCCATACCATCCCGCCACCAATGGATTGGCTGAAAGGTTTGTCCAGACCTTCAAGAAGGCCATCAAGGCCATGGGTAATGAAGACATAAAACTTCAGCACAAGGTGGATAACTTCTTATTTGCATATAGGAATGCAACGCATATGGTTACTAACCAAACTCCTGCCATGATGTTCTACAATAGAAACCTAAGATGCCGGCTGGATTTGGTCAAGCCCAACATCCGAAGGGACGTGGAGAACCGACAGTTTCAGTGCATGAATGAAAGGCCAACTAGGGCCTTCCAGATAGGCCAACCGGTTTTGGCCCGGGACTACCGTACCGAGAAATGGCAGCCTGGAACTATCTGCACACGATTAGGACCACTGATGTATACCGTGGACATCGGAGACAGCATAATAAGGCGCCATACTGACCAAATCATCAAGTCATCCGAAAAGGGACAACCTACACCACCACTCTATACATCTAACGATGAAGTAGAGATACCCATATCTACATCCGATCCGGTGATACTGGGGCCCGATGAACCCGACACTGGCCTTCAAGATGAATCAGCCTTGCCAGAAGAACCTACTACACCACCAGAAACTACTACACCCCCAAGGCGTTATCCGGACCGAGTCAGGAAGCCTCCTGAGAGACTAACTTATAATTAATTAATACAGCAATGTATATTATTTTGCATATAACATGTAATTAATAATTACTTAAAATATGATGTACTAGTTAGCTAGAAGGGGAGGAATTGTGGTGTATGTGCCTTTAAGAGCCCCAGGTGTGCGGAATGCCGGTAATTGCCACTTGGGCTATATAAGCCTGTGTATTGTGTATATCCTTTAGAAACCCCCCCCAGACTTGCTTAGTAAATACCTATGAACCAACTCCTGTCTTCAGTGTCTTTATCTACACACGGACACGACACCCACTGCAGGTAAATGGAGCATTAGTTACATTGAAACTAGACACTGGGGCAAAAGCAAACTTAATCAGTATGAGTGACATTAACAATATGAAAGAAAAGCCCAAAATACAGAAAAAGTCAGTACTACTGAAGGACTATAATGGACAGAAAATAGATAGCTTAGGTATATGCATACTTAAAGTGACAGTCAAAGACAAAGTGCATCATCTCATGTTTTCTGTTGTGGCTGAAGGACTTGATTCACTACTGGGTGACAAAGCTTGTGAGGACTTAGAACTGGTCAAGAGAGTCTACCGTATAAACTGTGCCATAAGCAGACCAGATGACTCGGTGGATTCTGTAGTGAATAATTTCCAGGAAGTGTTTAAAGGATTTGGAGTTCTACCATTCACTTACAAGATCCAGCTAAAGGAGAATGCTCAGCCAGTGGTACATGCTCCACGAAGAGTTCCAGCACCCCTGCATGACCGGCTCAAGAATGAACTGGACAGAATGACCACACTAGGAGTCATCAGGAAAGTTGAAGAGCCAACAGACTGGGTTAACTCCATGGTATGTGTCAAGAAAAAGAACAATGATCTAAGAATATGCATGGATCCAAAGGACTTAAATGCAAACATAAAACGTGAACACTACCAGATTCCCAAGCGAGAAGAAATCACCAGTGAAATGTCAGGTGCCAGATACTTTACAAAGCTCGATGCCTCACAAGGATTTTGGCAACTAAAACTGGATGAAGAGAGCACCAAATACTGTACCTTCAATGCACCATTTGGCAGGTATTGTTTCCTCAGAATGCCTTTCGGGATAATATCTGCATCTGAAATCTTTCATAGAGCGATGGAACACATAATTGAAGGTCTGGAAGGAGTTCGGGTCTATGTTGATGACATCATCATCTGGGGCTCCACACTGAAAGAACACAATGAGAGACTGACTAAAGTGCTACAGAGCATATGCCGGAATGGACTGAAGCTCAACAATGCCAAGTGTCAGTTTGGCATCCAGGAAGTCACTTTCCTAGGAGATAATCTATCTGGTAAAGGAATAGAGCCAGATATGGAAAAAGTAAACGCCGTACTCAAAATGCACTGACCCACTGACAAAAAAGGAGTGCTACGCATCATGGGGATGATAAACTTCATTGGAAAGTTCATTCCTAACTTGTCAGCCAAGACAGCCTGTCTGCGAGACCTGCTACGTAAAACAAATGAGTTCGCATGGACAGAAAGACATGAACAAGAGTGGATCAACCTCAGAACAGTGCTGACAACCACACCTGTACTCACCTTCTTTGACCCAACAAAAAGAATCAAAGTGTCAACAGATGCATCAAAAGATGGCCTAGGTGCGGTCTTGCTACAAGCAGAGGGTGAAGATTGGAAGCCTGTTGCCTATGCCTCCAGGTCTATGACTGATACTGAGTGTCGATACGCCCAGATTGAAAAGGAATGTCTAGGCTTGGTAGTTGGACTAGAAAAGTTTCATGGCTACATATATGGACTTCCCACCTTCACAGTTGAGACAGACCACAGCCCACTGGTTGCCGTCATGAAAAAGAACCTGAATGAGATGTCTCCAAGGATTCAACGACTCATGATGAAGCTGCAAAGATATGACTTTGAACTGATCTGCACACCAGGCAAATACATAGTGTTAGCAGATGCACTATCCCGAGCACCCACAATGAGTCATGTGAGCTGTACTGAAGAAGACATGGATGTTCATGTGAGTATGGTCACTGCTGCGGTGCCCGTGTCAGACACAAAATCAAAGCAAATAGCAGAAGAAACAGTAAAAGATACAGTATTACAAACAGTAATAGAGAACATTCATCATGGTTGGCCAAAAGGTTCCTGTCCAAAATATTTTCACATACGGTCAGAACCGAGTGTCGCAAGTGGACTATTACTAAAACAGAACAGAATAGTCATTCCACAGGCTCTACGACAAGACGTGCTCAAAAGGATTCATGAGGGACACCTCGGAATTGAAAAATGCAAAAGGAGAGCAAGAGACACTGTTTATTGGCCTGGTATAAATAAGGACATTGAGAACATGATAGGCAAATGTGAGACATGTCAGAAACACCAAAACAAACAAGCAAAGGAACCAATGATAGTAGCTGACATACCAACAGCACCATGGCAAAAGGTTGGTATGGACCTTTTTCATTTAAATGGTAAAGACTATCTAATAGTGATTGACTACTATTCTAACTATCCTGAGATGGCGCTGCTCTCAAGCACCACAGCAAGCAGTGTCATAATGCATGTGAAATCCATCTTCGCCAGACATGGAATTCCCAGGATTGCCGTTAGCGACAATGGTCCGTGCTTCAACTGTAAGGAGTGGCAACAGTTTGCAGCACATTATGACTTTCAACACATCACATCCAGTCCTTTGTACGCTCAGTCGAATGGTAAGGCAGAGAAAGGTGTTCAAGTTCTCGAGCAGCTACTGAAGAAAGCGACAGAAAGCAAGTCTGATCCTTATCTCGCCCTGCTGAGCTACCGAGCCTCGCCTTTAGACTCTGGTTCTTCACCTGCTGAACTCCTAATGGGTCGCAAGTTGCGTACCACGCTACCCTGCTGTGCAAAAGAAAAGCAGAGTAAGGAACTGAGACAGAGACTTCAACTGTTAAAGCTGAAACAGAAATCATACCATGAAAAGTCATCCAAAACTCTGAAACCATTGACAAGGGATGATGTTATCAGGATTGAGGATCCAGATGCATGGAACAGGAAAGCTACAGTTCTTGAGGAAGTAGGGCCAAGGTCATACACTGTTAGAACTGAGGAAGGACATATTCTCAGGAGGAACCGCCGTTCCCTCCTAAAAACACAAGAGACTATCGAAGAGCAAATCGATGACAATGCTGCAACTGAATCTTGTCACTCACCACCAGAACAATCTAACACAAATACACATACAGGCTCTCATGAAAAAACATCAGACTTACCTGTGCTGAGAAGATCCACACGTGAAGTGAAAAAGCCTGATAGACTTAATCTTTGAGTACAAAGAAAACTACATTGAAAATGTAGTGACTGTTGAAGATGTTTATGTTGTTATTGATTGATATTGATTGATACTGATTTTGTTTAACCTCAAAGAAAGGGGGATGTAATGATCAGTAACCTGTCATTCTGGAATGATACACTAGGTGGTGCTGTATGTATATAAGAGTGGGCTACCCACAATGCACTAGGCCACCCACAAGGCAGCAGTCAAGATGGAGGCCTCTACAGATACTGTACCTAGTCTACATGTGCTCAATAAAGTGTCTAGCAAAAGCTAGCTGTTCTTAATACAAACGACTAGTTATTAATGAACATAACAGTTTTGTGGTCCTATTAAATGCCTGGTAGTTGGACCAGAGTTACAACAGGATAGGAACACAAACCGAAATACTGCAGATACTGAGGCATACCAAAGCAACAGCAGAGGAGAGAGGTAAAAAGTAATCAGAGTGTGACGTCACCAGGGAGCAGGTAAGTGATTGGTTGGTGAGTATTTCTTTTCAATAGAAGCTTGACTTCTGTGGTGTTAAATTTCTAGGGTCTCTGGTGTAGTGGGGACAGTTGGTAAATAAAGCGCCCTAGAGTATACCTGTAACTGGGGTATTGAATAATTTTTTAGATTAATAAAGGAGTAAGTCATGGCAGGAGAGTTCAGACCCGTGTTCTGCTCCTCTTGCTCCATGTGGGAAATCAGGGACGCTGCCAGTGTCCCTGACGACCATGTGTGCGGGAAATGCATCCAGCTGCAGCTACTTGTAGACCGCATTGCGGCGCTCGAGCTGCGGGTGGATGAATTTTGGAGCATGCGCGATGCTGAGAGGGTCATGGATAGCACATTTAGCGAGTTGTTCACGCCTCAGGGTAGGGCTGCACAGCGGGTGACCATCAGGCGGAGCAACAGAGGCAGGCAGGAAGTGCAGGGAACCCCTGCGGACATCCCCCTTTCAAACAAGTATACCAAGTTGGACACTGTTGAGGGGGATGACTCACCAGGGGAAGGCAGCAGCAGCCAGCTTCCTGGCACCAGGGACGCTTCTGCTGCTCAGAAAGGGAGGAAAAAGAGTGGGAGAGCAATAGTGGTAGGGGATTCTATCGTAAGGGGAACAGATAGGCATTTCTGTGGCCGCAAACGTGACTCCAGGATGGTTTGTTGCCTCCCTGGGGCCAGGGTCTGGGATGTCACTGAGCGGCTACAGGGCATTCTTAAGGGGGAGGGTGAGCAGGCAGAGGTCGTGGTCCACATTGGGACCAACGACATAGGAAGGAAGGGGGAGGAGGTCCTGCATCAAGAATTTAGGGAGCTAGGTAACAGATTAAAGAGCAGGACCTCGAAGGTTGTAATCTCTGGATAGAAACATAGAAACATAGAGATAGGAACAGGAGTAGGCCATTCGGCCCTTCGAGCCTGCTCCGCCATTCAATGAGATCATGGCTGATCTTCGTCTGAGATCCTAGCTGATCTTACCAGTTCAGTACCCCGTCCCCGCCTTTTCTCCGTAACCCTTAATCCCCTTAGCCTTCAGAAATATATCCAATTCTCTCTTGAAAATATTTATTGAATTAGCCTTCGCAGCCCTCTGTGGCAGGGAATTCCACAGGCCCACCACTCTTTGAGTGAAGAAATTCTTCCTCATCTCTGTTTTAAATGATTTGCCCGCTATTTTTAGACTGTGGCCCCTGGTTCTGTGCTCCCCGGCCATTGGAAACATTCTCTCTGAATTCAGCCCATCCAGGCCTGCCATAATTTTATATGTTTCGATGAGATCCCCTCTCAATCTTCTAAACTCCAGTGAGTACAAGCCCAAACCATTCAATCTCTCCCCGTAGGTCATTCCCGCCATTCCAGGTATCAGCCTGGTGAATCGCCGCTGCACTCTTTCCATGGCAAGAACATCCTTCCACAGATGGGGCGACCAAAACTGTACACAATACTCCAGATGCGGTCTCACCAGCACCTTGTACAGCTGTAGTAAGGTATCCCTATTCCTATACTCGAACCCCCTTGATATGAAGGCCAACATACCATTTGCCTTCTTAATCGCCTGTTGCACCTGCATGCTCTCCTTCAGTGACTGGTGCACAAGAACACCCAGGTCCCTCTGCACTTCCCCATCTCCCAATCTATTGCCATTTAGATAATAATCTACCCTCCTGTTTTTACCCCCAAAGTGGATAACCTCGCATTTATCCACATTATAGTGCATCTGCCACGTATCCGCCCATTCCCCCAACCTGTCCAAATCGCACTGTAGCCTCCTGACATCCTCATCAGAGCCCACCCCTCCTCCTAGTTTAGTGTCGTCAGCGAATTTGGAAATATTGCATCCAATTCCCTGATCCAGATCATTTATATATATTGTGAACAGCTGGGGTCCCAGGACAGATCCTTGCGGCACCCCGCTGGTCACTGCCTGCCACTCCGAAAACGAGCCGTTTATTCCAACTCTCTGTTTTCTATCCGCCAGCCAGTTCTCTATCCACGTTAATACTTTGCCCCCAATCCCATGAGCCTTAATTTTGCATGATAATCTTTTGTGTGGAACCTTATCGAAGGCTTTCTGGAAGTCAAGGTACACCACATCCACTGGCTCTCCCCCATCTATTTTACCAGTTACTTCCTCAAAAAATTCCAGCAGATTAGTCAAACACGATTTACCCTTTGTAAATCCATGTTGACTCTGTCCGATCCTTTCCCCATTTGTCAAGTGCTCCGCTATTTTATCCTTAATAATGGACTCTAGCATTCTGCCCACAACCGATGTAAGGCTTACTGGTCTATAATTCCCTGCTTTCTCTCTACCCCCCTTTTTAAATATTGGGGTAACATTAGCTACCCTCCAATCCACGGGTACTGTTCCCGAGTCAATGGAGTTCCGGAAGATGATCCTTAGAGCATCTGCTATCTCCAGGGCCACCTCCTTAAGTACCCTAGGATGTAGTTTATCAGGCCCCGGGGATTTGTCAGCCTTCAGTCCCCTCAACTTACCCAACACCATATCCCTAGAGATACTAATTTCTGTCAGCTCCTCCCTCTCATTAGTCCCTATGTTTGCCGATATTCCTGGGAGGTTATTTGTGTCCTCCTTTGTGAATACAGAACCAAAGTATGAGTTTAATTGGTCTGCCATTTCCTTATTCTCCATTATATATTCTCCCGAATCGGACTGCAAGGGACCGACTTGGGATTTTACCAGTCTTTTCCTCCTGATATACCGATAAAAGCTTTTGCAGTCTGTCTTTATGTTTGCTGCAAGTTTACTTTCGTATTCTATTTTCCCCTTCCTGATTAATCCCTTTGTCCTCTTTTGCTGTATCCTGTACTGCCCCCAATCTTCCGGTCTGGTGCTTTTTTTTGCCAGTTGATATGCCCTTTTTTTTTATTTTATGCTGTCCCTAATTTCTCTCGTTATCCACGGTTGAGTCACCTTTTTAGGTTTATTTTTATGCCAAACCGGTATAAACATGTTCTGGAATTCTTCCATTCTATCTTTGAATGCTTGCCATTGTCTATCCACTGTCAATCCCCCCAGAAACACCACCCAATCAATCTTACCCAATTCCCGTCTCATACCCTCGTAATTCCCTTTATTTAAGTTCTGGACCTTAGTCTCTGATTCAATTTCCTCACTCTCCATCTCGACTGAGAGCTCGATCATATTATGATCGCTCTGACCCAAGGGGCCTCGTACAAGAAGATTGCTGATAAGTCCCTTCTCATTGCACAATACCCAGTCTAAAATGGCCTGATCTCGAGTCGGCTCCTCGACATATTGGTCCAGATAACCGTCCCGAAAACATTCCAGGAATTCCTCCTCCTCAGAATTTTTACTAATTTGGGTAGTCCAATCAATATGTAAATTAAAGTCACCCATGATGAGAGCTGTGCTCTTATCGCACGCTTCTCTAATTTCCCTTTTTATGCCTTCCCTCACCTCCATATTACTATTTGGAGGCCTATATATCACACCCACTAACGTTTTCCTCCCCTTGCTATTTCTCATTTCTACCCATACAGATTCCGTTTCATCCGAGTTAATATCCTTCCTTTCCATTGCATTAATCCCCTCCTTTACCAGCAACGCTACCCCACCTCCCCTACCTTTTTGCCGATCCTTCCTAAATATTGTATATCCCTGGATGTTAAGTTCCCAGCCTTGCCCACCCTGCAGCCACGTTTCTGTAATCCCAATCAAATCATACTTGTTTACCTCTATTTCCACAACTAATTCATCCACCTTGTTCCTAATGCTTCTAGCATTAAGATACAAAGCCTTCAGGCTTGCTTTTTTCACACTCTCATTATGAATTAGTTTGGCCCTTTGTGTTTCTCTCCTTTGCTTATTGCTTCTCACCTTTCTACCATCTATTTCTGACTTCATATGACTTCCCTCTTTTCCACTACCTAGGTTCCCATCCCCCTGCCAAATTAGTTTAAATCCTCCCGAACCGCCCTAGAAAATATTACCCCGAGGACATCGGCTCCCTCACAGTTCAGGTGTAGACCGTCCCCTTGGTACAGGTCACTCCTCCCCAAGAACTGGTTCCAATGCCTCAAGAATTTAAATCCCTCTCCCTTGCACCACTGCTCAAGCCACGTATTTAGCTTATCTATCTTACTCTCTCTAAACTTATTAGCTCGTGGCACTGGTAGCAATCCAGAGATTACTACCTTTGAGGTCCTACTTTTCAATTTAGCTCCTAACTCCCTAAATTCAGCTTGTAGGACCTCCTCCCTCTTTTTACCTACATCGTTGGTACCTACATGTACCACGACAACTGGCTGATCCCCCTCCCCCTTCAGAATGCTCTGCACCCGCTCCGAGACATCCTTGACCCTTGCACCAGGGAGGCAACATACCATCTTGGAGTCTCGGTCTCGGCCAAAGAAACTCCTATCTATCCCCCTTACAATTGAATCCCCTATCACTATAGCCCTATCCCTCTTTTTCCCGCCCTTCTGTGCAGCAGAGCCAGTCATGGTGCCCTGAACCTGGCTGCTGGTGCCTTCCCCTGATAAGTCATCTCCCCCAACAGTACCCAAAACGGTAAACCTGTTTTGGAGGGAGATGACCGCAGGTGACTCCTGCACTACCTTCCTGCCTTTACCCTGCCTTTTGGTCACCCATTTACTGTCTGAGCTAGCCTTTACCTGCGGTGTGACCAACTCACTGAATGTGCTATCCACAACATCCTCAGCATCGCGTATGCTCCAGAGTGAGTCCATTCGCAGCTCCAGCGCCGCCATGCGGTCCGCTAGGAGCTGCAGCTGGACACACTTCCTGCACACATAGTTGTCAGGGACAGTGTCCCTGAGTTCCCACATGGCACAGGAGGAGCATGACACGGGTCCGAGCTGCCCTTCCATGACTTAACCCTTACAATACCCTTTTATTTACTACGATTTAGCTTAATTATTGAATTCTACTTAGAATAAGTTTGTGAAAGTACTCACCAACCAGTCACCTACCTGTTTTCTGGTGTTGTATTTTCACTGCCGCCTCCTGTCCTGGAACCTTTTCCACCTAGGTTAGGCTCCTGAAATAAAATAAATTGAACCTATCTTTTCAACTTCCCCTAACCCCTAAAAGGTTAGAGGAGGTGGAAGGGTGGGAGACACTACACTGTAGTGCTTCGGGTTTAGCAACAGCTCCACCTATATAAGAGTTACTGGCCTCCTGCTCTCCCGACTGCACCAGCTGTGAAAGAAAAAGCCCGCGAAAGGTGAGCTTTTAAACTCACCAGTTACTGGCCTCCTGCTCTCCCGACTGCACCAGCTCTCTCCTGGAACCTGGATTGGTCGGTGCCTCTGACTGCTCCCTCTCAAGCCTTTAAGCTCTCCCGCCTCGGGCTGCTCCCGCGCAGGTCCGCTGCTTCTCCGGTCTCGGGGCTGTGGGCCTCGGTGCCTCTGACTGCTCCCTCTCAAGCCTTTAAGCTCTCCCGCCTCGGGCTGCTCCCGCGCAGGTCCGCTGCTTCTCCGGTCTCGGGGCTGTGGGCCAGTGCCACGTGCTAGTAAGTATAGGAATGGGAGGATAGAGCAGATAGAGCAGATGAATGCGTGGCTAAAGAGTTGGTGTAGGGGGGAGGGTTTTACTTTCCTGGATCACTGGGCCTGCTTCTGGGAAAGGTGGGACTCGTACAAGTCAGACGGGTTGCACCTGAACCAGAGCGGGACAAATATCCTTGCGGGGAGGTTTGCTAGCACTGTTGGGGGGGATTTAAACTAACTTGGCAGGGGGATGGGATACAGAGGGGAGCTGAAATAGGGGGTGATGTGCTGCCAATTATAGAGAAAAAAACAAGTCAGCTTGGTAGACAGGGCAAATATATGAGGGCAAGGCTGGATGGCATCTATTTTAATGCAAGGAGTCTTGCAAATAAGGTGGATGAACTGAAGGTGTTGATAAACAAATGGGAGTATGATATTGTTGCTATCACGGAGACATGGTTGAGGGAGGGGCAAGACTGGCAGCTCAATATTCCGGGGTACAGAATCTTCAGGCGAGACAGAGGGGGAGGTATAAGAGGAGGGGGTGTCGCAATATTAATTAAGGAGTCAATTACTGCAGTAAGGAGGGATGATATATTAGCAGGTTCCTCTAATGAGGCCATATGGGTGGAGCTTAAAAACAAAAAGGGGGCAAGCACTTTGCTGGGAGTGTACTATAGGCCTCCAAACAGTCAGGGGGAGATAGAGGAACAGATATGTAGGCAAATCTCAGAGAAATGTGCAAATAATAGGGTAATAATAATGGGGGATTTCAACTTCCCCAATATTAACTGGGATAGTCAGAGTGTGAAAGGCTCAGAGGGTGTAGAATTCTTAAAGTGCATCCAGGAGAGCTTTTTGAGCCAGCATGTAGAAAGTCCTACAAGAGAGGGGGCGGTACTGGACCTAATTCTAGGGAATGTGGCCGGCCAAGTGGAAAAAGTGCTAGTAGGTGAGCACTTTGGTGATAGTGACCATAATATGGTAAGATTTAAGGTGGTCATGGAAAAGGACAGGGATGGGCCGGAAATAAAGGTTCTAAATTGGGGGAAGGCCGATTTTAATAGGATAAGGCAGGATCTGGCCAAAATGGACTGGGATCAGCTACTTGTAGGAAAATCCGCATCGGAGCAATGGGAGGCTTTCAGAAGGGAGATTGAGATCATACAATGGCAACATGTTCCCGTAAAGGTCAAGAGTGGTTCCAAAAACCACAGGGAACCTTGGATGTCAGGGGATATACGAGAATGGATTAGGAAAAAAAGGAGGGCTTTTGGTAGATACAAAAGGCTAAAGACGGAGGAAGCCCTAGAGGAGTGCAAAAAGTGCAGGGGGATACTTAAAAAAGAAATTAGGAGATCAAGGAGGGGCCATGAAATAACACTGGCGAGCAAAATAAAGGAAAATCCTAAGATGTTTTATAAGTATATTAAGGGTAAGAGGATAACTAGGGAAAAAATAGGGCCCATTAGGGACAAAAGTGGCAATCTGTGTGTGGAGCCGGAAGATGTAGGAGGGGTTCTAAATGAATTTTTTGCATCTGTTTTCTCGATGGAGAAGGACGATGTAGACATAGAAATAGGGCGGGGGGACTGTGATATGCTCGAACATATTAACATCGAGAGGGAGGAGGTATTGGCGGTTTTAGCTGGCCTAAAAATGGATAAATCCCCAGGCCCGAATGAAATGTATCCCAGGCTGCTGGGTGAGGCAAAGGAAGAGATTGCGGGGGCTCTAACACATATATTCAGGACCTCTCTGGCCACAGGGGATGTGCCAGAGGACTGGAGAACCGCTAATGTAGTACCATTATTCAAGAAGGGTAGTAGGGAAAAACCGGGGAACTGCAGGCCAGTGAGCCTAACATCAGTGGTAGGAAAATTTTTGGAAAAAATTCTGAGGGACAAAATTTGTCTCCACTTGGAGAGGCAAGGATTAATCAGGGATAGTCAACATGGCTTTGTCAAGGGAAGATCATGTCTGACTAATTTGATTGAATTTTTTGAGGGGGTGACTAGGTGTGTGGATGAGGGTAACGCAGTGGATGTGGTATAGATGGATTTCAGTAAGGCCTTCGATAAAGTCCCGCACAGGAGACTGGTCAAGAAGGTAAGAGCCCATGGAATCCAGGGTGCCTTGGCACATTGGATACAAAACTGGCTTAGTGGCAGAAGGCAGAGGGTGATGGTCGAAGGTTGTTTTTGTGACTGGAAGCCTGTGGCCAGTGGGGTACCACAGGGATCGGTGCTGGGTCCCTTGCTGTTTGTGGTCTACATTAATGACTTGGATATGAATGTAAAGGGTATGATCAGTAAGTTCGCGGATGATACAAAAATTGGTAGGGTGGTAAATAGCGAGGAGGGTAGCCTCAGTCTGCAGGACGATATAGATGGGTTGGTCAGATGGGCGGAACAGTGGCAAATGGAATTTAACCCGGAAAAGTGCGAGGTGATGCACTTTGGGGGGACTAACAAGGCAAGGGAATACACAATGAATGGAAAGACCCTAGGCAAGACGGCGGGTCAGAGGGATCTGGGTGTGCAAGTACACAGATCCCTGAAGGCGGCGGAACAGGTGGATAAGGTGGTAAAAAAGGCATATGGGATACTTGCCTTCATTAGCCGAGGCATTGAATATAAGAGCAAGGAGGTTATGATGGAGCTGTATAAAACACTGGTTAGGCCACAGCTGGAATACTGTGTGCAGTTCTGGTCGCCACACTACAGGAAGGATGTGATCGCGTTAGAGAGGGTGCAGAGGAGGTTCACCAGGATGTTACCAGGGCTGGAGCGCTTCAGCTATGAAGAGAGACTGGGCAGATTGGGTTTGTTTTCCTTGGAGCAGAGGAGGCTGAGGGGGGACATGATTGAGGTGTACAAAATGATGAGGGGCATAGATAGGATGGATGCTGAGGAGCTTTTTCCCTTAGTAGAGGGGTCAATAACTAGGGGGCATAGATTCAAGGTAAAGGGCGGGAGGTTTAGAGGGGATTTGAGAAAGAACTTTTTCACCCAGAGGGTGGTTGGAGTCTGGAACTCACTGCCTGAAAGGGTTGTGGAGGCAGAAACCCTCACAACATTTAAGAAGCATTTGGATGAGCACTTGAAATGCCATAGCATACAAGGCTACGGAACAAATGCTGGAATATGGGATTAGATTAGACAGGGCTTGATGGCCGGCGCGGACACGATGGGCCGAGGGCCTCTATCCGTGCTGTATTACTCTATGACTCTATGATACTGGAAATCTCAAAGAAAAACAGAAAACGCTGGAGACACTCAGCAGGTCAGGCAGCATCGGTCGAGAAAACACGAGACACTTGACCTTTCTGGTATAAAACCATTCCTCAAAACAGACCCGGGGTTTGCAGGAGATGAGGAAACAGTGCAAACTAACCACAGGACTTTACAGCTCTTAAATTTCATGGGGATAAAAGTCCACATCGCACTTTACAGTGACGGAGCAACAGATTCTGTCTGAAGCTCCCCACTGATCCACTTTCCATTTCCCCAACTCGTTGTGGGCTGCTTTGCAGATCCACTGCAGACTGACTGGTGTAGGTCAGTCTCTTTCAATCTATTGTGGTCAACATTGTGAACCTTGGTATCACGGACTCATTCTGGAGCCACCGAGATGCCCATCAATTCTCCGAGAGACGGGTTAACTTAGAGCCGGCTGTGCTCGACACCATCTGTAGGGTGGAATTTCATCGAGCTCTTTGAGATATGTTGTGAAACTCTGATTCTGAGAACAGAGACGCTTTCAAATTCAGTTTGAGGAAAGTCAAAGAAACCAACAGCAATGACATCACAGAATAATCATCCAAACCTCTGTATTCCAAAGCTCTGATTGGCTCTGGGTATCACACACCGCCCCCTCTCCTTTGTTAATTGGTGCCTGGATTGATGGAAGATCCTGACTGGCTCACAGGGATTGTCAATCATCATTGATCATGCCAGACCCTGTTGAAATGCAGGAGCTTGTGAGGGTAGAGGTTAGGTTGTTACTACAGTGGAGTTTGAGCTCAGTGCTTTGCAACAGGAAGAGTTAAGATGGCCTCCCAAGTGCGTCAGAACTATCACAAGGACTGTGAGGATGCTGTCAACAAGCAGATCAACATGGAGCTCTATTCCTCCTATGTTTATCTCTCCATGGTGAGTTTTGTATTTTTGGGGTCCTATTTCAAAATTAAGGCTGTTATTTTATTCTAAGCAGGTAGAATTTCTCTAGGTCAATGAATGGGCTTTAGAGGGTCTCTCTATAGCCCTCCCCAGTCTTAATCCAGTGAATGCTCTTAAGACAGTGATCTTGCAGAAGGACTCTTTCCTGCTCTGTAATAGCTCTGTCCTATTCTGATGTGTTTATATTTGAAACTAACTCCAGGGTTTCATCAAGTTTGTAATGGAGGGTTCATCTTGAAGATTCACTAAAACTAGTCAACTTCCAACTTGGATGGCAACAATTAGATTGAATTGGGTGACTAGTTAGTGAAACATTGGCTGGTTCTGGCCAGTTTTTATCCCCCTCTAATTGAGTGAATCCTGTTAGTCTTTCTCACCTGAGGATGGTGTTAAACTATTTAATTTTAAAGATTTGGCTCTTTTCCTTCTCTGCTTTTAGACTTTCATCTGGGAACAAAAGAAGATACCACAGATATTTTGACCAAGTGTAGTTGAGAGCTTTATTCCAAAAAGCATTAAAGCTCGCTAATATTTTCTAGTAACATAACCTCCTATTCTGTTGAGCTACTTCAATGAGGAGCTTCCAACATATTCAAAAAGGATTTGGAAAGTATTGGTGTTGCTACCATTTGAGTTGGCCATGGATCAGATCTAGATTTCAATTGTCTCTTTTCCATTTTTCTCTCTACCTGCAGTCGTATTACTTTGACCGGGATGATGTTGCCCTGCGTCACTTTGCCGAGTTCTTCAAGGAGCAGTCACATGAGGAACGTGAGCATGCTGAGAAACTGCTGAAATTCCAGAATATGCGTGGGGGGCGTGTTGTCCTGGAGGATGTCAAGGTTAGATTCAGCAAACTTTGAAGAATTGCCATGGTTTTGTGAAAAGTAGGCTAGTTACCTCATACTAGATTATCTGAGTCATGGAAGTTGTTGTATGCATGGATTTTCAGAAGGCAGGAGATTGCTGGCAGAAATTGGAAGTGCATTAGAAGCAACCTTGTGACCCCAATAAAACTGGGTGGAGTAGGAGGCAGTTGGTATAAAATAGACCACTGGATGGTGACTAGTGCATATGATCTAAATGTGCAAATAGTGATCTGCTGAGCTAGGGTCTATAGTGAGCTCCAGGGCAAAATTGGAGACTGGCTAGGGGGTTGACTGGAAGGAAGTGGTTGATGTTCACATCAGATGTAAGAGTGTAGGGATTTGGGGTGTGTCCCAGTACAGATGTCATTTAGAAGCTAGCTTGCAGAGACAAAAGGCTGATTGAAAGGTGGGCTTCATGTTCTGGCATAGAATAGAAAGCAAGGAAGTGTTACTGCAATTACTGCTAGATAGACCTCATTTGGAATATTGTGCTCCATTTTAGGTGATCTCACCTTTAGAGCCTATAGTGCTGTGATTTCAAGTCAAATAACTCATTCCAAAGAGAATTCTTGATGAACTGTCTGGTTAAAATCCTGGCTTAGAATATCAAGAATGACATTGAGTTGTGATCTGACTAACTCCTGAAATGTTCAAGTCTGTTAACTAATTTCTTCCAATGTTACTCTATACCCCACCCCTACAAACTCTCAGAAACCAGAGCAGGATGAGTGGAGCAATGGCCTAGTGGTGATGCAGAGAGCTCTGCAGCTGGAGAAGGATGTCAACCAGAGTCTGTTGGATCTACACCAACTCTCCACTGGGAACACTGACCCTCATGTAAGTTCCTAATGTCTCATTTAAAGAAAGATTTGCATATCTACAGTGCCTTCCTTGTCGTCGGTGTCCAAAAACACTACAGCCAATTCAGTACTTCTTGAAGTGTCATTATTGTAATGTTTGCAACATGGCAGTCAATCTGCACACCAAGATCCTGCTGCAGAAATGAGAGAAATCACCAGATAGTCTGTTTTATTAAGTTGGTTAGTGATCAATATTGGCCAGGACACTGACATTCCAGTTTTTTTTCTTTGAAATAGTACCATGTGGGCAGACAAGACCTTGTGTACTGTTTTATCCAAAAGACAATACCTCTGACATTGCAGCTCTCCCTCAGTACTGCAGTGAAGTGTTGGTTTTCACTCAATTCTCTGAAATGGGACAACCCAGGGCCTTCTGACTGGCAGTGGTACCAGTAAGCCATGGCTGACACTTGCCATGTTTTGGGTGAGTTGAAGGCTATCTGGGGAGCTTAATCTGATCACTGATCTTTAGCAATATCTCCATGCCCAATAGGTTTCTGATGATCTTTCACAAAAGACTTCAACATCAGGATCTCACTGAGATGAGGCCAGTGCATAAAGCAGATTGAAATTGGGACACCAAAGGAGAAGTTGTAACTGAAGGGGGTTCTGCTTTCCAATTTTAAATTGGTAAATGCATTACTCCTGGAGTAAATCTAATCTGACGTCCAATCCACCTATTTCTCTGCAGCACTTGTACCAGTTACCCCATCCAGTAGAAGATAAAGGACCATCTCCATGGGCGGTGAAGCTCAGAAGGCCTTTGATGATGTCTCCTCTGAGCTAATTGTGCTTTGTTTTTCACTTTCAGTTGTGTGACTTCCTGGAGACCCACTACTTGGATGAGCAAGTGAAGATGATCAAGAAGCTTGGAGATCACATCACCAACTTGAAGAGACTGGGAGCCCCTGAGAATGGCATGGGAGAGTACCTGTTTGACAAGCACAGCCTGAGTTGAATGGGATTCTTGAACCATTAGTTCTATACAGGTTGCAAATGAAGTGTGACCAACTTCTGGTGGTGAATACTTTGGTTGTCATTATTTCCCAGTTTTCTCATCTAACTGTCACAGTACATGGAAATAAAGGTTATTCATCATTGAACTGGTTTGTCTTTGTTTAATTAAATAGCTGATCTGGTTAAGATCCCACTGCACAATACACAGCTGTGTAATATGATCCAAGTTAAAAATACAGAAGTCACTCCCAGGATGGCTGTGCCCACATCTTCAAATCATCACTGGAGAGGATTCTAATGGTTTTCTGAGCTCTCGGTAACAGTTCCTGCTGAAAAGGGTTTTTTATAACATCTGCCAGCAAACAGTCATTAAGCTGTGGTGGTTTAAAACAAAGAAATGGGCAAGGGTGAAGGGGGTTGAATTAGTGCTGACAGTAGTGACTCTTCAGTCAGGAGAAGGGAGAGTACATGCCTGGTGTCTTGCTTCAGACTTTTACCTGTAAAGGTGGGGGAATGATCTGCTATTGAGCTGTCTTTACATTTGACTGATGGCACAAGTCACGCACTAGATTGCCAAAGCTGTGTGACATGTGTACACAGTACAGCGTTGGCCATCTTAGAAACTTCCATTTGGGCAGGATCAATTCTGTTTATCATTCTCTTTCTTTCCCAGGTTACTTTCTTTTTCTAGCCCCACCGACGGCAATACTTGATGTCTAGGATTAAGTAAAGCTCTAGTCTGAATTGGGGAGTTTGTTGGTGTTGGGTAAAGTGAAGCTAAATCAGTAATCATGTAGGAGTCACTGGAAATAGAGTGCGAGACTTTCATAGCAGCAAAGAAAAACACGTGTTAGCTTTATTAACTCTCCGCATGGACTGAGGGACTCGGCCTCGTCGCAGGGCTATGACATCGACACACAATCGACGACTCTAAAAGGGACCCTGCTCAGATAACCCAACCAAGTTCCGTACATAACGTGGAGCGATAACATTGCCTATACATAGTGAATTGTGTTACTGTCCCTATGTGGTCTCTGCCACAATCATATAAATCCTATTCAAGCCAATGATTTTTCTACCAAAAACTAACTTACTTTCTATTGCAGCAGCATTGTTGTAGGTGTAACATTTGCATACTGAATTATCATTGGCCCGCAGGCATCGAAGCAATACCTATTGTATTCACGTGATCACATGTTGCGTTGTCATTGGCCTGCAGGCATCTGTAAGGACTGCTATTGTTTAGAAGACCCAGGGGTCCGAACTCCATCTTGTCCACACGGTGCTGTATTGATTGAGAAAGCTTACAGACTTGATGCTTCATTAAAAGAGTTTAAATTGTAAGAATCCGTTGTCCTGCAATTTATTATTTTTGTACAAAGTGTGCAAAACAAGACAGTAGGGATCCACTAGCTAATTCTGATCAAATAGGAGCTAGATTATTTTCGCTAATTCATTCGGTATATCGCTAATGGCCACAACTGTTCCAAAAGACTGCCCTTAACCCACAAAGTGTGCGGTGATTTCTGAGTGTTCCTGAAGAATCCACAAATTAAACATCCATTAAAGCTGTTCAAAAATAGTTCATCTAAAGGGAATGAATGAACTCCATTTGAAAATACCAAGCCACAAAGGCCCTTTAAATATTCTCTCCAGCACTGAGCGAGTATACATGGATAGACTGATTCATAATGGGCCAGAAATTCGTGACCAAAGGCGTGAGTACGGTCGGGGTACTCATGCATCTGGCCGTTGGAAATGTCGGCGTTCAGCATGAACAGCGCATGCGGGGAACGCCGGCATTTCCAGACTTCGGAATGAAGGGGTTCATAGGCACAGCGCGTGCGCCTGCACAGGCAGCGCTTGCGCAGTGAACTTCGTAGATTTCATTCATGAATTCAGTGAGGGTAAGTCCTTACAAGTTACACTTGAAAAAAGCAGGTGTAAAGTTGTTCCAAGGCTGCGGAGGAGGATATATTTTATCGTGGAGCTTCGGAAAGGCAATATTTTTGTTTGGGAAAGGGAGGGAAGTTATTTTAAGAAATTTTAAGTAAGTTTTAAAGTTTAATTTTTTTTTTTTAAACGGGTTTTCAGAACGGTAGGTAGAAGGAGCAATTGTGGCTGTGTGAATGGAATGTGAAAATGAGTGTTCTAAAATGAGTAATGTAACATTTCCAGCACTTTTAAGAAAGAAACTTTTCATCAGTAATAAGTAATTATGTATGTATGTCCGCATATATTCCTTTACATATATGTATGTATGTTTTATATTCCTTTACTAATGTGTATGAATGTATGTTTTTAATTATGATTTTCCAATAAGTTACTTTCTCTGAAAGTCATAATTAAATAATACATTCATACACATAACTAAAGGAATATATACATAACACGCAAAGGAATATATACAGACATACATACTTTCAGAAGCTCCACGATAAGAAATATCTTCCTCCGCAGCCTCTGGAGCAACTGTACCCATGCTTTTTTCATATGTAAGTTGTAAGGACTTGACCTCACTGAAATCATGAATGAAAGCGGCGAATTTTACTGCGCACGCGTTTTGCCTCTGAACCCCTTCGTTCAGAGAACAGGAAATGCCGCTTTTCCCCGCATGCGCTGTGCATGCTGAAAACCGGCATTTCCTCCGGCCAGACGCGTAAGTACCCCGACCGTACTCGCGCATTTGGAAGGGAATTACTGGGCCAACATTTTACATGTAAAAAAAAATGAAAAATTTAACAATTGCACGATTTGCCCCCTCGCATCTGCGACTGAGGGTCCAAGGAGGTGCATTGCACAAGAGGTCATCGTCGTACATATCCTCACACTGTTCCCTTTCGGGAACTGTATGAAGTGGTGGAAGGATTTATGGCCGTGATTAACGCTCATTCCGTGACCGTAACCATCTTTGAACCAGCCATTAGGGTGGTTAGTCCTATGGCGTGAGGGTTTTACGGGCTCCCACAACCCATCTGCAGGGGGGGGGCCACCCACACCCACGGACGCAAGTATCCCGCTGGATGTCCACCCAGAATTTATAGTTGGAGCTCCGACTCCACTTGCCGGGACTGTCTGGAGTGGGGTTCGAAACCCTATTCCTTCTGGCCCAGCGGCGGGGATGCTTACTGCTACGCAAAAGGCCCACTCCGCACAAAAGGTGACACCCATACGTTTCCTGCGCCTTTTCCCTCCCCGTGACTGGAGCCCTATGCTGCCACTTGAAAGACCAAGCTATCATCTGCCCTTTTTGCGGCGCCTTTGACTTCTCATTACCAATGATGAGCAGGCGCTGCGCCTCCACCTCCTTGAGGAGATTGCTGAGGTCATCATCAGTTCAATTGTGAGTTCTTTTAATGCCGTGAATTGTGCTCATTCCAGCCATTTCACGTTGCTAATCGGATTGGGCCTTTGGCATAGCGGTAGGATCCCCGCCGCTGGGCCAGATCAGGGTAGGGTTTCGAACCCCGCTCCAGACAGTCCCGGCAAGTGGAGTCGGAGCTCCGGCTCTAAATTCTGGGTTGACATCCAGTGGGATATTTGCGTCCGTGGGTGTGGGTGGCCCCCCCTCCTTGTATAGCTTGTGGGAGCCCGTAAAACCCTCCCGCCATAGGACTAACCGCCCTAATGGCTGGTTCAAAGATGGTTACGGTCACGGAATGAGCGTTAATCATGGCCATAAATCCTTCCACCACTTCATACAGTTCCCCAAAGGGAACAGTGTGAAGACACGTATGACGACGACATTGCTAAATAAATACATGGAATTCAAAAAATTCTTTTAGGGCTTTTAAAAGTCTTTAAATTGCTTTAATTCTGTTTAAAACTACTTCAGATTCTTCAAAATAATGTAAACGTTTTTAAAATTTTATAAAAGTTCACAAAACATTCATAAAATAGCAGATAACTTACTTTCCCTGCAGCTGTGTAACTACAAAGTCCTCTGCAGCTGCTTGGAGAGATTGGGGGCGTGTCCTACTACAATGAGACCTTAAGGGGCGTGTCTCACTTGCACTGCACGCTCCAGGCTTCGCGCTGGCTGCACTCCTGGGCGGCGTGACGTCATACGCTGCCCGGGATTCTTCTTTTTGTAACACCAATTCCAGGCATCCCTGGAGGTGATCGGCAGGAGCGTCAGGTGTGTGCATATACGGGGCTTGCACGCGCGGCAAGCCCCGTTCACGAATTTCTGGCCCATTAAAATGTTGGCTGGACTGTTTCTAGGAGTTAAACTGGAAAATACATTGGTTTTCCACACCACAAGGGAAATGAAAGCTCTTTGGACATTTGTAATGGCTCAGCCGATTGATGCGTCACGTGTCTTGCACACCCATGATTGTTCTGACACTCTGGGGAGACCATCTTCACTTTTACTGCTGGTGGGAGCCAAGTGCAAACACCACTGTAGTTACAACTGAACCTCTCTCCAATGATGTACCTAAACGAGATTAGATGCCATGGTATAGGAACAGGGCAGCCACGTGGGATTTGGACCACTGCTTGTGTAGAGAATAAACAACATGAGCTGGATAGGAACAGGAGGCGGCCATTGAGCCCCTCGAACATGTTCCTCCGTTCATTGAGATCATGGTTGATCTGTGACCTCACTCCATATACCCGCCTTTGCCCCATATCCCTTAATACCTTTGGTTAACAAAAATCTATTAATCTCAGATTTAAAATTAACACTTGACCGAGCATCAACTGCTGTTTGCGGAAGAGAGTTGGGCCAAACATCCTATTTCTGTGTTGTATGGTTTATGTAATTCACTCTTCTCTGTTCTGGAGGTTTTTGTAATGATCAGTAACCTGTCATTCTGGAATGGTACTCTAGGTGGTGCTGTCTGTATATAAGAGTGGGCAACCCATGATGCACTAGGCTACCCACAAGGCAGCAGTCAAGATGGAGGCCTGTACAGATACTGTACCTAGTCCACATGTGCTCAATAAAGTTTCTAGGAAAAGCTAGCTGTTCTTAATAAAAACGACTAGTTATTAATGAACATAACATGGTACCAGGATTGGTAAGATCTGCTGAATATTGTGCAACGCGACATGGAGAATTTGTAGCCACCAGAGCATTTGAAACTCACAGGAAATGTCGACTACAATTGGCAGGCTTTTAAACAACAATTCGAAATCTACATCGCTGCCATCGGGTATGGTACGGAGCCAGGCACAAGGAAAACAGCATTGCTGCTCACGGTTGCAGGCCCACAGGCGATAGAGGTATTTAATACATTTGTATTTAATCCAGAGGAGAACAGAGAAAAATTAGACGATGCGCTAAAGAAGTTTGATACACATTGTTCTCCCAAAAAGAATGAAACCTACGAGAGGTACATCTTCCGTTCTCGGACACAGCAGCAAAATGAGACTTTTGATAGCTTTTTGACTGATCTGAAACTGAAAGCACAGATGTAAAGTCTGTGGGTTGTATAGCGAAGTAATACACCGACTACAAGAGTAACTTAAACAGGACTTTACTATTCGAAGGTCAGGGCGAATCTGCCCAATAAGTTCTGCCACAGCACTTATATACCGGTGTGGTCACCGTCGGTATTACAGTATACAGCAGCCAAGATAAAGTAGTGCCACACCTAAAATAGTTCTCTTAAAGGTAAACGGTTACATACAATAGTTCTCTTAAATGTAGAACAGTTACATACACTACAATCCACCCTTTTTAGCTTACAACATACTTATTTCCCATTAACCATATCATTAGAACATATATACAAATTATGTAAAACAGTTCACAGATTCAGTCTCTCTGGAGGCCTCCTGACTCTCTCCGGATAACGCCTCGGTGGCGTAGTAGTTTTCGGTGGGGTAGTAGGTTCTTCCGGCAAGGCCGATTCAGCTTGAAGGACAGTGTCCGGATCATCTGATTCCAGTATTACCAGATCGGAGGTAGGGGCTCTGGGTATCTCTGTTTCGACATTAGCCGTGTAAGGTTGTGGAGTAGGTTGGCTCTTTGTGGATGACCCTATGATCTGGTCAACATGACGCCTTATGATGCTGTCACCAATGTCCACTGTATACAGCAGCGGCCCTAGCCTTTTTACAATAGTTCCAGGCTGCCATTTCTCGGTACGGTAGACCGGGGCCAAAACTTGTTGACCTGTCTGAAAAGATCTAGTTGGCCTTTCATTCAGGCCCTGGAATTGCCGGTTCTCTACGTCCCTTCTGACGTTTGGCTTAATCAAATCCAGCCGGCGTCTTAGCCTTCTATTGAAAAACATCATGGCGGGAGTTTGATTTGTGACCGCATGTGTTGCATTCCTGTACGCCAACAAGAAGTTATCTACCTTATGTTGTAAGTTGATGTTCTCATTACCCATGGCCTTTATGGCCTTCTTGAAGGTCTGGACAAACCTTTCAGCTAAGCCATTGGTGGCGGGATGGTATAGGGCTGACGTGTAGTGCTTGACCCCGTTGCTTTTTAAGAATTTCCTGAATTCTTCGGACACAAATTGTGGTCCATTATCAGAACAGACCTGTTCCGGCAGCCCATTCCTGGCAAACATGGTCCTTAATACTGTGATGGTTTTTTCCGTGGTGGTGGAGGACATCTTTATTACCTCCGGCCACTTGGAGTGTGCATCCACCGCTATTAGAAACATTGAGTCCATAAGTGGACCAGCAAAGTCGATGTGTACCCTTTGCCAAGGAGATGAGGGCCACTCCCATGGATGCAGAGGAGCTTGTGGTGGCGCGTTTTGGACCTTCTGGCATCCTAGACAACTCTTGGTTATTTCCTCGATGTCTCCATCAATACCTGGCCACCACACAAACGCTCTTGCTAGGTTCTTCATTTTTACTCCACCCAGATGCCCCTCGTGAAGTTCCTTTAGCACCTTATGCTGAAGTTTGGGTGGAATCACCACTCTCGATCCACACATCAAGGTTCCTCGGCACACTGACAGCTGTTCTTTCCGTTGCGAAAATGCTGGCAGTGTTGGTTCGCCATGTGCTGGCCATCCCTCCACTGTTAGATCGTAGACCCGTGAGAGAGTCGGGTCATTTCTTGTTTCATTCTCGATCATCGAATTGGTTACTGGTAGACATTCTACTATGGATGAGTGGAACATCTCTACCGGGTCCATTGTAGCCGCCTCTTCTACTACCGGCAACGGTAGGCGCGATAACCCATCAGCATTTCCATGCTGTTTGGAGCTTTTGTATTCAATGTCATATTGGTGTGCCCCAAGTAACACGGACCACCTCTGTAACCTTTGCGCTGTCATAGTGGAAACGGCCTTGTTAGGGTTGAATATGGACACCAACGGCTGGTGGTCTGTCAGTAATGTGAACTTCTTGCCCTGCAGGTAATGATTGAATTTCTTTACTCCCCACACAAGGCTGAGGGCCTCCCTGTCTATCTGAGCGTAATTTCGCTCCGCGGAGGTCAACGATCGGGACGCAAATGCGACTGGCCTTTCCGAGCCATTTGGTAACTTGTGTGAAAGTAATGCTCCAATTCCATAAGGAGAAGCATCACAAGCTAGACGAAGAGGTAACGTTGGGTTGAAATGAGCCAACACTTCCTCAGAGGTAATCAACGCCTTTCTTCTGCGAAAGGCCTTTTTACAGTCCTCGCTCCACTTCCATGGCACTTCTTTCCATAACAGAGCATTCAGCGGATGTAGCACAGTGGATAAATTTGGCAGAAACTTGTGATAATAATTAATCAACCCCAGAAACGATCTCAACTGTGAAACGTTTTCCGGAGCGGGGGCCTTCACGACAGCTTCTATCTTGTCAGGCGACTTGTGCAGCCCCTCTTGGTCAATGACATGACCGCAGTACGAGATCCGTTTCTGGAAGAACTCACATTTCTGGCGATTAACTCGAAGGCCATATTCCTTCAACCTGGTGAGCACCAGTTTCAAATTTGTGAGGTGTTCCTCCTCGTCTTCTCCCGTAATCAGGATATCGTCCAAGTAACACTGTGTGCTTGGAACACCTTGTAAGACCTGCTCCATTGCCCTCTGCCAAATTGCTGGAGCCGAAGCTACTCCAAAAACCAGTCTATTATAACGATACAAGCCTCTGTGCGTGTTGATTGTGAGATACTGGCGCGACTCTTCCTCGACTTCCATTTGCAAGTATGCCTGTGCCAGGTCTATCTTGGTGAAGTGTTGCCCGCCAGACAATGAAGCAAAGATATCCTCAATCCGCGGAAGCGGGTATTGTACCGTGTGAAGCACCGGATTAACTGTGATCTTGAAATCTCCGCAGATGCGGACCTTCCCCAGTCCCCCTGGCTTGTTACTTGATGAAGACTTCATGACGGGAACAATGGGCGTGGCCCACTCACTCCAGTCCACCTTAGACAGTACCCCTGAACGTTCAAGCTCTTCCAGTTCTGCCTCCACAGCAGGTCATATCGCGTAAGGTACCGATCTGGCTTTGAAAAATTTTGGGCTTGCATGTTCTGCAATCTTGATTTTTGCTTTAATTCCTCTCAGTGTTCCCAGTCCTTGCTGGAATACCTCTTTAGCTTCATCCAATATTCTGGACAACCGTTCAGGTTTGACCTCTTCCTTCCCAGAATCTACCGTCATTGTGTTTAGTGAATGCCAGTCTATCTTTATTTTCCTGATCCACTCCCGTCCCAGAAGTGGTGGACCTCCCTCGGGCAGCACATACAAGTCCATCCTTCGGTGATCTTTGTCTTTGTATCTCACCTTGACTTCTATCTTCCCGATGGGGTATACTTTGTGCCCCGTGTATGTCTGCAATACTATCTGCGTATCCCGTAGGGGAATATGTTTGAATAACTTTTTGTAATCATGCTTATTCATGACCGTCAACGCCGATCCGGTGTCCACTTCCATCTTCACTTGGACTTTTGCAATCTGTAGTGTGATCCAGATAGTTTGTCGGTCAGCTTCTTTACTCACATTATGAATCCTCAGACTCCTGATGCGCTATCAATTACTCATAAAAGACTGAGAGTTAGAAGAGTAACTAAAGGCTTTTATTAACAAAAGAATGGAGGTCTGCCTCGAGTGGTCGACCGGTCCAGAAATACAAAGGGCTGGGGAGCAGCCACCTTTATACTAGGACTTGTGGGAGGAGTCAGCCGAGGCATGTCCAGGCATGTACACAATGGAATGCAAACAGTATACAAACAGTGGTTTACCACATTCACCCCTTGTTTAAAATTGAGTCCGGCGGGGTGAAGTGTATTAAAAGTTAGTGTATTGGAGTCTCTCCGGAGGTCTTGCCTGCCGCTGTGATCGGCGTGGCGACGGCAGGGGTAGTGAAGCTTCCGGCATCAAGTCCCGCGTAGGCTGTGGCGCTGGCGTGTCGTCCTCGTAGATGTTGAGCGGGTCGCGGGACCCAGGCCTGCCGTCTGCTGGGGCTGGATATCGGATCGTGGGGGGGGTGGTAGTGGGTAGTGGGTTACTGCAGCCCCCGAGGGTGCAAGGTCTCTTATGGAGACTGTGTCCTCCCGCCCGTCCGGGTACGCAATGTAAGCGTACTGGGGGTTGGCGTGGAGGAGGTCGACCCTCTCGACCAGGGGGTCCGTTTTATGGGTCCTCACGTGTCTTCTCAGTAGGACCGGCCCTGGGGACGTCAGCCATGGCGGTAGCGATGTCCCCGATGTGGACTTCCTTGGGAAGACAAACATTTTCTCATGAGGGGTGGCGTTAGTGGCAGTGCAGAGCAGTGACCGAATAGAGTGGAGCGCATCGGGTAGCACATCCTGCCAGCGGGAGGTTGGAAGGCCCCTAGACTTTAAGGCTAGCAGGGCGGCCTTCCAAACTGTCGCATTTTCTCTTTCCACCTGTCCGTTCCCCCGGGGGTTGTAACTAGTGGTCCTGCTTGTGGCAATACCCCTAGTTAGCAGGTACTGACGGAGTTCGTCGCTCATAAACGATGAGCCCCGGTCGCTATGGATATAGCTGGGGAAACCGAACAGGGTGAAGAGGTCATTTAGGCATTTAATGACCGTGGCACTGGTCATGTCCGGGCAGGGGATGGCGAACGGGAAACGGGAGTACTCATCAATAATATTGAGGAAGTACACGTTGCGGTCGGAGGAGGGGAGAGGCCCTTTAAAATCGACGCTCAGGCGCTCGAAGGGGCGAGTGGCTTTTATCAGGTGAGCCCTGTCTGGTTTATAAAAGTGCGGTTTGCACTCAGCGCAGACTTGGCAGTTCCTGGTCATGGTCCTGACCTCCTCAATGGAGTGAGGTAGGTTGCGGGCCTTGACGAAGTGGAAGAACCTGGTGACCCCCGGGTGGCAGAGGTCATTGTGGAGGGCCCGCAGTCTATCGATCTGCGCGCTGGCGCAGGTGCCACGCGATAGAGCATCCGGGGGTTCGTTGAGCTTCCCGGGCCGGTACAAGATCTCGTAATTGTAGGTGGAAAGTTCGATTCTCCACCTCAAGATCTTGTCATTTTTGATTTTGCCCCTCTGCTTGTTGTTAAACATGAAAGCGACTGAACGCTGGTCAGTGAGCAGGGTAAATCGTTTTCCGGCCAGGTAGTGCCTCCAATGACGCACAGCCTCCACAATAGCCTGGGCCTCCTTCTCAACAGCGGAGTGTCTGGTCTCCGGGCCCTGGAGGGTTCGTGAAAAGAAGGCCACGGGTCTCCCCACCTGATTGAGGGTAGCGGCCAGGGCAAAGTCGGATGCGTCGCTTTCCACCTGGAAGGGGATGGATTCGTCCACTGCGTGCATGGTGGCTTTGGCAATGTCCTCCTTGATACGGTGGAAGGCTAAGCGGGCCTCTGCCGTCAAGGGAAAAGAGGTGGACTTGATCAGCGGACGGGCCTTGTCCGCATAGTAGGGGACCCACTGGGCGTAATAGGAGAAAAACCCTAGGCACCTCTTCAGGGCCTTGAGGCAGTGGGGCAGTGGGAGTTCCATAAGGGGACACATCCGGTCGGGGTCGGGACCGATGACTCCGTGTTCCACAACACAGCCAAGGATGGCGAGGCGGTTTGTGCGGAATATGCACTTCTCCTTGTTATATGTCAGGTTCAGGAGTTGGGCGGTGCGGAGGAATTTTTCGAGGTTTGCGTCATGGTCCTGCAAGTCACGGCCGCAGATGGTCACATTGTCCAGGTATGGGAAAGTGGCCTGCAACGCATTTTGATCTACCATCCGGTCCATCTCCCTTTGGAAGACGGAGACCCCGTTGGTGACGCCAAAGGGAACCCTAAGGAAGTGATAGAGGCGGCCATTTGCCTCAAAGGCAGTATACTGGTGGTCCTCAGGGCAGATAGGGAGCTGGTGGTACGCTGATTTCAGGTCAATGGTCGAGAAGACGCGGTACTGCGCGAACTGATTGACCATATCAGCTATGCGGGGGAGTGGGTAAGCGTCCAGTAGGGTGTAGCGATTTATTGTCTGGCTGTAGTCGATGACCAGGCGCTGCTTCTCGCCGGTCTTAACGACCACAACCTGGGCTCGCCAGGGGCTGGTGCTGCCCTCAATAATCCCTTCCTTCAGGAGCCGCTCCACTTCGGTTTTAATGAAAACCCTGTCCCCGACGCTGTATCGCCTGCTCTTTGTGGCGATGGGCTTACAGTCGGGGGTGAGGTTAGCAAACAGTGGGGGGGGGGTGACTCGGAGTGCGGAGAGGTTGCACCTGGTGCGCGGCGGGCAATTTGGAAGCTGCTGGCTGCGGACTGTGAGTGGGGGGAGGGGTCCACCGTACGCCATCGTAACACTTTTAAGGTGGCACTGAAAATCTAACCCCAGTAGAACGGCAGCGCAGAGGTCGGGCAGGACCAGAAGTTTAAAATTATCGTACACAGTCCCGTCTACTATGAGTGTCACCACGCAGTAGCCGCCAATGTCCGCTGACTGGGACTCGGAGGCCATAGAAATCCGCTGGTGCGCAGGCAGAACTGGGAGAGAGCAACACCGCACCATGTCAGGGTGGATGAAGCTCTCCGTGCTCCCAGAGTCAAAAAGGCAGATTGTATCGTGACCATTTACCTTAATGTCCATTGTGGAACTGGCCAGTTGGTGCGGTCTCGCTTGGTCCAGTGTAACGGATGCCAGCGTAGGGGTCGGTGTGTCGCTGCGGGTATCAGATGAGGCGGTGTCGGGGGCCTGCTGCATCCCGGCTGTCGTCCAAGATGGCGGCGTCCATGATCCCCATGTGGCTGGAGGCGTCCAAAATGGCTGCTGTACCGGTGATTCGCACATGGCCGAGGAGGCCCAAGATGGCGGCCCGCATGGCCCACACGCGGCGCTGCTGGGGTTCGGGGTGGTTTTGGCCCTGCAGACGCGAGCGTAGTGTCCCTTCTTCCCGCAGCCCGAGCAGATCGCGTTTTTCGCCGGGCAGCGCGCTCTGGGGTGTTTTGCCTGGCCACAGAAGTAGCATTTCTGGCCTTGGGGCACTGCTGTCTGGCCTTGGGACACTGCTGCGGTAGTTGGGCCATTGCTGGGGTGTGGCTGGGGTGGCACGGCACTATGAGGCGGTCCTACCGTGTCCCAGGCTGTCGTTCCCCGCGGCGTCCACGGTGCAGAGGAGTAGGCATCCATGCCCTGGTAGGTTGCATCCAATGATAGTGCGAGTTCAGAGGCCTTGTTGAGGTTGAGGTCACTCTGCTCCAACAGTCGCTGTCGGGTGTAATTGGATCTGTGGCCCGCTACAAAAGCGTCCCGGATAAGTTCCTCTGTGTACACGGCGGCCTTTACATCCTTACACCCACAGGCCCGGCCAAGCACGGACAGTGCCTGAAGATATTCCACGGTCGATTCCCCAGGTTGTTGTTTACGACTCCCCAGAAGGTGCCTGGCGTACACTTCGTTCACTGGGCGCGTGTACTGGTCCTTGAGGAGTTTGATAGCATCCGCGTACGAGGTCGCGTCTTGGATGACCGAGTACACTCGGTGGTTCACTTTGGAGGTCAGGACATCCAGTTTGTCCTCTTCCGATTTGATTGCTTCGGAGGCGGTCAGGAATTTTTCGAAACACTTAAGCCAGTGAGTAAACTTGGTGGATGAGTCCGCCTCCCGATGATCTAAGTCCAGGCATGCTGGTGTGAGGATCTTTTCCATTATAAAAATTTTGTTAATAAAATTGATGCGCTATCAATTACTCATAAAAGACTGAGAGTTAGAAGAGTAACTAAAGGCTTTTATTAACAAAAGAATGGAGGTCTGCCTCGAGTGGTCGACCGGTCCAGAAATACAAAGGGCTGGGGAGCAGCCACCTTTATACTAGGACTTGTGGGAGGAGTCAGCCGAGGCATGTCCAGGCATGTACACAATGGAATGCAAACAGTATACAAACAGTGGTTTACCACAACTACCCAGTGCCTTGCTGTTGGAGTCTGAGTCCGAATTCTGTTCCTCTGGACTCTTCCCAGTCACCTCATGTACCTTTCTGTACTTCTTGTGCGGTGAATTATTATTGTTGTTCTTCTTTCCTGACCGCCATACCTTAGCTATGTGGCCAAGCTTGCCACATGTCCTACAGTCCTGGTTTTTAACCCAGCATTGGTTCTGGTCGTGTGTTGTCTTCCCACAAAGAGAACATTTCGTTGTACCCGAAGTCATTTGATCCACACTGAGTACCGCTGTCTTCCGCTGCATTTCCGCCATGCCTCTCGCTGCGGCTTCGTGCGATGCTGCAATATGGACAGCCTTATCAAGTGTAAGATCGTTCTCTTCGAGTAGTCGTTTTTGCGTTCCTTCCTTCGACAATCCACACACGAACTTGTCTCGCAATGCCTCTGTCAGATTTCCTCTAAACTGGCAGTATTTCGCTAGTCTACGCAGCTCGACCAAGTACTCCGCGTTGCTTTCCTCTTTTCGTTGTGTTCTCCCGTAAAATTTAGATTGTTCCGCTAACATCAGCGGTGCAGGGTTAAAATGATCCTTCAGGACAGCAACAATATTCTCAAAAGACTGATCCGCCGGTTTAGCTGGAGATAGAAGATGCTTCAATAACCCGCATGTCCTCGCACCCATTGAATTTAATAAGGTTAGAGCTTTTTCATAATTTGCTATCTTATTAGCCGTACAATATATCTCGATGCATTCTACATACGTGGGCTATCTTCCACCTCGGCATTGAAACCGTTGCTGTTACTATGCTTAGGCATCTTCACACTCTTCCTGAGAAACAACAACAATATTCTTAAACTTTTTTTTTTCAGATGGCGGTTTCCCGCGCTTATCTTCTTTCCCCGCCCACTTTAAAATGGCGGTTCCCACTTCTGTCTTCTTCCCCGCCTACTGGCGGCTTCCCGCGTTTCTTCCCCTGGCCGGAGGGGTAAGCTTCCCTCGGGCGACGGCCGCTGGCTTTCGGGTTTGCAGCCTGCGCGTCGGCTTCAGCGCGTTCCCTTCTCTCGGCAGGGCAGCCGGTGCTGGGTACAACCCGTTGGCGGCGAACAGTTTCAGCCGCTGGGCTGGCTCTCGCTCAGCCTTTCTCGCTCGGGCTCTGTCTCTCCCGCTCGCTCGGCTCCCAGTCGCGCCTCCAGCCCTCTCGCAGTCCGGTGCTTCCCTCCCCGGCTGCGGCTACGTTCTCCGCGGTTTATATATTTTATATCATCCCGCGCCTTGCGATCCGGTCGCAGCGCTTCGTGGCCTCAATCACTATCTGGCCTTTTTCACCCCAATCGCGCCTCCCAGCTTCTCGCAGTCCGGTGCTTTCCTCCCCGGCTGCGGCTGAGTTCTCCGTGGCTTATTTATTTTTATATCTTCCCGCGCCTTACGATCCCGGTCGCAGCGCCTCGTGGTCGCGGTAGTTGTCCGGCCTTTTTCGCCGTCGCGGTCTAGCCGTCTCACGACGCGCCCTCGCCCGCTTGTACCGCGGCTTCTGCTCCACGCTGCCCCAGTCTCAGCGCCTCTGGGCCCGACTTCTGTCCGGCTCCTTTCCCCCTCGACCGTGGTCGAGTGCACCGCCCTTATCCTCCGTTTATTTGTTTCTATTTTCCCTTTAATCACAGTCACCGTGGCCGACTTGCTTCTCGTGTTGATCGGCTCACTCACCACCGTGGCAGAAGGGACAATCCGTGCCTGTTGCTGATGGAAGACTTCGTGTTTGAAATCTTCCTCCTTTCTTGGTCTGCAGACTCGAGTTTTCTCTCAGCAAAACGCCGAGGGCGGGTGCCTCTTCTCCACGCTCGTTTATTTCTTCAGAAGTATTGATGCCGCAGGGTAAGATCGAACTCCTCGCCACTGTAATGTCTGTGGGTTGTATAGCGAAGTAATACACAGACTACAAGAGTAACTTAAAAAGGACTTTACTATTCAAAGGTCAGGGCGAATCTGCCCAATAAGTTCTGCCACAGCACTTATATACCGATGTGGTCACCGTCGGTATTAGAGTATACAGCAGCCAAGATAAAGTAGTGCCAAACCTAAAATAGTTCTCTTAAAGGTAAACGGTTACATACAATAGTTCTCTTAAAGGTAGAACAGTTACATACACTACAACAGACATGTAATTTCTCTGAGCTGAAAGCATCCATGATTCGTGACCAGATTGTGTTTGATATTCATGATAAAAAAAAGTCAGGGAACGTCTGTTGAGAGAAACCGAACTGACATTGGAAATTGCTGTGAAAATATGCCAAGTTACCGAGTTAGCTCAAAAGCATGCCAAGACTTTCAGTGAAATCAATGATGATGCGATTGCAGTAAGTGCTGCTGTCGGTGCTGTGTCCTACAAGGGGAAGAAACATGGGCAGAACAGAAGTGAAAAGCAATCGGAGGAAGGAATTTTTAATTGTAAACGCTGTGGTTACAAACACCAGTTAAAACAATGTGCAGCGTTTGGGAAAATGTGCACAAAATGTCATGGAAAGAATCACTTTGCCAAACAATGCTTTTCAAAAGTAAAAACAAAGAAAGGGCAACAAGTCCGAGTTAATGTGATTGAGGACACTGATTTAAGTGAGACATTTTTTGTAGGAATGGTGTCATGTGACAATATAGAAAAGGATACAGAAAATGTGCAGCCCTCAGGAATAAACAATGCTGAACATAACGTCAATGCAGTAAAAGAGGACAAATGGATGATCCCACTGCAGGTAAATGGAGCATTAGTTACATTGAAACTAGACACTGGGGCAAAAGCAAACTTAATCAGTATGAGTGACATTAACAATATGAAAGAAAAGCCCAAAATACAGAAAAAGTCAGTACTACTGAAGGACTATAATGAACAGAAAATAGATAGCTTAGGTGTATGCAGACTTAAAGTGACAGTCAAAGACAAAGTGCATCATCTCATGTTTTCTGTTGTGGCTGAAGGACTTGATTCACTACTGGGTGACAAAGCTTGTGAGGACTTAGAACTGGTCAAGAGAGTCTACCGTATAAACTGTGCCATAAGCAGACCAGATGACTCGGTGGATTCTGTAGTGAATAATTTCCAGGATGTGTTTAAAGGATTTGCAGTTCTACCATTCACTTACAAGGTCCAGCTAAAGGAGGATGCTCAGCCAGTGGCACATGCTCCACGAAGAGTTCCAGCACCCCTGCATGACCGGCGCAAGAATGAACTGGACAGAATGACCACACTAGGAGTCATCAGGAAAGTCGAAGAGCCAACAGACTGGGGTAACTCCATGGTATGTGTCAAGAAAAAGAACAATGATCTAAGAATATGCATGGATCCAAAGGACTTAAATGCAAACATAAAACGTGAACACTACCAGATTCCCAAGCGAGAAGAAATCACCAGTGAAATGTCAGGTGCCAGATACTGTACAAAGCTCGATGCCTCACAAGGATTTTGGCAACTAAAACTGGATGAAGAGAGCACCAAATACTGTACCTTCAACGCACCATTTGGCAGGTATTGTTTCCTCAGAATGCCTTTCGGGATAATATCTGCATCTGAAATCTTTCATACAGCGATGGAACACATAATTGAAGGTCTGGAAGGAGTTCGGGTCTATGTTGATGACATCATCATCTGGGGCTCCACACTGAAAGAACACAATGAGAGACTGACTAAAGTGCTACAGAGCATATGCCGGAATGGACTGAAGCTCAACAAAGCCAAGTGTCAGTTTGGCGTCCAGGAAGTCACTTTCCTAGGAGATAATCTATCTGGTAAAGGAATAGAGCCAGATATGGAAAAAGTAAACGCCGTACTCAAAATGCACTGACCCACTGACAAAAAAGGAGTGCTACGCATCATGGGGATGATAAACTTCATTGGAAAGTTCATTCATAACTTGTCAGCCAAGACAGCCTGTCTGCGAGACCTGCTACATAAAACAAATGAGTTCGCATGGACAGAAAGACATGAACAAGAGTGGATCAACCTCAGAACAGTGCTGACAACCACACCTGTACTCACCTTCTTTGACCCAACAAAAAGTATCAAAGTGTCAACAGATGCATCAAAAGATGGCCTAGGTGCGGTCTTGCTACAAGCAGAGGGTGAAGATTGGAAGCCTGTTGCCTATGCCTCCAGGTCTATGACTGATACTGAGTGTCGATATGCCCAGATTGAAAAGGAATGTCTAGGCTTGGTAGTTGGACTAGAAAAGTTTCATGGCTACCTATATGGACTTCCCACCTTCACAGTTGAGACAGACCACAGCCCACTGGTTGCCGTCATGAAAAAGAACATGAATGAGATGTCTCCAAGGATTCAACGACTCATGATGAAGCTGCAAAGATATGACTTTGAACTGATCTGCACACCAGGCAAATACATAGTGTTAGCAGATGCACTATCCCGAGCACCCACAATGAGTCATGTGAGCTCTACTGAAGAAGACGTGGATGTTCATGTGAGTATGGTCACTGCTGCGCTGCCCGTGTCAGACACAAAATCAAAGCAAATAGCAGAAGAAACAGTAAAAGATACAGTATTACAAACAGTAATAGAGAACATTCATCATGGTTGGCCAAAAGGTTCCTGTCCAAAATATTTTCACATACGGTCAGAACTGAGTGTCGCAAGTGGACTATTACTAAAACAGAACAGAATAGTCATTCCACAGGCTCTACATCAAGACGTGCTCAAAAGGATTGATGAGGGACACCTCGGAATTGAAAAATGCAAAAGGAGAGCAAGAGACACTGTTTATTGGCCTGGTATAAATAAGGACATTGAGAACATGATAGGCAAATGTGAGACATGTCAGAAACACCAAAACAAACAAGCAAAGGAACCAATGATAGTAGCTGACATACCAACAGCACCATGGCAAAAGGTTGGTATGGACCTTTTTCATTTAAATGGTAAAGACTATCTAATAGTGATTGACTACTATTCTAACTATCCTGAGATGGCACTGCTCTCAAGCACCACAGCAAGCAGTGTCATAATGCATGTGAAATCCATCTTCGCCAGACATGGAATTCCCAGGATTGCCGTTAGCGACAATGGTCCGTGCTTCAACTGCAAGGAGTGGCAACAGTTTGCAGCGCATTATGACTTTCAACACATCACATCCAGTCCTTTGTACGCTCAGTCGAATGGTAAGGCAGAGAAAGGTGTTCAAGTTCTCGAGCAGCTACTGAAGAAAGCGACAGAAAGCAAGTCTGATCCTTATCTCGCCCTGCTGAGCTACCGAGCCTCGCCTTTAGACTCTGGTTCTTCGCCTGCTGAACTCCTAATGGGTCGCAAGTTGCGTACCACGCTACCCTGCTGTGCAAAAGAAAAGCAGAGTAAGGAACTGAGACAGAGACTTCAACTGTTAAAGCTGAAACAGAAATCATACTATGACAAGTCATCCAAAACTCTGAAACCATTGACAAGGGATGATGTTGTCAGGATTGAGGATCCAGGTGCATGGAACAGGAAAGCTACAGTTCTTGAGGAAGTAGGACCAAGGTCGTACACTGTTAGAACTGAGGAAGGACATATTCTCAGGAGGAACCGCCGTTCCCTCCTAAAAACACAAGAGACTATCGAAGAGCAAATCGATGACAATGCCGCAACTGAATCTTGTCACTCACCACCAGAACAATCCAACACAAATACACATACAGGCTCTCATGAAAAAACATCAGACTTACCTGTGCTGAGAAGATCCACACGTGAAGTGAAAAAGCCTGATAGACTTAATATTTGAGTACAAAGAAAACGACATTGAAAATGTATTGACTGTTGAAGATGTTTATGTTGTTATTGATTGATATTGATTGATACTGATTTTGTTTAACCTCAAAGAAAGGGGGATGTAATGATCAGTAAGCTGTCATTCTGGAATGATACACTAGGTGGTGCTGTATGTATATAAGAGTGGGCTACCCACAATGCACTAGGCCACCCACAAGGCAGCAGTCAAGATGGAGGCCTCTACAGATACTGTACCTAGTCCACACGTGCTCAATAAAGTGTCTAGCAAAAGCTACCTGTTCTTAATACAAACGACTAGTTATTAATGAACATAACAGTTTTGTGGTCCTTTTAAATGCCTGGTAGTTGGACCAGAGTTACAATAGGATAGGAACACAAACCGAAATACTGCAGATACTGAGGCATACCAAAGCAACAGCAGAGGAGAGAGGTAAAAAGTAATCAGAGTGTGACGTCACCAGGGAGCAGGTAAGTGATTGGTTGGTGAGTATTTCTTTTCAATACAAGCTTGACTTCTGTGGTGTTAAATTTCTAGGGTCTCTGGTGTAGTGGGGACAGTTGGTAAATAAAGCGCCCTAGAGCATACCTGTAACTGGGGTATTGAATAATTTTTTAGATTAATTAAAGGAGTAAGTCATGGCAGGAGAGTTCAGACCCGTGTTCTGCTCCTCTTGCTCCGTGTGGGAAATCAGGGACGCTGCCAGTGTCCCTGACGACCATGTGTGCGGGAAATGCATCCAGCTGCAGCAACTTGTAGACCGCATTGCGGCGCTCGAGCTGCGGGTGGATGAATTTTGGAGCATGCGCGATGCTGAGAGGGTCATGGATAGCACATTTAGCGAGTTGTTCACGCCTCAGGGTAGGGCTGCACAGCGGGTGACCATCAGGCAGAGCAACAGAGGCAGGCAGGAAGTGCAGGGAACCCCTGCGGACGTCCCCCTTTCAAACAAGTATACCAAGTTGGATACTGTTGAGGGGGATGACTCACCAGGGGAAGGCAGCAGCAGCCAACTTCCTGGCACCAGGGACGCTTCTGCTGCTCAGAAAGGGAGGAAAAAGAGTGGGAGAGCAATAGTGGTAGGGGATTCTATCGTAAGGGGAACAGATAGGCATTTCTGTGGCCGCAAACGTGACTCCAGGATGGTTTGTTGCCTCCCTGGGGCCAGGGTCTGGGATGTCACTGAGCGGCTACAGGGCATTCTTAAGGGGGAGGGTGAGCAGGCAGAGGCCGTGGTCCACATTGGGACCAACGACATAGGAAGGAAGGGGGAGGAGGTCCTGCATCAAGAATTTAGGGAGCTAGGTAACAGATTAAAGAGCAGGACCTCGAAGGTTGTCATCTCTGGATTACTCCCAGTGCCACGTGCTAGTAAGTATAGGAATGGGAGGATAGAGCAGATGAATGCGTGGCTAAAGAGTTGGTGTAGGGGGAAGGGTTTTACTTTCCTGGGTCACTGGGCCTGCTTCTGGGAAAGGTGGGACTCGTACAAGTCGGACGGGTTGCACCTGAACCAGAGCGGGACAAATATCCTTGCGGGGAGGTTTGCTAGCACTGTTGGGGGGGGTTTAAACTAACTTGGCAGGGGGATGGGATACAGAGGGGAGCTGAAATAGGGGGTGATGTGCTGCCAATTATAGAGAAAAAAACAAGTCAGCTTGGTAGACAGGGCAAATATATGAGGGCAAGGCTGGATGGCATCTATTTTAATGCAAGGAGTCTTGCAAATAAGGTGGATGAACTGAAGGTGTTGATAAACACATGGGAGTATGATATCATTGCTATCACGGAGACATGGCTGAGGGAGAGGCAAGACTGGCAGCTCAATATTCCGGGGTACAGAATCTTCAGGCGAGACAGAGTGGGAGGTATAAGAGGAGGGGGTGTCGCAATATTAATTAAGGAGTCAATTACTGCAGTAAGGAGGGATGATATATTAGCAGGTTCCTCTAATGAGGCCATATGGGTGGAGCTTAAAAACAAAAAGGGGGCAAGCACTTTGCTGGGAGTGTACTATAGGCCTCCAAACAGTCAGGGGGAGATAGAGGAACAGATATGTAGGCAAATCTCAGAGAAATGTGCAAATAATAGGGTAATAATAATGGGGGATTTCGACTTCCCCAATATTAACTGGGATAGTCAGAGTGTGAAAGGCTCAGAGGGTGTAGAATTCTTAAAGTGCATCCAGGAGAGCTTTTTGAGCCAGCATGTAGAAAGTCCTACAAGAGAGGGGGCGGTACTGGACCTAATTCTAGGGAATGTGGCCGGCCAAGTGGAAAAAGTGCTAGTAGGTGAGCACTTTGGTAATAGTGACCATAATATGGTAAGATTTAAGGTGGTCATGGAAAAGGACAGGGATGGGCCGGAAATAAAGGTTCTAAATTGGGGGAAGGCCGATTTTAATAGGATAAGGCAGGATCTGGCCAAAATGGACTGGGATCAGCTACTTGTAGGAAAATCCGCATCGGAGCAATGGGAGGCTTTCAGAAGGGAGATTGAGATCATACAATGGCAACATGTTCCCGTAAAGGTCAAGAGTGGTTCCAAAAACCACAGGGAACCTTGGATGTCAGGGGATATACGAGAATGGATTAGGAAAAAAAGGAGGGCTTTTGGTAGATACAAAAGGCTAAAGACGGAGGAAGCCCTAGAGGAGTGCAAAAAGTGCAGGGGGATACTTAAAAAAGAAATTAGGAGATCAAGGAGGGGCCATGAAATAACACTGGCGAGCAAAATAAAGGAAAATCCTAAGATGTTTTATAAGTATATTAAGGGTAAGAGGATAACTAGGGAAAAAATAGGGCCCATTAGGGACAAAAGTGGCAATCTGTGTGTGGAGCCGGAAGATGTAGGAGGGGTTCTAAATGAATTTTTTGCATCTGTTTTCACGATGGAGAAGGACGATGTAGACATAGAAATAGGGCGGGGGGACTGTGATATGCTCGAACATATTAACATCGAGAGGGAGGAGGTATTGGCGGTTTTAGCTGGCCTAAAAATGGATAAATCCCCAGGCCCGAATGAAATGTATCCCAGGCTGCTGGGTGAGGCAAAGGAAGAGATTGCGGGGGCTCTAACACATATATTCAGGACCTCTCTGGCCACAGGGGATGTGCCAGAGGACTGGAGAACCGCTAATGTAGTACCATTATTCAAGAAGGGTAGTAGAGAAAAACCGGGGAACTACAGGCCAGTGAGCCTAACATCAGTGGTAGGAAAATTATTGGAAAAAATTCTGAGGGACAAAATTTGTCTCCACTTGGAGAGGCAAGGATTAATCAGGGATAGTCAACATGGCTTTGTCAAGGGAAGATCATGTCTGACTAATTTGATTGAATTTTTTGAGGGGGTGACTAGGTGTGTGGATGAGGGTAACGCAGTGGATGTGGTATAGATGGATTTCAGTAAGGCCTTCGATAAAGTCCCGCACAGGAGACTGGTCAAGAAGGTAAGAGCCCATGGAATCCAGGGTGCCTTGGCACATTGGATACAAAACTGGCTTAGTGGCAGAAGGCAGAGGGTGATGGTCGAAGGTTGTTTTTGTGACTGGAAGCCTGTGGCCAGTGGGGTACCACAGGGATCAGTGCTGGGTCCCTTGCTGTTTGTGGTCTACATTAATGACTTGGATATGAATGTAAAGGGTATGATCAGTAAGTTCGCGGATGATACAAAAATTGGTAGGGTGGTAAATAGCGAGGAGGGTAGCCTCGGTCTGCAGGACGATATAGATGGGTTGGTCAGATGGGCGGAACAGTGGCAAATGGAATTTAACCCGGAAAAGTGCGAGGTGATGCACTTTGGGGGGACTAACAAGGCAAGGGAATACACAATGAATGGAAAGACCCTAGGCAAGACGGAGGGTCAGAGGGATCTGGGTGTGCAAGTACACAGATCCCTGAAGGCGGCGGAACAGGTGGATAAGGTGGTAAAAAAGGCATATGGGATACTTGCCTTCATTAGCCGAGGCATTGAATATAAGAGCAAGGAGGTTATGATGGAGCTGTATAAAACAATGGTTAGGCCACAGCTGGAATACTGTGTGCAGTTCTGGTCGCCACACTACAGGAAGGATGTGATCGCGTTAGAGAGGGTGCAGAGGAGGGTCACCAGGATGTTACCAGGGCTGGAGCGCTTCAGCTATGAAGAGAGACTGGGCAGATTGGGTTTGTTTTCCTTGGAGCAGAGGAGGCTGAGGGGGGACATGATTGAGGTGTACAAAATGATGAGGGGCATAGATAGGATGGATGCTGAGGAGCTTTTTCCCTTAGTAGAGGGGTCAATAACTAGGGGGCATAGATTCAAGGTAAAGGGCGGGAGGTTTAGAGGGGATTTGAGAAAGAACTTTTTCACCCAGAGGGTGGTTGGAGTCTGGAACTCACTGCCTGAAAGGGTTGTGGAGGCAGAAACCCTCACAACATTTAAGAAGCATTTGGATGAGCACTTGAAATGCCATAGCATACAAGGCTACGGAACAAATGCTGGAATATGGGATTAGATTAGACAGGGCTTGATGGCCGGCGCGGACACGATGGGCCGAGGGCCTCTATCCGTGCTGTATTACTCTATGACTCTATGATATTGGAAATCTCAAAGAAAAACAGAAAACGCTGGAGACACTCAGCAGGTCAGGCAGCATCGGTCGAGAAAACACGAGACACTTGACCTTTCTGGTATAAAACCATTCCTCAAAACAGACCCGGGGTTTGCAGGAGATGAGGAAACAGTGCAACCTAACCACAGGACTTTACAGCTCTTAAATTTCATGGGGATAAAAGTCCACATCGCACTTTACAGTGACGGAGCAACAGATTCTGTCTGAAGCTCCCCACTGATCCACTTTCCATTTCCCCAACTCGTTGTGGGCTGCTTTGCAGATCCACTGCAGACTGACTGGTGTAGGTCAGTCTCTTTCAATCTATTGTGGTCAACATTGTGAACCTTGGTATCACGGACTCATTCTGGAGCCACCGAGATGCCCATCAATTCTCCGAGAGACGGGTTAACTTAGAGCCGGCTGTGCTCGACACCATCTGTAGGGTGGAATTTCATCGAGCTCTTTGAGATATGTTGTGAAACTCTGATTCTGAGAACAGAGACGCTTTCAAATTCAGTTTGAGGAAAGTCAAAGAAACCAACAGCAATGACATCACAGAATAATCATCCAAACCTCTGTATTCCAAAGCTCTGATTGGCTCTGGGTATCACACACCGCCCCCTCTCCTTTGTTAATTGGTGCCTGGATTGATGGAAGATCCTGACTGGCTCACAGGGATTGTCAATCATCATTGATCATGCCAGACCCTGTTGAAATGCAGGAGCTTGTGAGGGTAGAGGTTAGGTTGTTACTACAGTGGAGTTTGAGCTCAGTGCTTTGCAACAGGAAGAGTTAAGATGGCCTCCCAAGTGCGTCAGAACTATCACAAGGACTGTGAGGATGCTGTCAACAAGCAGATCAACATGGAGCTCTATTCCTCCTATGTTTATCTCTCCATGGTGAGTTTTGTATTTTTGGGGTCCTATTTCAAAATTAAGGCTGTTATTTTATTCTAAGCAGGTAGAATTTCTCTAGGTCAATGAATGGGCTTTAGAGGGTCTCTCTATAGCCCTCCCCAGTCTTAATCCAGTGAATGCTCTTAAGACAGTGATCTTGCAGAAGGACTCTTTCCTGCTCTGTAATAGCTCTGTCCTATTCTGATGTGTTTATATTTGAAACTAACTCCAGGGTTTCATCAAGTTTGTAATGGAGGGTTCATCTTGAAGATTCACTAAAACTAGTCAACTTCCAACTTGGATGGCAACAATTAGATTGAATTGGGTGACTAGTTAGTGAAACATTGGCTGGTTCTGGCCAGTTTTTATCCCCCTCTAATTAATTGAGTGAATCCTGTTAGTCTTTCTCACCTGAGGATGGTGTTAAACTATTTAATTTTAAAGATTTGGCTCTTTTCCTTCTCTGCTTTTAGACTTTCATCTGGGAACAAAAGAAGATACCACAGATATTTTGACCAAGTGTAGTTGAGAGCTTTATTCCAAAAAGCATTAAAGCTCGCTAATATTTTCTAGTAACATAACCTCCTATTCTGTTGAGCTACTTCAATGAGGAGCTTCCAACATATTCAAAAAGGATTTGGAAAGTATTGGTGTTGCTACCATTTGAGTTGGCCATGGATCAGATCTAGATTTCAATTGTCTCTTTTCCATTTTTCTCTCTACCTGCAGTCGTATTACTTTGACCGGGATGATGTTGCCCTGCGTCACTTTGCCGAGTTCTTCAAGGAGCAGTCACATGAGGAACGTGAGCATGCTGAGAAACTGCTGAAATTCCAGAATATGCGTGGGGGGCGTGTTGTCCTGGAGGATGTCAAGGTTAGATTCAGCAAACTTTGAAGAATTGCCATGGTTTTGTGAAAAGTAGGCTAGTTACCTCATACTAGATTATCTGAGTCATGGAAGTTGTTCCAAGAGGAGGCTCAATGATTGTTGTATGCATGGATTTTCAGAAGGCAGGAGATTGCTGGCAGAAATTGGAAGTGCATTAGAAGCAACCTTGTGACCCCAATAAAACTGGGTGGAGTAGGAGGCAGTTGGTATAAAATAGACCACTGGATGGTGACTAGTGCATATGATCTAAATGTGCAAATAGTGATCTGCTGAGCTAGGGTCTATAGTGAGCTCCAGGGCAAAATTGGAGACTGGCTAGGGGGTTGACTGGAAGGAAGTGGTTGATGTTCACATCAGATGTAAGAGTGTAGGGATTTGGGGTGTGTCCCAGTACAGATGTCATTTAGAAGCTAGCTTGCAGAGACAAAAGGCTGATTGAAAGGTGGGCTTCATGTTCTGGCATAGAATAGAAAGCAAGGAAGTGTTACTGCAATTACTGCTAGATAGACCTCATTTGGAATATTGTGCTCCATTTTAGGTGATCTCACTTTAGAGCCTATAGTGCTGTGATTTCAAGTCAAATAACTCATTCCAAAGAGAATTCTTGATGAACTGTCTGGTTAAAATCCTGGCTTAGAATATCAAGAATGACATTGAGTTGTGATCTGACTAACTCCTGAAATGTTCAAGTCTGTTAACTAATTTCTTCCAATGTTACTCTATACCCCACCCCTACAAACTCTCAGAAACCAGAGCAGGATGAGTGGAGCAATGGCCTAGTGGTGATGCAGAGAGCTCTGCAGCTGGAGAAGGATGTCAACCAGAGTCTGTTGGATCTACACCAACTCTCCACTGGGAACACTGACCCTCATGTAAGTTCCTAATGTCTCATTTAAAGAAAGATTTGCATATCTACAGTGCCTTCCTTGTCGTCGGTGTCCAAAAACACTACAGCCAATTCAGTACTTCTTGAAGTGTCATTATTGTAATGTTTGCAACATGGCAGTCAATCTGCACACCAAGATCCTGCTGCAGAAATGAGAGAAATCACCAGATAGTCTGTTTTATTAAGTTGGTTAGTGATCAATATTGGCCAGGACACTGACATTCCAGTTTGTTTTCTTTGAAATAGTACCATGTGGGCAGACAAGACCTTGTGTACTGTTTTATCCAAAAGACAATACCTCTGACATTGCAGCTCTCCCTCAGTACTGCAGTGAAGTGTTGGTTTTCACTCCATTCTCTGAAATGGGACAACCCAGGGCCTTCTGACTGGCAGTGGTACCAGTAAGCCATGGCTGACACTTGCCATGTTTTGGGTGAGTTGAAGGCTATCTGGGGAGCTTAATCTGATCACTGATCTTTAGCAATATCTCCATGCCCAATAGGTTTCTGATGATCTTTCACAAAAGACTTCAACATCAGGATCTCACTGAGATGAGGCCAGTGCATAAAGCAGATTGAAATTGGGACACCAAAGGAGAAGTTGTAACTGAAGGGGGTTCTGCTTTCCAATTTTAAATTGGTAAATGCATTACTCCTGGAGTAAATCTAATCTGACGTCCAATCCACCTATTTCTCTGCAGCACTTGTACCAGTTACCCCATCCAGTAGAAGATAAAGGACCATCTCCATGGGCGGTGAAGCTCGGAAGGCCTTTGATGATGTCTCCTCTGAGCTAATTGTGCTTTGTTTTTCACTTTCAGTTGTGTGACTTCCTGGAGACCCACTACTTGGATGAGCAAGTGAAGATGATCAAGAAGCTTGGAGATCACATCACCAACTTGATGAGACTGGGAGCCCCTGAGAATGGCATGGGAGAGTACCTGTTTGACAAGCACAGCCTGAGTTGAATGGGATTCTTGAACCATTAGTTCTATACAGGTTGGAAATGAAGTGTGACCAACTTCTGGTGGTGAATACTTTGGTTGTCATTATTTCCCAGTTTTCTCATCTAACTGTCACAGTACATGGAAATAAAGGTTATTCATCATTGAACTGGTTTGTCTTTGTTTAATTAAATAGCTGATCTGGTTAAGATCCCACTGCACAATACACAGCTGTGTAATATGATCCAAGTTAAAAATACAGAAGTCACTCCCAGGATGGCTGTGCCCACATCTTCAAATCATCACTGGAGAGGATTCTAATGGTTTTCTGAGCTCTCGGTAACAGTTCCTGCTGAAAAGGGTTTTTTATAACATCTGCCAGCAAACAGTCATTAAGCTGTGGTGGTTTAAAACAAAGCAATGGGCAAGGGTGAAGGGGGTTGAATTAGTGCTGACAGTAGTGACTCTTCAGTCAGGAGAAGGGAGAGTACATGCCTGGTGTCTTGCTTCAGACTTTTACCTGTAAAGGTGGGGGAATGATCTGCTATTGAGCTGTCTTTACATTTGACTGATGGCACAAGTCACGCACTAGATTGCCAAAGCTGTGTGACATGTGTACACAGTACAGCGTTGGCCATCTTAGAAACTTCCATTTGGGCAGGATCATTTCTGTTTATCATTCTCTTTCTTTCCCAGGTTACTTTCTTTTTCTAGCCCCACCGACGGCAATACTTGATGTCTGGGATTAAGTAAAGCACTAGTCTGAATCGAGCAGTAGTGTGTCCTACGGGGAGGTTGTTGGTGTTGGGTAAAGTGAAGCTAAATCAGTAATCATGTAGGAGTCACTGGAAATAGAGTGCGAGACTTTCATAGCAGCAAAGAAAAACACGTGTTAGCTTTATTAACTCTCCGCATGGACTGAGGGACTCGGCCTCGTCGCAGGGCTATGACATCGACACACAATCGACGACTATTAAAGGGACCCTGCTCCGATAACCCAACCAAGTTCCGTACATAACGTGGAGCGATAACATTGCCTATACATAGTGAATTGTGTTACTGTCCCTATGTGCTCTCTGCCACAATCATATCAATCCTATTCAAGCCAATGATTTTTCTACCAAAAACTAACTTACTTTCTATTGCAGCAGCATTGTTGTAGGTGTAACATTTGCATACTGAATTATCATTGGCCCGCAGGCATCGAAGCAATACCTATTGTATTCACGTGATCACATGTTGCGTTGTCATTGGCCTGCAGGCATCTGTAAGGACTGCTATTGTTCCGAAGACCCAGGGGTCCGAACTCCATCTTGTCCACACGGTGCTGTACTGATTGAGAAAGCTTACAGACTTGACGCTTCATTAAAAGAGTTTAAATTGTAATAATCCGTTGTCCTGCAATTTATTATTTTTGTACAAAGTGTGCAAAACAAGACAGTAGGGATCCACTAGCTAATTCTGATCAAATAGTAGCTAGATTATTTCCGATAATTCATTCGGTATATCGCTAATGGCCACAACTGTTCCAAAAGACTGCCCTTAACCCACAAAGTGTGCGGTGATTTCTGAGTGTTCCTGAAGAATCCACAAATTAAACATCCATTAAAGCTGTTCAAAAATAGTTCATCTAAAGGGAATGAATGAACTCCATTTGAAAATACCAAGCGACAAGGGCCCTTTAAATATTCTCTCCAGCACTGAGCGAGTATACATGGATAGACTGATTCATAATAAAATGTTGGCTGGACAGTTTCTAGGAGTTAAACTGGAAAATACATTGGTTTTCCACACCACAAGGGAAATGAAAGCTCTTTGGACATTTGTAATGGCTCAGCCGATTGATGCGTCACGTGTCTTGCACACCCATGATTGTTCTGACACTCTGGGGAGACCACCTTCACTTTTACTGCTGGTGGGAGCCAAGTTCAAACACCACTGTAGCTCAGCCAGTGGTACATGCTCCACGAAGAGTTCCAGCACCCCTGCATGACCGGCTCAAGAATGAACTGGACAGAATGACCACACTAGGAGTCATCAGGAAAGTCGAAGAGCCAACAGACTGGGTTAACTCCATGGTATGTGTCAAGAAAAAGAACAATGATCTAAGAATATGCATGGATCCAAAGGACTTAAATGCAAACATAAAACGTGAACACTACCAGATTCCCAAGCGAGAAGAAATCACCAGTGAAATGTCAGGTGCCAGATACTTTACAAAGCTCGATGCCTCACAAGGATTTTGGCAACTAAAACTGGATGAAGAGAGCACCAAATACTGTACCTTCAACGCACCATTTGGCAGGTATTGTTTCCTCAGAATGCCTTTCGGGATAATATCTGCATCTGAAATCTTTCATAGAGCGATGGAACACATAATTGAAGGTCTGGAAGGAGTTCGGGTCTATGTTGATGACATCATCATCTGGGGCTCCACACTGAAAGAACACAATGAGAGACTGACTAAAGTGCTACAGAGCATATGCCGGAATGGACTGAAGCTCAACAAAGCCAAGTGTCAGTTTGGCATCCAGGAAGTCACTTTCCTAGGAGATAATCTATCTGGTAAAGGAATAGAGCCAGATATGGAAAAAGTAAACGCCGTCCTCAAAATGCACTGACCCACTGACAAAAAAGGAGTGCTACGCATCATGGGGATGATAAACTTCATTGGAAAGTTCATTCCTAACTTGTCAGCCAAGACAGCCTGTCTGCGAGACCTGCTACGTAAAACAAATGAGTTCGCATGGACAGAAAGACATGAACAAGAGTGGATCAACCTCAGAACAGTGCTGACAACCACACCTGTACTCACCTTCTTTGACCCAACAAAAAGAATCAAAGTGTCAACAGATGCATCAAAAGATGGCCTAGGTGCGGTCTTGCTACAAGCAGAGGGTGAAGATTGGAAGCCTGTTGCCTATGCCTCCAGGTCTATGACTGATACTGAGTGTCGATACGCCCAGATTGAAAAGGAATGTCTAGGCTTGGTAGTTGGACTAGAAAAGTTTCATGGCTACATATATGGACATCCCACCTTCACAGTTGAGACAGACCACAGCCCGCTGGTTGCCGTCATGAAAAAGAACCTGAATGAGATGTCTCCAAGGATTCAACGACTCATGATGAAGCTGCAAAGATATGACTTTGAACTGATCTGCACACCAGGCAAATACATAGTGTTAGCAGATGCACTAACCCGAGCACCCACAATGAGTCATGTGAGCTCTACTGAAGAAGACGTGGATGTTCATGTGAGTATGGTCACTGCTGCGCTGCCCGTGTCAGGCACAAAATCAAAGCAAATAGCAGAAGAAACAGTAAAAGATACGGGCCTAGAAATTCAGTATAGCCACTTTTGGGGCGGTAAAGTCGGGCGGTCGCTAAAGTTAGCGCCCGCCGGAAACTGCAGGTCACTTCGCCGAAATTCAGTAGATCTGGCCAAGAGTTTGGGCGAGCGCTGAAACTGGCGTTGCACTCCTATCTTCAGGCGCTAAGCCGGCGGTGCGGACTGATAACGCCGAGGCCGGGCGCAGTGCAGGTGCGGTCATCTTTTGATTGACAGCAGACACCCTGACGCCGGCCAGCTCTTAAAGGGGGAAGGGTCAACTTTGTCTGCAGCCACGCCCTGGATAGTGGTGCCCTGCAGCTAGGCCTGAACACTGCTGGTGGACCCAAATAGCGCCTGAAGCCATGGAGAAGGCCCGTGAACGAGTGCAGCGCTTCTCCCAGCATGTTTTGAGGGTGCTGGTTAGGGGGTTGGAAAGGTACAAAGAGATCTTGTGACCGGACAGTGGCAAGAAGGCGCCCAGGAGGCAGTACAGGAGAGCCTGGAGGAAAATCGCCCACAGTGTGTCAGTCAACAGCGATGTCCCCAGGACTGGTGACCAATGCCGCAAGAAGTACAACGACCTCACTCGGATGGTCAAGGTGAGTAATCTTTCCAGTGTCCTCCTCATCCTTGCATGTGCACCTCACATTATGGGCAAAGGGACCTCAAAGGCCTAATGGCCAGCTCTCCTCCCGCAGCTATGGCACTGGCATGATCCTCAAGAGCACTTTCTGCACTTAACACACTGGCCAAGCTATTCGACCATGGGAGGCAGTGCACACAACAACAGGGCACCACACTGGCCAAGCTATTCGACCATGGGAGGCAGTGCACACAACAACAGGCCACCACAATGTACTTAGAGGCGTCCTTTCTCTTGCAGGCCAAGATGGCCCGGAATTTGAAGAGCCAGAATGTCACCGGGGGAGGTCGTGCCCAGTTCCAGGAGCTCAGTGAGCTGGAGGAGAGCGTGGCTCGACTCATGCGTGGCCGGGTGGTTGGCCCTGTTGCCATTGGAGATGCCGACCCTGTGCTGCGACCAAATGGTAAGGACATGACCGTTTGGACCTCTCTCGTTCCCCTAGCGCATCAGATCTACATCCTTTGCCACTGTCCGACCAATGCGCTGAATGCCACCACTCATGCCTCCCTCGCTGACGCCCTGTCCTCACTGTAAAGCTACTCTTGTGCCTTCCTTCTTTCAGCTGGTGAGGAGGAGGTCCCTGAAGCAGAGAGTGCCAGACCCTCGGAAGAGGAGCACGACGAGGACCAACAGGAAGGCGGCACATCGGGGGAAGCATCATCTGAGCCAGGGGATGGCAATGGAGGGGACACGTCTTGCCTGGAGGAGAGCCAGGGGGAAGTGTTGCAGGGGGGTTTAGCTCCTGGGCCCAGTGCCGTCCAGGCACGCGGGAAGGTTCGGGCAGAACGGCGGCCTTCTCCCCAGAGGGGGAAGTGTTGCAGGGGAGGGCAGTTGCTGGGCCCAGTGGCGTCCAGGCACGCGGGAAGGGTCGGCCAGCTCGGCGGCCTTCTCCCCAGAGGGAGAGTCCGGCCTCCAGTCCGGAGACGGACCTCGCCCAGGAGGTGCGCCTCCTTGATCAAATGTCGGCGGATTCGGAGCGGCGCCACAAGGAGTTCATGGGGGTTGTGGGACAGTTGCCTCAGACAATTGAGTCCCTGACTCATAGTGTGGCCGCTTTTGGGGAATCACAGGCCAGGGTGTAAAGTCTGTGGGTTGTATAGCGAAGTAATACACAGACTACAAGAGTAACTTAAACAGGACTTTACTATTCGAAGGTCAGGGCGAATCTGCCCAATAAATTCTGCCACAGCACTTATATACCGGTGTGGTCACCGTCGGTATTACAGTATACAGCAGCCAGGATAAAGTAGTGCCACACCTAAAATAGTTCTCTTAAAGGTGGACGGTTACATACAATAGTTCTCTTAAAGGTAGAACAGTTACATACACTACAATCCTCCCTTTTTAGCTTACAACATACTTATTCCCCATTAACATAACATCATAACATATCCAACTTCATGTTACAACAGTTCACAGAGGTAGTCTCTGCGGAAACAGTTCACAGATTCAGCCTCTGCGGGAAACAGTTCACAGATTCAGTCTCTGATCTTCTTGACTCGGTCCGGACCACGCCTCCGTGGTGTAGTCAGGTCAACTTGCTAGAGGGACTCATCCCATAGTCCTTCCCTAGACTTAACAGCTTTACTTCCATCACTTCTGAACCAGCATTGCTGACTTTTTAAAACAAACAAAAAACAGTTGGATTGCCTTGGGAAATTTTCCTACTTTCCAACTGATTTGGCTCCGTTCGGGGGACCACGTGTGTGATCGGGTAGAGGTAATAATGGTTCAGATGGTTATCATCTTCTGCTTCGTCTTTTCCTTTTTTGCTTCTTGGAGACTCTCGGGGCTCCATTGTCAGATGTCAGCTGTAACGCCACCATCTCCCTATGTTCCTTAGACTTTATGTGATTCATCCTGATTTCGGCACTTTGGGAGTTCTCGGCACAAGCTGGGCAGACCAGGTCCTCGTAATATTCAGTGTCACTCAACAGATCATGGTAATATTCGGTGTCGTCCTGAGCTAGGCCAGCGAGAGGGTCTTCTATTTCTTCCTTACCCAGCTGGACGTTAGCCGACTTTTGTTCCAAATCCCGACATCTGTCCTGAAGAGACTTCATCATGCATTCAGATTCATCCCGCTTTTTCTGGGCTTCCTGCAAGTCTTTTACTAATGACCTCATTTGTGATTTCAATACTTCAACTTCATTCGGAGATTGATTGATCGGACTATTCAATCCCTCTACTGCAGTAGCTGTTTCAGTATTCTGTTGTTCTACATTGCCGTGCGTCAGCGTACTTTTGGCATCCAAGGGCTGTTCTGCTGCAGACTTCTCAGTCTGGGTTGCCACCTCAGCTCTTCCAATGACTTTTGAGAGCTCCCTTCCCTTTGAAGATTGAGGCTCGTATTTAAGTTTTTCCCATTTTAGAGTTTTATCCCTCAGCATATGAATGAGTTGGCTGACTGTTAACTCTTCTGCCATCATCCCTTTTCCATTAACTACAGGGCTGTTTATAACCTTGCCCTGGACGAGTTGGCTGACTGTTAACTCTTCTGTCCTCATCCCTTTTCCATTAGCTGCAGGGCTGTTTAGAACCTTGTCCTGGGGCTCCTTTGCTGCTTCTACTTCGCCATCATCCGCAGCCCCCATCATTCGAATTTCCACTAATGAATCGTCCGGTGATGCTGCACCCAACTTCAGTAGGAGCTCGGAAGTCATGTCGACCAACTCAGCTTTTTCTGCCTGCAACCTGCTAACAAGCACCTTCAGTTGTGGCCCATCTTGTTCCACCGGGTTGGAGCACGCCCCTTCAGAAGCCGAATCAGCTTTGATTCGTTTGGCCTCCTCGTGCAGACGGTTTGTGTGCTCCTGCTCCCTTTTCTTCCCCAGCTGCTTCTGTTGTCTTTCCAGATTCTCCCATTCGGTATCATAGAACTTTTTCATTGCTTTCATCTCTTGCTCGAGACGGCAATTCAATTGTTCTAGTTGCTGTCGTAATCTGAAATAAGTTTGCGTTCGAGCTCGATGTTCCTCAGTAATATATATGTCTGTAACTTGAACAGACTCAGAATTCTCTGTCAAGCTATGTTGTTGTTGTTCAGAGGAATACTGTTCTGAAACTTTGTTCTCCTCTGGAGCATAAGCCTTTATGCCCACATTCGTTCTACCAACCTTAGTCAGCAAGTTCATTTTAGACTTGTCTTTCATGCTTGGGCTGGTCTTATCGTCATCCGTTTCAGAGTCTGAGCTGATTGTCTGCCCCGAGTCCTCACTCGTTATTGCTTTGAGGTAGTGCCATTCCATGTCTATTTTCTTGATCCACTCCCATCCTAGAAGTGGTGGTCCTCCCTCAGGTAGTACGTATAGTCCATTCCGGGGTGTTCTTTGCCCCTGTCTCTCACCTTGACTCTTATCTTTCCCATGGGGTATACTTTATGCCCCGTGTATGCCTGCAATACGAACTTGGTATCTCTCAAGGGTATATGTGAGAATAGCCGGTTGTAATCCCTTCGATTTATGACTGATAGGGCTGATCCAGTGTCCAATTCCATTCTCACTTGGACTCCGGCTATTTTTAGCATGACCCAGATAGTTTGTAGGTCAGCTTCCTTACTCACATTATGAATTCTCAGACTACCCAGTTCCTGGCCGCTTGGGTCTGAATCCGAATTCTGTTCATCTGAACTCTTCTCAACCACCTTGTGTACTTTGTTGTACTTTTCCTGTGATGGCTTTTTTTTTTGGTTGTTGGTCTTCTTCCCTGACCGGCATACTTTGGCTATGTGACCCAGTTTGCCACATTTCCTACAGTCCTGGTTTTTAAACCAGCATTGGTTCTGGTCGTGTGTTGTCTTCCCACAACGATAACATTTCGTTGCACCCGAAGTAATTTGATCCACACTGAGGACCGCTGCCTTCAGCTGCATTTCCGCAGTTCCTTTCGCTGCGGCTTCGTGTGATGCTGCAATAAGGACAGCCCTATCCAGTGTAAGGTCGTTCTCTTCGAGCAGTCGCTTTTGCGTTCCTTCCTTCGACAACCCGCACACGAACTTGTCTCGCAATGCCTCTGTCAGATTTCCTCCAATCTGGCAGTATTTCGCTAGCCTACGCAGTTCGACGAAGTATTCCGCGTTGCTTTCCTCTTTCCGTTGCGTTCTCGCATAAAATTTGAATCGTTCCGCCAACATCAGCGGTGTGGGGTTCAAGTGATCCTTCAGAACAGCAACAATATTATCGAAGGTTTGATCCGCCGGTTTAACTGGTGCTAGAAGATGCTTCAATAGCCCGTATGTCTTCGCCCCCATCGAGTTTAGCAAGGTTATAGCTTTATCATCATCCTCTATTTTATTGGCCTCACAATATATCTCAATGCGTTCTACATACGTGGCCCAATCTTCTACCTCGGAATCAAAATCGTTGATGTTACCACGCTTAGGCATCTTCACCTCCCTGATAAACAACAACGAAATATTTCTTTAACTCTTTTTTTTTCCAAGATGGCGGTTTCCCCGCGCTTATCTTCTTTCCCCCCCGCCCCTCTCAAAATGGCGGTTCCCGCTTCTGTCTTTTTCTCCGCCTACTGGCGGCTTCCCGCGGTTTCCCGCGCTTATCTTCTTTCCCCGCCCACTTTCAAGATGGCGGTTCCCGCTTTTCTTCCCCTGGCGGGAGGGGTAAGCTTTTCCCTCGGGCGACGGCCGCTGGCTTTCAGGGTTCGCAGCCTGCGCTTCGGATTCAGCGCGTTCCCTTCTCTCGGTCGGGCAACCAGCTCTGGGTACAACCCGTTGACGGCGAACGGTCTCAGCCGCTGGCTGGATCTCGCTCAGTCTCCCTCGCTCGGGCTCTGTCTCTCCGGTGCTGGGTACAACCCGTTGACGGTGAACAGTTTCAGCCGCTGGGCTGGATCTCGCTCAGTCTTCCTCGGGCTCTGTCTCTCCCGCTCGCGCGGCTCTCGCTCGCTCTCTCTCGGGCTCTGTCTCTCCCGTTCGCGCGGCTCTCGCTCGGGCTCTGTCTCTCCCGCTCACGCGGCTCTCAATCGCGCCTCCCAGCCCTCTCGCAGTCCGGTGCTTCCCTCCCTGGCTGCGGCTGAGTTCTCCGCGATTTATTTATTTTATCTCTTCCCGCGCCTTACGATCCCGGTCGTAGCGCTTCGTGGCCTCGGTCACTGTCCGACCTTTTTCACCCAATCGCTCCTCCCAGCCTCTCGCAGTCCGGTGCTTCCTCCCCGGCTGCGGCTGCGTTCTCCGCGGTTTATTTATTTTTATCTCTTCCCGCGCCTTACGATCCGGTCGCAGCGCTTCGTGGCCTCAGTCACTGTCTGGCCTTTTTCACCCCAATCGAGCCTCCCAGCTTCTCGCAGTCCGGTGCTTTCCTCCCCGGCTGTGGCTGAGTTCTCCGTGGCTTATTTATGTTTATATCTTCCCGCGCCTTACGATCCCGGTCGCAGCACCTCGTGGTCGCGGTATTTGTCCGGCCTTTTTCGCCGTCGCGGTCTAGTCATCTCATGACGCTCCCCAGCCCGCTTGTACTGCGGCTTCTGCTCCACGCTGCCCCAGTCTCAGCGCCTCTGGGCCCGACTTCTGTCCGGCTCCTTTCCCCCTCGACCGTGGTCGAGTGCACCGCCCTTATCCTCCGTTTATTTGTTTCTATTTTCCCTTTACTCACAGTCACCGTGGCCGACTTGCTTCTCGTGTTGATCGGCTCACTCACCACCGTGGCAGAAGGGACAATCCGTGCCTGTTGCTGATGGAAGACTTCGTGTTTGAAATCTTCCTCCTTTCTTGGTCTGCAGACTCGAGTTTTCTCTCAGCAAAACGACGAGGGCGGGTGCCTCTTCTCGACGCTCGTTTACTTCTTCAGAAGTATTGTTGCCGCAGGGTAAGATCGAACTCGTCGCCACTGTAAAGTCTGTGGGTTATATCGCGAAGTAATACACAGACTACAAGAGTAACTTAAACAGGACTTTACTATTCGAAGGTCAGGGCGAATCTGCCCAATAAATTCTGCCACAGCACTTATATACCGGTGTGGTCACCGTCGGTATTACAGTATACAGCAGCCAGGATAAAGTAGTGCCACACCTAAAATAGTTCTCTTAAAGGTGGACGGTTACATACAATAGTTCTCTTAAAGGTAGAACAGTTACATACACTACATAGGGGTGTTGAGCAACTCGCGGCAGCACACGCCAGGGGTGTTGACCAACTCGCAGCAGCACAGGACAGGGTTGTCGAGCAACTCGCGGCAGCACAGGACAGGGGTGTCCACCAACTCGCGGCAGCGCAGGACAGGGGTGTCCACCAACTCGCGGCAGCGCAGGACGCGAGTCGCGAGTTCATCAGTGGTGCCGTGCAGACACTCACTGATCTGATGCGGGCACAGACCAGGGCAGTTCGGGCACTCACTTCTGCCACACTCGCTGTGTCGCGGAAGCATCGCCAGGGCACCCGCCGCCCTGCTGCAGCACAGCGGTCTGGCCTCCACCAGATTGCTGCGCTTGCTGCACTGCCAGCCCGGCCGAGTGCCAGTGGCTCTTGCGAACAGCGAGCGCGTGCCATCAGCCAGCTTGCCCCCATTGCTGCAGCCACCACTGCAACTCCCCCAGCCAAGGTGCGACGAGCTGCTGCAGAGACTGATGCTGCGCAGCCACAGCTGCAGCAGTCAGCAGCCGGCCCCTCCAGGGCCGGACCTCGTCTAGGCCGACCCCCAAGGGCATCTGCCGTCACGCATTCTGCCCCTCAGGAGCCTTCCCCCAGCCTTGCAACACCCACAGGGCCCAGGTTGAGGCGGAGCAACAGGTCGGGCAGGGGCCGCACAAGGCCGCACAAGGACTCGCCCTCTCGGCACACACAGTAGAGTATGGTGGCAACGGTGTTTTTTATATGGGGGTGTTTGTATTGTGGGGGGGCCTTCTTTTGGTAAGGCCGAGGATGAAGGCCAATGGTTTTTTATATGGTGGTGTTTGTGTTCTGTTGTGGGGGGGTCTTCTTTTGGTAAGGCCGAGGATGAAGGCCAATTGGATGGGCAAGTTTTGTTATTCCTCCCCAGGTTGTGGGAGTGAGATATTCTTTTCACAGTTTTTTGGGGGGTGTTGTCTGTTTTTCTGTTTCATGTGGGAAGGGCCCTGAGTTTGTTAAATAAAGCTTTTGATTTATTCAGCTTGTCCAGGTGTCATGTTTCCAGTGGTTGTTGCGTTAAGCGGCTGAGGGCTTGCGGAGCGGCTGCATTCAGGTGCGTTCATTGCCACAAGCCATTCCCTGACAGGGGGCCTAGAAGTGTCATTCAATAAGCCGCCGGCAGACGGCCCTTGGACCTTGTGGCTCCCTCCTGGCCTGGTACTCCTCCTCCTCCTCCTCCTCCTCATGGTCCTCCTGCGCGTCCTCCTGAGGTGGTGGTGCTACGTCAGGTGGCAGTGCCTGAGTCCTGCGGATAGCCAGGTTTTGCAGCATGCAGCAAACGACGACGAACTGGGAGACTCTATCCGGCGAATACTGTAGAGATCCGCCGGAGCGATCCAGGCAACGGAACCGTTGCTTGAGGACGCCAATCATTTGCTCTATGATGTTCCTTGCGGCTTGATGGCTTTCGTTGTATGCCTCCTCCGCAGGGGTCCTGGGCACGCGGAGCGGGGTCATGAGCCATGTACACAAAGGGTAGCCCTTGTCCCCAATAAGCCATCCCCTTGGTGGAGGCTGTGCCTCGAACATGTCAGCCACAGTAGTCTGGCGCAGGATAAATGCATCGTGGCTGCTTCCTGGAAAGCGGGCATTGACAGCTAGGATGCGCTGCCTGTGGTCACACACCAGCTGTACATTGAGGGAATGGTAGCCCTTCCGGTTGCGGTAATCCTCAGCATTGTCGATAGGTGCCCGCATAGCCGCATGCGTGCAGTCAATGGCGCCCTGCACCATGGGGAAGTCCGCGATCCTGCCAAAACCAACTGCACGCTGCTCCTGCCTCTCTAGGGTCATGGGGAAGGAGATGAATTGGTGTCTCCTCATGAAAAGGGCATCGGTGACCTGCCGGATGCAGCGATGCGCGGCGAACTGGGAGATGTTCGCTATGTCCCCAGCAGTGGCTTGGAAGGAGCCACTTGCATAAAAGTTCAGGGCCACCGTGACTTTCACTTCCACCGAGAGAGATGTCCTGCACATCAGCTGCGGACGCAGATCTCAGTGAAGCAACTGGCAGATCTCTGCAACCACCTCCTTCTGAAGCGCAGCCTCTTAACACACTGCGCAGCAGTCATGGTGAGATAGGACACCTGCTACCGGTATTCCCTGAGTGGGTAAGGCCTACGTTGCCGACGCCTGATGGCCCCTCTGCGTCTAGGCATGGCTGGCCCTCTCACACAGCGTCTGCGAGCCCTTCGCACATAATGCTGCAACTGAGGGTTGCCTCCCCATACAGCCCCCATAATAAACTTGCAAACAGTGAAATCACAATGAATCAAATTTCCAAGCTCTGGCCAGAAGCCAAAAATACATCTCCTATGTTGTCCCAAATCAGTAAGCTCTGTTCCTTGGTCTCTGTCCAGAAATCCAAAGCACTAAAGTCATTGCAGCAAAATGGCTGGGCTTTATAGGTCAGTGTAAGTGCCCTTTAATTAGCACTCCCCGAGGCCCGCAGGGCCTCTGCTGCGTTCCACATCACAGTTCTTAACAGCGCCACGCCCACATTGGGCGGGCGCCACTTGAATTTCCGGTTTGGGGCGCACAAACAACATTGCACGACGAAATGATGTCATAAGCTGCGCGCGCAGCTGAGCGGGTGCAAAAACTTTGCGCCGGCGCTAAATGACAACTGAAGTTGGGCGTAGGCGCAGTTCGTTCTGCGCCCGGGCGCTAAGTGCCTAGCACTGGAAATCTACCCCTCTTATGGCGTTAACGGCTGGCGAACGCAACTGAATTTCTAGGCCACAGTATTAGAAACAGTAATAGAGAACATTCATCATGGTTGGCCAAAAGGTTCCTGTCCAAAATATTTTCACATAAGGTCAGAATTGAGTGTCGCAAGTGGACTATTACTAAAACAGAACAGAATAGTCATTCCACAGGCTCTACGTCAAGACATGCTCAAAAGGATTCATGCGGGACACCTCGGAATTGAAAAATGCAAAAGGAGAGCAAGAGACACTGTTTATTGGCCTGGTATAAATAAGAACTTTGAGAACATGATAGGCAAATGTGAGACATGTCAGAAACACCAAAACAAACAAGCAAAGGAACCAATGATAGTAGCTGACATACCAACAGCACCATGGCAAAAGGTTGGTATGGACCTTTTTCATTTAAATGGTAAAGACTATCTAATAGTGATTGACTACTATTCTAACTATCCTGAGATGGCGCTGCTCTCAAGCACCACAGCAAGCAGTGTCATAATGCATGTGAAATCCATCTTCGCCAGACATGGAATTCCCAGGATTGCCGTTAGCGACAATGGTCCGTGCTTCAACTGTAAGGAGTGGCAACAGTTTGCAGCACATTATGACTTTCAACACATCACATCCAGTCCTTTGTACGCTCAGTCGAATGGTAAGGCAGAGAAAGGTGTTCAAGTTCTCGAGCAGCTACTGAAGAAAGCGACAGAAAGCAAGTCTGATCCTTATCTCGCTCTGCTGAGCTACCGAGCCTCGCCTTTAGACTCTGGTTCTTCACCTGCTGAACTCCTAATGGGTCGCAAGTTGCGTACCACGCTACCCTGCTGTGCAAAAGAAAAGCAGAGTAAGGAACTGAGACAGAGACTTCAACTGTTAAAGCTGAAACAGAAATCATACTATGACAAGTCATCCAAAACTCTGAAACCATTGACAAGGGATGATGTTGTCAGGATTGAGGATCCAGATGCATGGAACAGGAAAGCTACAGTTCTTGAGGAAGTAGGACCAAGGTCATACACTGTTAGAACTGAGGAAGGACATATTCTCAGGAGGAACCGCCGTTCCCTCCTAAAAACACAAGAGACTATCGAAGAGCAAATCGATGACAATGCCACAACTGAATCTTGTCACTCACCACCAGAACAATCTAACACAAATACACATACAGGCTCTCATGAAAAAACATCAGACTTACCTGTGCTGAGAAGATCCACACGTGAAGTAAAAAAGCCTGATAGACTTAATCTTTGAGTACAAAGAAAACGACATTGAAAATGTATTGACTGTTGAAGATGTTTATGTTGTTATTGATTGATATTCATTGATACTGATTTTGTTTAACCTCAATGAAAGGGGAATGTAATGATCAGTAACCTGTCATTCTGGAATGATACACTAGGTGGTGCTGTATGTATATAAGAGTGGGCTACCCACAATGCACTAGGCCACCCACAAGGCAGCAGTCAAGATGGAGGCCTCTACAGATACTGTACCTAGTCCACATGTGCTCAATAAAGTGTCTAGCAAAAGCTAGCTGTTCTTAATACAAACGACTAGTTATTAATGAACATAACAGTTTTGTGGTCCTATTAAATGCCTGGTAGTTGGACCAGAGTTACAACAGGATAGGAACACAAACCGAAATACTGCAGATACTGGAAATCTCAAAGAAAAACAGAAAACGCTGGAGACACTCAGCAGGTCAGGCAGCATCGGTCGAGAAAACACGAGACACTTGACCTTTCTGGTATAAAACCATTCCTCAAAACAGACCCGGGGTTTGCAGGAGATGAGGAAACAGTGCAAACTAACCACAGGACTTTACAGCTCTTAAATTTCATGGGGATAAAACTCCACATCGCACTTTACAGTGACGGAGCAACAGATTCTGTCTGAAGCTCCCCACTGATCCACTTTCCATTTCCCCAACTCGTTGTGGGCTGCTTTGCAGATCCACTGCAGACTGACTGGTGTAGGTCAGTCTCTTTCAATCTATTGTGGTCAACATTGTGAACCTTGGTGTCACGGACTCATTCTGGACCCACCGAGATGCCCATCAATTCCCCGAGAGACGGGTTAACTTCGAGCCGGCTGTGCTCGACACCATCTGTAGGGTGGAATTTCATCGAGCTCTTTGAGATATGTTGTGAAACACTGATTCTGAGAACAGAGACGCTTTCAAATTCAGTTTGAGGAAAGTCAAAGAAACCAACAGCAATGACATCACAGAATAATCATCCAAACCTCTGTATTCCAAAGCTCTGATTGGCTCTGGGTATCACACACCGCCCCCTCTCCTTTGTTAATTTTTTTTTTCCAATAGAGAACAGTTTATTTACAGTTAGTGACATTTCACATTAAGAGCCCAGCTCTCAGCTCTTGCACAAAGTCACAAGCCGTCATTCCCTGCAGGACAGGAGTCTCGCACACAATTATAAATACAAGTACTAAACACAATAGGCTTCATCCCTGCAGTCACTCTTCCCCCAGGGTGTGCTTGTCAAACAGGTACTCTCCCATGCCATTCTCAGGGGCTCCCAGTCTCTTCAGGTTGGTGATGTGATCTCCAAGCTTCTTGATCATCTTCACTTGCTCATCCAAGTAGTGGGTCTCCAGGAAGTCACACAAATGAGGGTCGGTCCTCTCAGTGGAGAGTTTGTGCAGATCCAGCAGACTCTGGTTGACATTCTTCTCCAGCTGCAGAGCTCTCTGCATCGCCTCCAGACCATTGCGCCACTCATCCTGCTCTGGTTTCTTGATGTCCGCCAAGATGATTCGGCCTCCACGCTGATTCTGGAATTTCATCAGTTTCTCCGCGTGCTCCCGTTCCTCGTGTGACTGCTCCTTGAAGAACTCGGCAAAGTGACGCAGGGCAACGTCATCCCGGTCAAAGTAGGAGGACTGCAGATGTTCAAGGTGACGATGCAGCTCCTTCCCTCCTTCCAAGTAGAAGTTGGCTGGTGTTCCTCTCCCCTCTCTCCCTCTCCTGAGATGGAGGCCTTTCCTCTCCTCCTCTCCCTCCAGGCACCTCAGATATGGATGGTCTGGTTGGTGGTAGTCTGGTGTCTCTCCTTCTCCTTCTCCTCCCTGCCTGGTCAGGAGGCCACCACGCTCCACTTTCCTCCTGCAGCACTCAGAGCAAGGCAGAGACAACCTGCAGCACTCAGAGCAAGCCAGAGAATGATTCCAGTCCTCTGGATTACTAGTTCAGTCAATTTACCACTAGGCTACTGTCCCCTTCCCTTGGGGTCCTTATTGCCTTGTCAGCCAATGACACTCATTTTTCAAAGTTCTGATTGGCTCTGGGAGTCATCTCCCCTCCTCCCTTTACTTGATTCTCTTTTTGTGAAAACATAATTTAGACAAATAAAAACTGTAAATAAACCATCAAAACTTCAAATAAACCCTAAGAATCAAATCAAAATTTGGTTTTCCAACTCAATAATGCACCCCAGTCCCCGCGGCGCCCACCGGTCACAGAAATGCTCGAGCGCGCCGGCGGACACCGCGTGCTCCATCTCTAGGGCCACCCGGGCGCGAACATGGCCACGGAAGAGGGGGAGGCAATCCGGCCGGACGACCCCCTCGACCGCCCGCTGCCTGGACCAATTAATGGCCTTCTTCGCCAGGCCCAGGAGCAGACCCACGAGGAGGTCCTCCGACCAGCCCGCTCCTCTCCGCACCGGGTGACCGTAGACCAAGAGCGTGGGACTGAAGTGCAACCAAAACTTGAGGAGCAGCCCCTTCAAACAATGGAAGAGGGGCTGCAACCTCTCACATTCGACATAAATATGAAAAACGGACTCCTCCAGACCGCAGAACAAACATGCGGTCTGGGAGTCCGTGAACCTACTTAAGTACCTATTGCACAGGACTGCCCTGTGCAACACCCTCCAGGCCAAGTCCCCAATAGAACAAGGGAGGACTCCCGCATAGAGAGCCCCCCATTGGGGACCTCCGCCCCCGTCGGAAGGTAAAACGGCACGCCACGGCGTGTCCGAACGGCAGGCGAAGATGGCAAAGTGGAAGGTGTGCAGGAGCAGCCCGTACAGGAAACCCCTCCGTGCGGAATGAAAAGGCACGGAGGGCATTTCCTCGAGACGGCTCAAGTTGTGAGGCGCCGGCTCCCGATGGGGGGGTCGGGGCTGGGCGCCGACAAGGAATTCCGTCCGAACGGGGGAAAGCTCAGACGGGATCGCCCCACACGCTTGAGCCGCCTCGATACACCTAGTGGTGCCGGGGCGCACTTTCGCCTTTATCGACTCGATGGCATCGGCCGCGGGCTGGACGTTGACCCAGGACATGCGCCTCGCCAACTCCTCCGGTGCCATCCAGCCCGCTCCTCCGCCATCGAGCAGGTCCCCGACTCGAGTCACCTTGCCAGCCACAGCTCTGCGCTCCGCCAGCCACCCGAAACTGCGGACGTGGAGGTGCGGATTCCTGAACAGTGGCTCCCGAAGGACAGCCACCATTCCTGTCGGGGGAGAGCTGCGCCTGGAGGATTCTCAACGTACAGGTATCTCTGCAGCGTCTGAAGACGGAAAGTCGCAGCCTGGGTGCGAAGGCACACCAGCGCCTGACCGCCCTCCCTAAGCGGGAGACACAGAACTGCGGCAGCGACCCAGTGCATCCTGTTGTTCCAGAAGAAATCGACGAGCTTCTTCTGTATCTTGGCGACAAACGCAGGGGGAGGGATCAGAGTAACCAACCGGTACCACAACATGGCGGCCACCAGTTGGTTTATGTCCAACGCCCGACCCCTGTAGGACAACACTCGGAGCAATCCTGTCCAGCGTCCTAAGCGAGTGACGCCTTTGGCCTCCAACTCGTGCCAGTTCGCCGGCCAGGCGTCCTTGGCCGGGCAGAGGTAGACTCCCAAGTAGAGGAGGTGCGTAGTGCTCCAGGCGAAGGGCCTGAACTCCTCGGGCAGGGAGTCCACCTGCCACTGACCCACTAGGAGTCCAGAACATTTCCCCCAGTTGATCCTGGCGGAGGATGCGTCCGAGTAAATCTGCTGGCATTCCCGCATCCTCCGCAAGTCAACGGGATCCGTGACCATGAGGAGCACGTCATCGGCGTAAGCCGAGAGGACCACCTCCACGCCCGGCCCTTGCAGAGCCAGTCCCGTCAACCTCTTCCGCAAGAGGCGCAGGAAAGGCTCCACGCAAATGGCATATAACTGGCCGGACATGGGGCATCCCTGACGCACCCCCCTCCCGAAGCGAAGGGGCGCCGTCAAGGACCCGTTAACTTTAATCAGACACTCCGCGGCAGCGTACAGAAGTCGGATCCGGGCAACAAAATGCGTCCCGAACCCGAATGCGCGCAGAGTCCCGAAAAGATACTCGTGATCCACCCTGTCGAACGCCTTCTCCTGATCCAGGGAAAGGAAGGCGACCGACAGACCAGCCCTCTGGGAATGGTGGACCAGGTCCCAGACCAGATGGATGTTATCATGGATAGACCGGCCCGGGACCGTGTAGGACTGGTCGGGGTGGATCATGTGGGCCAGCACGGCGCCAAGGCGAGCAGACATGGCCCTGGCAAAAATTTTATAATCCGTGCTGAGGAGGGAGACCGGGCGCCAGTTCTTAAGGCGGAGATCACCCCTCTTAGGCAGCAGGACAATCACCGCCCTGCGCCAAGAGAGGGGCATCACCCCGGTCGCCAAACTTTCCCCCAGGACCCGCGCGTAATCGCCCCCCAGGACGTCCCAGAACGCCCTGTGGAACTCCACGGTCAGCCCGTCCAGCCCCGGGGACTTCCCCCTAGAGAGCTGGCGGAAGGCGCCGGTCAGCTCCTCCAGACACAGAGGAGCATCCAATTTTTCGGCCCACTCCAGGCCGACCTTCGGCAGGTCCTCCCACAAAACTCTGCGCGCATCCTCGCTGGACGGATCCGGAGAGAACAGAGCCCCGTAATAGGCGCGGGTCTCCGCGCGGATTCCCTCCGGATCCGAGACCGGAGATCCGTCGTCGGCCAGCAGCTCCAGGAGCTGCTTACGGACCCCCCGTCTTTTTTCCAGCGAGTAGAAGAAGGGGGAGCCGCGGTCCAGGTCCCGCAGGAACTGGATCCGCGACCTCACGAACGCGCCTCGGGACCCGACGAGCTGCAGGTCCTTCAGCGCGCCCTTCTTCTCTTCGTACACCAACCGCAGGGCCGGGTCCTCGACGACTTGACCGAGACGGGACTCCAGGTCGAGCACCTCCTTCTCCAACCGCCCGACTCTGGCTTCCCGCCTCTTGGTCGACCCCCTCGCATACTCCTGACAGAAGAGATGGACATGAGCCTTGCCCACGTCCCACCATAGCCTCAAGGAGGGTAAGCCCCCCTGCTTCCTTCTCCAGCCGGCCCAGAACCGACGGAACGAATCCTGGAACCGCGCGTCCTCCAGCAGCAGGTTGTTAAAGTGCCAGTACGCGGACCCCCCCCACGCGCGCAGCGGAACGAGCTCCGCCCACACCAGGTGGTGGTCCGCGCACGGCACCGGCCGCATGGAAGCCGCCGGAACGCAGGAAACGTATGCCCGGGAAATGTAGAGGCGGTCGATTCTGGACGCACCTCTCCCAGGCCTCACACAAGTGAAAGCGCTGGAGTCGGGATGGAGATTTCGCCAGACGTCCACCAAGTCGAGGGACCCGACCAGGTCCCTCAACTTCTCCATCGAGGCCGGGCTTCGCAGGCGGCCGGTGCTGTCCCTTGCCTCGAGGGTGCAGTTAAAATCCCCCCCGCGGACGACGCACTCGCCCGCGTCGATGGAGCCCAGAAGAGTGGGCACTTCTTCAAAGAAGCGCGCTTGCTGCGCACGGGCCCCAGGGGCGTACACGTTCACTAAATGGAGCGGCACGCCCCCCAGGCGAACAGTGACCTGGAGCAAGCGGCCCGGCACGAGCTCCTTGACCCCCAAGATCTCCGGCTGAAAATGCGGGGCCAGCAAAATAGCCACCCCACTGGAAACACTGGAGAGGTGACTCATGCTGACCCCTCCTTGCCACTCCAGGAGCCACGTGGCCTCGTCTCCCGGAACGGTGTGGGTTTCTTGCAGGAAGCACACCGCATACTTCCCGTCCCGAAGGACCGAAAAGTTATTAAATCTGCGGCTAGCTTCCCTGCCGCCGTTGATGTTGAGGCTGGCTATGGTTATCTTCATTTCAGAAGCATAATCCAACCCCTACTTAACACTAACGGGGGAAGGGAGGGCGGCCGCTAGTCGACCGCCACTCCCTTTGCAGCCCAGTGAGGAAGGACCGGAACTGACGCAGCTCGAGCGGGTCCACGCCCGCGTCCGCGACCATGGTCTTGAAGGCGACGCGGGCCGACCCGACGAGCTGCGCCAGCCCCGACCATCTATCGAGGGCCAGCCGGGTCCTTTGACGACCCTGGCACGTGGCCACAAAGTCCCGGAGATCCTCAATGGGAATGAGGGGGGGTCCCGGCGAGGGGCGCGAGGTCCTCCATCTCCTCATCAGCGATGGAATCGCATTCCTCCTCCGCCCCCACCAGCGAGTCCCCGTCTTCCTCCGAGGGGTCGCCACCGGCGGCCGACCCGTCCGCCACGCGGCGCGCAGCGAGCGGCTCGGCCGCGACGGCCGGCCCCGCCTGCACCCGGATCCCACCCCCAGGATCGGTAGCGGAGGATTCCTCCCTGGGCTCCTCTAGGGGCGCCGGGCCAGAAGACGGCGGCGGTTCAGAGTCCCCCCCTGCCCCGGGCGCCGGAACGACCGGAGAGATCGGAGAGTACGTAAAAACGAACTCCTCCATGTCGCCCGGCACCGGAGACCGAGACAGAGGGCCTTCCTCTTCTGCGCCACCGGCCTCCGACCCAGCGGATGGGGTAATCTCATTTAACCCCTCGACGAGGTCGAGCAGCACCTGGGAGACGACCGGGTCACTTTGGGCGAGCTCATTATCTGAGGACTCGCCCGACCCGGACCCCAGGCCGCCCGACCCGTCGAGGGGTAACGGTACTGAAAGAGGATCTACTTCTGCCGCGGGTTGCTCCGCGACCCCCCCCACGGGCAGGGTCTCGTCCCCATCCCCGGGAGGCACGAGCTGGGCAGACACCTCTGCCTCAGCCCCCCTAGGGACAGGCGACCCCTGCCGTTCGCCCGTGATGGTATTAGCGGTGGGGTGTGGCGCAGTACCCGCGGCGGGCGACGACTCCTCCTGACCGGAGGGACCTTCCTCCTCCCGGTCCTCCTCCTCATCCAGGGGGTCGCGCCTTCTTTTAAGTGCGGAGGGGTAGAGGGAGACCTCCATTTCTGCAGAGGCCTCCCCCGCTCCCCCCGGTGGAGCGGGTTTTTCGGGTCCCTCGGGCCCAAGCCCGGCCGCAGGTTCTGGCGCTACCGCCTCGGTGGTCGCGGCCACAGGCTCGGGCACGAGGTCCCCCCCGCCGCCGCACTCCGCGATTAACACGGCGACGCTCTCTGGCGTCAGGGGCTCCATATTGTGGGGCACGCCCTCCTCGGGGGGACCCGCCCTCCGGTATTTACTTTTCCCCCGCGTCTTCTTCCCGACCGGACAACCCTCCTCCCCCCTGCCGGAGGCCAGGATGGCATCGACCTCCGACGACGACCGCACCCCGGTGGTATTTGTTTGAGGGGGGGCACGGCTACACCCGGGGGGAGGAGCGGCGGCGGCGCCAGCTACGGCCACGCCAGACGATCTGGCGGCCTTGGAGGCGGGGCAGTTCTTACGGATATGCCCCACCTCCTTGCAGGCGTGGCACCGCACGCTGTCCGTCGTATAGAAGACGCGGTACGGGGTCCCCTCGTGGAGGACGGAAAAGGCCCCGTCCGTCTCCCCCTCCCGCGCCAGCTGGATAAAGGCCTGGCGCCGGAAGGAGAAGACATGGCGAAGGCTGGGTTCCCGGAATCCGAGCGGGATCGGCGTAATCCCCGACCTCACCTCCCCAAGTTGGTGCAAGTGGGGGAGGAGGAGCTCACCGGAGATGAAGGGCGGGACGTTAGACAACACGACCCTCTGCGCGGTGGCCTCAAGAGGGTCCACCGGCAGGATGGTCCCGCCCACGGTGAGCCCCTGGGCGATGGCCAGGGCCACCGCCCGCTCGGACTCCAGGAAGAACACAGCCTTCCCATACATCCTCGAGGCGGCGAGGATGGCTGAAGGGCCGACAACCCCAGCCATCGCCTTCACACATTCCTCGATAGTCATGTTGGGGTGAGTGTAGCTCTTCACCCCGAGCTTCTTCGTAATAAGTCGGAACGGTGACAGGGCAGCGGAAGGAGCGGGAGCAGCCGTGGCTTTGGCCGTCACCGCCGCATACGTTCTCGCTGGCCCCGTCACCGCCGAAGACGTCGAAGCCATACTGCGGTGATTTTTTGGGAGCTACACACACCCCAAGTCACAGGCCGTGTGGTATTAAGTGGCCTCAGTAAAAATGTAAGGTCTGCCACCGAGCAGAGGGAGTTTAAAGCCAATGGCCCGCCTCTCCCCTTGATGGAATGATTGGGAGAGGGGCCTCCTCCTCTCTGCTCAAAGTGGCTATTGGTGATTTTAAGGGAGGTGCCCTTTGAGAGAGACAAAAGAGAGGGATTAGGAGAGAGAGAGAGGGGGTGGGTGGGAAGGAGGGGGGGGCCCGCAAAGGCAGGGTCACCACTCTAGGTGGTATTTGGTGGGTGGGTGTCAGCAGGGGTGCACTCCCCGATGGTAACAAAGTCTATGAAGATGATCTTCGGGCAGGGGGAGAAGATGTCTTCGCCTGGGTAGGCTGGAAAAAGCCCAGGCTCAGCCCCACACCAGGTCTTCTCGATGCAGGTAAGCGAGTAAGAGGCTTCACCTGGGCAGCTCCAGCCGACCCAGGCCAGGCTTTCCGGCCCGTCTTCTTTCCTCCCCCCGCCTAGAATACACAGTCTTTTGGGGAATGCCCAAAAAAGACACCCACCTACAGATGTTGGAAGTAACGATGCAGCTCCTCCCCTCCTTCCAAGTAGAAGTTGGCTGGTGTTCCTCTCCCCTCTCTCCCTCTCCTGAGATGGAGGCCTTTCCTCTCCTCCTCTCCCTCCAGGCACCTCAGTTGTAGATGGTCTGGCTGTTGGTGGACTGGTGCTTCTCCTTCTCCTCCCTGTCTGGTCAGGAGGCCACCACGCTCTTCTCTCCACCTGCAGCTCAGAGGAAGGCAGAGACAACCTGCAGCACTCAGAGCAAGCCAGAGAATGATTCAGGCCTCTGGATTACTGGTTCACTAAATTTACCACTAGGCTACTGTCCCCTTCCCTTGGGGTCCTTATTGCCTTGTCAGCCAATGACACTCATTTTTCAAAGTTCTGATCCTCTTTTTGTAAACCCATAAATTTAGACAAATAAAAACTGTAAATAAACTATAAAACTGTAAATAAACCAATAAAACTCCAAATAAACCTTAATAATCAAATTAAAATTTGGTTCTCCAGCCCAATTATGCACTCCAGTCCCCGCGGCGCCCACCGGTCACGAAAGTGATCGAGCGCGCCGGCGGACACCGCGTGCTCCAGCTCCAGGGCCACCCGGGCGCGAACATGGCCACGGAAGAGAGGGAGGCAATCCGGCCGGACGACCCCCTTTCAAAGTTCTGATTGGCTCTGGGCGTCATCTCCCCTCTCTTTTCATTATGAGTGGTTACCCCTCTCTTTTCATTGGACCCAAATAAAAAAGAAACAATTTCACAAATAAGGTGACAACAACCCAATTACCCTTTTAAATAACCCTCCACCAATCAAATTAAAATTTGGTTGTCCCGATTAACAATGCACTCCAGTCCCCGCGGCGCCCACCGGTCACGAAAGAGCTCGAGCGTGCCGGCGGACACCGCGTGCTCCATCTCTAGGGCCACCCGGGCGCGAACATGGCCACGGAAGAGGGGGAGGCAATCCGGTCGGACGACCCCCTCGCTCGCCCGCTGCCAGGACCAATTGATGGCTTTCTTGGCCAGGCCCAGGAGCAGGCCCACGAGGAGGTCCTCCGACCCGCCCGCTCCCCTCCGCACGGGGTGACCGTAGATCAGGAGCGTGGGACTGAAGTGCAACCAAAATTTGAGGAGCAGCCCCCTCAAAAAATGGAAGAGGGGCTGCAACCTCTCACACCCCGTGTAAACGTGAAAGACGGACTCCTCCAGACCGCAAAACAAACAGGCGGTCTGGGAGTCCGTAAACCTACTTAAAAATCTATTGCACGGGACTGCTCTGTGCAACACCCTCCAGGCCAAATCCCCGATAGAACAAGGGAGGACTCCCGCATAGAGAGCCCCCCATTGGGGACCTCCGCCTCCGTCCGGAGGTAAAACGGCACGCCACGGCGTGTCCGGACGGCAGGCGAAGATGGCAAAGTGGAAGGTGTGCAAGAGCAGCCCGTACAGGAAACCCCTCCGCGCAGAATGAAAAAGCACGGAGGGTATTTCCTCGAGACGGCTCAAGTTGTGAGGCGCCGATCTCCGAGGGGAGTCTCGGGGAAAGGCGCCGATAAGGAATTCCATCCGAACGGGAGTAAGCTCGGACGGGATCTCCCCACGTGCCCGAGCCGCCTCGACGCACCTCGTGGCGCCGGGGGGCAGCATCGCTTTCACCGCCCCGATGGCATTGACCGCGAGCCGGACGTCGTCCCACGACATGCGCCTCGCCAGCTCCTCTGGCGCCATCCAGCCCGCTCCTCCGCCATCGAGTAGGTCCCCGACTCTAGTCACCCTGGCAGGCACAGCCCTGCGTTCCGCCAGCCACCCGAACTCGCGGACGTGGAGGTGCGGATTCCTGAACAGCGGCTCCCGGAGGACAGCCGCCGCTCCTGACGGGGGAGAGCTCCGCCTGGAGGCGACGTGATTCCAAACCCATAGTAGTTCCTGGTAAAAGACAGGCAGCTCCCGCAGGCTCTCACGCCTGCCGCTCCCCTCCAAAAACAGGAGCTGCGTGTCGTAATTGAGGCCGTGCAGCTGGCGGAAAAAATACGTCGCCAGCGCACACCATCTTGGAGGATCCTCGACGTACCGGTATCTCTGCAGCGTCCGAAGACGGAAAGTCGCAATCTGGGTGCGGAGGCACACCAACGCCTGACCGCCCTCCCTAAGCGGGAGACTCAGAACCGCGGCAGCGACCCAGTGCATCCTGTTGTTCCAGAAGAAGTCGACGAGCTTCTTCTGTATCCTGGCGACAAACGCAGGGGGGGGGGTCAGAGTAACCAACCGGTACCACAACATGGCGGCCACCAGTTGGTTTATGACCAACGCCCGACCCCTGTAGGACAACACTCGGAGCAATCCTGTCCAGCGTCCTAAGCGAGCGGTGACTTTGGCCTCCAGCTCGTGCCAGTTCGCCGGCCAGGCGTCCTCGGCCGGGCTGAGGTAGACTCCCAAGTAGAGGAGGTGCGTAGTACTCCAGGCGAAGGGCCTGAACTCCTCCGGCAGAGAGTCCACCTGCCACTGACCCACCAGGAGTCCGGAACATTTCCCCCAGTTGATCCTGGCGGAGGATGCGTCCGAGTAAATCTGCTGGCATTCCCGCATCCTCCGCAAGTCAACGGGATCCGTGACCACGAGGAGCACGTCATCGGCGTAAGCCGAGAGGACCACCTCCACGCCCGGCCCTTGCAGAGCCAATCCCGCCAACCTCTTCCGCAAGAGGCGCAGGAAAGGCTCCACGCAAATGGCGTATAACTGGCCGGACATGGGGCATCCCTGACGCACCCCCCTCCCGAAGCGAAGGGGCGCCGTCAAGGACCCGTTAACTTTAATCAGACACTCCGCGGCAGCGTACAGAAGTCGGATCCGGGCGACGAATTGCGTCCCGAACCCGAAAGCGCGCAGAGTCCCGAAAAGATACTCGTGATCCACCCTGTCGAACGCCTTCTCCTGATCCAGGGAAAGGAAGGCGACCGACAGGCCAGCCCTCTGGGAATGGTGGACCAGGTCCCGGACCAGATGGATATTATCGTGAATGGTCCGGCCCGGGACCGTGTAGGACTGGTCGGGATGGATCATGCGGGCCAGCACGGTGCCAAGGCGAACAGACATGGCCCTGGCAAAGATTTTATAATCCGTGCTGAGGAGGGAGACCGGGCGCCAGTTCTTAAGGAGGCGGAGATCACCCCTCTTAGGCAGCAGGACGATCACCGCCCTGCGCCACGAGAGGGGCATCTCCCCGGTCGCCAAACATTCCCCCAGGACCCGCACGTAGTCGCCCCCCAGGACGCCCCAGAACGCCCTGTGGAACTCCACGGTCAGCCCGTCCAGCCCCGGGGACTTCCCCCTAGAGAGCTGGCGGAGGGCGCCGGACAGCTCCTCCAAACTCAGAGGAGCGTCCAATTTTTCGGCGCCCTCCAGGCCGACCTTCGGCAGGTCCTCCCACAAAACTCCGCGCGCGTCCTCGCTGGACGGATCCGGAGAGAACAGAGCCCCGTAATAGGCGCGGGTCTCCGCGCGGATTCCCTCCGGATCCGAGACCGGAGATCCGTCGTCGGCCAGCAGCTCCAAAAGCTGCTTACGGACCCCCCGTCTTTTTTCCAGCGAGTAGAAGAAGGGGGAGCCGCGGTCCAGGTCCCGCAGGAACTGGATCCGCGACCTCACGTACGCGCCTCGGGACCCGACGAGCTGCAGGTCCTTCAGCGCGCCCCTCTTCTCTTCGTACGCCAGCCGCAGGGCCGGGTCCTCGGCGACTTGACCGAGACAGGACTCCAGGTCGAGCACCTCCTTCTCCAACTGCCCGACCCTGGCCTCCCGCCTCTTGGTCGACCCCTTCGCGTACTCCTGACAGAAGAGACGGATGTGAGCCTTGCCCACATCCCACCATAGCCTCAAGGAGGGGAAGCCCCCCTGCTTCCTTCTCCAGCCGGCCCAGAACCGACCGAACGAATCCCGGAACCGCGCGTCCTCCAGCAGCAGGTTGTTAAAGTGCCAGTACGCGGACCGCCCCCCGGCACGCGGCGGCACGAGCTCCGCCCACACCAGGTGGTGGTCCATGCACGGCACCGGCCGCACGGAAGCCGTCGGAACGCAGGAGACGTACGCCCGGGAAATGTAGAGGCGGTCGATCCTGGACGCTCCTCCCCCAGACCTCACAAAAGTGAAGGCGCTGGAGTCGGGATGGAGATTACGCCAGACGTCCACCAAGTCGAGGGACCCGACCAGGTCCCTCAACTTCCCCACCGACGCCGGGCTCGGCTGGGTACCCGTGCGGTCCCTCGCCTCGAGGGTACAATTAAAATCCCCCCCGAGGACGACGCACTCGCCCGCGTCGATGGAGCCCAAAAGAGTGGACACTTCTTCAAAGAAGCGCGCTTGCTGCGCACCGGCCCCGGGGGCGTACACATTCACTAGATGGAACGGCACGCCCCCCAGGCGAACAGTGACCTGGAGCAAGCGGCCCGGCACGAGCTCCTTGACCCCCAAGATCTCCGGCTGAAAATGCGGGGCCAACAAGATAGCCACCCCACTGGAAACATTGGAGAGGTGACTCATGTTGACCCCTCCTTGCCACTCCAGGAGCCACGTGGCCTCGTCTCCCGGAACGGTGTGGGTTTCTTGCAGGAAGCACACCGCATACTTCCCGTCCCGAAGGACCGAAAAGTTATTAAACCTGCGGCTAGCCTCCCTGCTGCCATTGACGTTGAGGCTGGCTATGGTTATCTTCATTTCAGAAGCACAACCAACCCCTACTTAAACCTAACGGGGGAAGGGAGGGCGGCCGCTAGCCGACCGCCACTCCCTTAGCAGCCCGGTGAGGAATGCCCGGAACCGACACAGCTCGGACGGGCTCACGCCCGCGTCCGCACCCATGGTCTTGTAGGCGACGCGGGCCGACCCGATGAGCAGCGCCAGCCCCGACCATCTGTCGAGGGCCTGCTGGGTCCTGCGGCGACCCTGGCTCGTGGCCACAAATTCCCGGAGCTCCCTGATGGGAATGAGAACGAGGGGGGTCCCGGCGAGGGGCGCGAGGTCATCCATCGCCTCGTCGGCGACGGACTCTAAGTCCACCTCCGCCCCCACCACCGAGTCCCCGTCCTCCTCCGGGGGGTCGCCACCGGCGGCCGAACCGTCCACCACGCAATGCGCATCGGGCGGCCCGGCCGCGACAGCCGGCCCCGCCTCCGCCCGGATCCCACCCCCAGGATCGGTAGCGGAGGATTCCCCCCCGGGCTCCTCTAGGGGGGCCGGGCCAGCAGGCGGCGGCGGTTCGGAGACCCCCTCCGCCCCAGGCGCCGGAACGACCGGAGAGGCCGGAGAGATCGGAGAATACAAAAACCGGGCTTCCTCCAAGTCGCCCGGCGCCGGAGACACAGACCGAGGGCCCTCCTCTGCGACGCCACCGGCCTCTGACCCAGCAGACGGGGTGAATTTTTGACACACCTCGACGAGGTCGAGCAGCACCTGGGAAAAATCCGGGTCGCTCTGGGCGGGCTCGTCCTCAGACGACCCGCCCGACCCGGTCCCCTGGCCGCCCGACCCGTCGAGGGGCAATGCCACCAGTACTGGATGAATACCCGCCGCGGGTTGTTCCGCGACCCCCCCCACGGGCAGGGTCTCGTCCCCATCCCCGGGAGGCACGAGCTGGGCAGACGCTTCTGCCTCAGCCTCCTCAGGGACAGGCGACCCCTGCCGTTCGCCCGTAATGGTGTTAGCGGTGGGGTGGGGCGCAGCGCCCGCGGCGGGCGACGACTCCCCCTGACCGGAGGGACCTTCCTCCTCCCGGTCCTCCTCCTCATCCAGGGGGTCGCGCCTTCTTTTAAGCGCGGAGGGGTAAAGGGAGGCCTCCATTTCTTCAGGGGCCTCCCCTGCTCCTTCTGGAGGAGCGAGTTCTTTGGGTCCCCCGGGCCCGAGCCCGGCCGCGGGTTCTGGCATTACCGCCTCGGCGGTCGCGGCCACAGGCTCGGCCACGAGGGCCCCCCCCCCTCCGCACTCCGCGATCAGCGCGGCGACGCTCTCCGGCGTCAGGGGCTCCATGTTGTGGGGGACGCCCTCCGCGGGGGGACCCACCCCACGGTTTCGCGTCTTGTCCCGCGCCTTCTTTCGGACGGGACCTCCCTCCTCCCCCCCGCCGGAGGCCAGGATGGCATCGACCTCCGACGACGACCGCGCCCCGGTAGCGTTGGATCGAGCGGGGGCGCGGCTAGACCCGGAGAGAGGAGCGGCGGCGGCGCCAGCCTTGGCCACGGCAGATGACTTGGCGGCCTTGGAGGCGGGGCAGTTTTTGCACACGTGCCCCACCTCCCTACAGGCGTGGCACCGCACGCCGTCCGTCGTCCAGAAGACGCGGTACGAGGTCCCCCCGTGGAGGACCGTGAAAGCCCCGTCCGTCTCCCCCTCCCGCACCAGCTGGATAAAGGCCTGGCGCCGGAAGGAGAAGACATGGCGAAGGCTGGGTTCCCGGAATCCGAGCGGGATCGGCGTAATCCCCGACCTCACCTCCCCAAGTTGGTGCAAGTGGGGGAGGAGGAGCTCACCGGAGATGAAGGGCGGGACGTTAGACAACACGACCCTCTGCGCGGTGGCCTCAAGAGGGTCCACCGGCAGGATGGTCCCGCCCACGGTGAGCCCCTGGGCGATGGCCAGGGCCACCGCCCGCTCGGGCTCCAGGAAGAACACAGCCTTCCCATACATCCTCGAGGCGGCGAGGATGGCTGAAGGGCCGACAACCCCAGCCATCGCCTTCACACATTCCTCGATAGTCATGTTGGGGTGAGTGTAGCTCTTCACCCCGAGCTTCTTCGTAATAAGTCGGAACGGTGACAGGGCAGCGGAAGGAGCGGGAGCAGCCGCGGCTTTGGCCGTCACCGCCGCATACGTTCTCGCTGGCCCCGTCACCGCCGAAGACGTCGAAGCCATACTGCGGTGATTTTTTGGGAGCTACACACACCCCAAGTCACAGGCCGTGTGGTATTAAGTGGCCTCAGTAAAAATGTAAGGTCTGCCACCGAGCAGAGGGAGTTTAAAGCCAATGGCCCGCCTCTCCCCTTGATGGAATGATTGGGAGAGGGGCCTCCTCCTCTCTGCTCAAAGTGGCTATTGGTGATTTTAAGGGAGGTGCCCTTTGAGAGAGACAAAAGAGAGGGATTAGGAGAGAGAGAGAGGGGGTGGGTGGGAAGGAGGGGGGGGCCCGCAAAGGCAGGGTCACCACTCTAGGTGGTATTTGGTGGGTGGGTGTCAGCAGGGGTGCACTCCCCGATGGTAACAAAGTCTATGAAGATGATCTTCGGGCAGGGGGAGAAGATGTCTTCGCCTGGGTAGGCTGGAAAAAGCCCAGGCTCAGCCCCACACCAGGTCTTCTCGATGCAGGTAAGCGAGTAAGAGGCTTCACCTGGGCAGCTCCAGCCGACCCAGGCCAGGCTTTCCGGCCCGTCTTCTTTCCTCCCCCCGCCTAGAATACACAGTCTTTTGGGGAATGCCCAAAAAAGACACCCACCTACAGATGTTGGAAGTAACGATGCAGCTCCTCCCCTCCTTCCAAGTAGAAGTTGGCTGGTGTTCCTCTCCCCTCTCTCCCTCTCCTGAGATGGAGGCCTTTCCTCTCCTCCTCTCCCTCCAGGCACCTCAGTTGTAGATGGTCTGGCTGTTGGTGGACTGGTGCTTCTCCTTCTCCTCCCTGTCTGGTCAGGAGGCCACCACGCTCTTCTCTCCACCTGCAGCTCAGAGGAAGGCAGAGACAACCTGCAGCACTCAGAGCAAGCCAGAGAATGATTCAGGCCTCTGGATTACTGGTTCACTAAATTTACCACTAGGCTACTGTCCCCTTCCCTTGGGGTCCTTATTGCCTTGTCAGCCAATGACACTCATTTTTCAAAGTTCTGATCCTCTTTTTGTAAACCCATAAATTTAGACAAATAAAAACTGTAAATAAACTATAAAACTGTAAATAAACCAATAAAACTCCAAATAAACCTTAATAATCAAATTAAAATTTGGTTCTCCAGCCCAATTATGCACTCCAGTCCCCGCGGCGCCCACCGGTCACGAAAGTGATCGAGCGCGCCGGCGGACACCGCGTGCTCCAGCTCCAGGGCCACCCGGGCGCGAACATGGCCACGGAAGAGAGGGAGGCAATCCGGCCGGACGACCCCCTTTCAAAGTTCTGATTGGCTCTGGGCGTCATCTCCCCTCCTCCCTTTACTTGATTGGTGCTCTGAGAGGCTGCCACTTCTGATTGGGTATTGAGGAATGTCACTCATCACCTAGGCGGCCACGCCCTGGATTATCCAGCAGTATAAATACTAGGAGTTTGGGGGGTTGGTTAAATCCCAGCTTCTTACTTCAACAAAGTTTAGATTTAGCAATAAATGATAATAATAATTAGGATGGCTTCTCAAGTGCGTCAGAACTACCACAAGGACTGTGAGGATGCTGTCAACAAGCAGATCAACATGGAGCTCTATTCCTCCTATGTTTATCTCTCCATGGTGAGTCTTGTATTTCTGACCACTTCATAGTGGAGTCTATGTAATGTGACTTTACTAAATTCTGTGCTGTATCTAGCCCACCCCTCAATCTATGCACAGTAAATTCATTTTTAAAGCTATAATTAATATAATGCAATTGATCATCTTGTGCATTAATTAAAAAACTGCCTCTCTGGTCCTTGCAGTAACTGAACCATATTCTGAGTATCTTAATGACTCTCTCTTTCCTGGGCTCTTGTGAGTGTGGTGTTGAAGTTTATATTTGGAATACACTCTGCATTCAAAGTGTGTAAATCAGAATTGTTATCCTCACTTCTAAATCACTCCATGGCCTTTCCCTACTTTGCTTTTGCAATGAGGGGATGTAATCTTAAAATTAGAAGTAGCCCATTTAGGAGGGAAGTCAGGAGGTACTTTTTCACAAGGGTGGTGGAAATCTGGAACACTTTCTTTACCTGCTTTCTCCTCCCCCCACCTCCTAGCTGTGGATGCTGGGACAATTGGAGCTTTCAAGACAGATGGTTTTGTTGGGTAAGGGTCTCGAGGGGGATGGAGTAAAGCTACAGGTCAGCCATGATCAAATTGAATGGTGGAGCAGGCTTGAGTGGCTGAATGGCCTACTCCTGTTCCTAATATTCTTAATCTCCTAGTTTTAAGTATCAGTTTGTGCCCTTCTGTCTTTTCTCTAACTCCCTTTGCTTTAATGGTGGTAAATCCTTCAGCCACTTTGACCCTACTCAGGGGAACTCTCCCTTAACTCCTCTGCTTTCCTACTTCTTGACCTTGACCAAGCACTTCAAATTCTGAAGGCTTATGAACCTTTATTCCTTGGTATCTGGTTCTCCTGTGAAATGCCTTGATTAGTGTTGAAGGTGCCAAATTAATGCTGCTTGTGGTAATTTTAGTTCCATGGGATGAATGTAGCCAGTAAGACTCAGACCAGTGTCTCCTCTTTGATGTACTACATGAACTGTGCACTGTGACTAGACTTTAATGGGTTTGCTTCTAATGCCCCTTGGCAATAGCTCTGGGCCAATAATTGTAAGTTACTATTTAATCTGCTCCCACCACCCTTTTCAGGCAGTTCATGCACTTGAGTTTGCTCATGTTGTGTCTTTTTTTTGCCATTTCCATTGGCCAGTTTCCCTATTGCTAGGGGTCAGACTGTCCACTCTACCAGGTTAGTGAAGTAAGTAGGCCTGTGCTAATGTACAACAAGTTCAGTGAGGCTTGAACCCTTTGAAAGAAAGTGAAATCCAGGTTGGCTTTATGTACAATAACCATGATAGGTCTGCTATGAGATACACAACGACTTTTCTGATCTCTCCATAGTCCTATTACTTTGACCGGGATGATGTTGCCCTGCGTCACTTTGCCGAGTTCTTCAAGGAGCAGTCACACGAGGAACTGGAGCACGCGGAGAAACTGATGAAATTCCAGAATCGGCGTGGAGGCCGAATCATCTTGGCGGACATCAAGGTTTGGCTCAATAAACGAGTGACCTTCTGTCTGGATCCCCTCGGACTGATTGTTTCAAATACTTTCTAAAGCAATTGGTTCCAATTTATAACAGGCCAAGTGGGTCCATGACAGAGTTTATACTCCACGAACCAGTTCCCACCGTGTGTCATCTAACCCTATCTGCATATCCTTTTATACACCTCTCCCTAGTACATATCTAGCTTCCCCTTAAATACATCTGTTATTTGACTCCGGTAGTTGTGTTGGCTTAATGCAGTAGTTCTATTTTCTTCTAACACATTGATTCATGGTAAGAGTAGACATTTGCACCCCTAATTTCCTTCAATACTAGTTTGTTTAATCCATTGTACAGTGAACTGTCTGTATTTCCCTTTCCAGAAACCAGCGCAGGATGAGTGGAGCAATGGTCTGGAGGCGATGCAGAGTGCTCTGCAGCTGGAGAAGAATGTCAACCAGAGTCTGCTGGATCTGCACAAACTCTCCACTGAGAGGACTGACGCTCATGTAAGTTCTTGATGCTGTAATGTGGGCATTTGTTAAATTGGAGGTGGTGGAACCTTGAGCCTATTCAAAAGATCTCCATGCCCAATAGCTTTTGTGTTGGTGCTTCTTAGGTTTTTGATTGGTGGGAGCTTGGCCTACTGTGGACATTGACTAGTAAATGTGTCCCAGTGATTCTAGGATCTATGCCCCTATTGTGCAGGAAGTTTAATCTAATGATGCAGTAATTCCATTAATCTCAATTGCACCACTAGACTGTCCTGCAGTCCAAGAGGATTAAACACTCAGGGGAAAGCGAGGATGTTCCTTCAAATCTGCTGCTGGACATAACTAGTTTCCCTCTTTTTCCAGTTGTGTGACTTCCTGGAGACCCACTACTTGGATGAGCAAGTGAAGATGATCAAGAAACTTGGCGATCACATCACCAACTTGAAGAGACTGGGAGCCCCTGAGAATGGCATGGGAGAGTACCTGTTTGACAAACACAGCCTGGCGGAAGAGTGACTGAAGTGACTGCAGGGATGAAGCCTATTGTGTTTAGTATTTGTATTTATAATTGTGTGCGAGACTCCTGTCCTGTAGGGAATGATGGCTTGTGACTTTGTACAAGAGCTGAGACCTGGGCTCTTAATGTGAAATGTCACTAACTGTAAATAAACTGTTCAATATTGGACTGGATTTTGACTCTTTGTAAATTTTAGTAGTTTTTGTTCCAGTTAGCATAACTTGGTGACATTTCCAGTATTACACTAGGCTGTGCAGCAATGTTGTCATGGGATTCGGTCATAGAATGGTTATAGCACAGGAGGCCATTCGGCCCGTTGAGCCCGTACGGCTCTCTGCAGGAGCATTTCAGCTCATCCCACTCCCCCACCCTTTCTTCCTGTAGTCCTGCAATTTTTTTCTTTCTGGTATTTTCTAGTTCCCTTTTGAAAGCCACGATTGAATCAGCCTCCACCACCCTCGGGTAGTGCATTCTAGATCCTAACCACTCCCTGCATAAAAATGTTTTTCCTCAGGTTGCCTTTGGGCCTCCTGTCAATCACCTTCAATTGGTGGCCTCTGGTTCTTGAACCTTCTGCCAATGGGAACAGTCATATGAATTTTTTTTTTGCTGCTGTAATTTGACTATATTTAACTTGGATATTCAGACACAGGTTGAAAGATCTCCTTTCAATTGTAGGTATTTCTTGCAAATACTTCAATCTTGTGTTGCAAACGAAGGGCAATGATTCAGCATCCACAGTGCTCTGGGGTAGAGAATTCCAAAGATATCTTACTAGGAAAGTGTGAATACCCTATTGGGCTTTGTTCTGGGACCCCTCTCCTCCCCCACCATGGTTGACCAACCTGCCAACACTCATGGTCTTGGGTAAGGTATTGAAGGATGAGGAATCCATGTGGAATTGTATTCCCACAAAATATAATCCTTCTGGAAGGAGTAAATGTATTTCATTAAATGAACAAAGTACAACCCCCAAGTTAAATAGATACTTTTCCTGAAACTCTTTTTCCCCCCTCCCTGCCTGTTCCATCAATGTATAAACCCAATACCAGCAGCTCCTCCATAAATGTATTGATTGGTATTCAGGCCCATTGTGCAGTTCATACCAAATAGCAATCATCCTTTCCAAATCCTACTGCATCTCCATTTGTGTCCTTCACCCCCAGGCATAGATTCAACTGTTGATGCTGAAGCTGCAACACGCCAGTGTTTACACGCTAATTTAGGAACTTAGCTGAGAACTGCACCGGCTGCAATGAAATTGCCATCTTCAGCCATTCCAAGTTGATGTCTTTGCATCTCTGAGGCATTTCTGGGGTATCGGAGACCCCACATTTCACACGACGATGAGCCACAATTCTACGAGTCGGGCTGAGTTTGACGGCTTCATGTTTCAGACAAAACAAAGTCTTCAGCTCACTCGATGTGAAAAACTTTACAGGCGCCCAAGTTTTAAGAATTACATTGAATTTACAGCACAGAAACAGGCCATTCGGCCCGACTGCTCCGTGCCGGTGTTTATGCTCCACACGAGCCTCCTCCTGCCCTTCTTCATCTAATCCGATCGGCATATTCTTCTATTCCTTTTTTAGCAAACTTCCCCTTAAATGCATCTCTGCTCTTCGCCTCAACTACTCCATGTGGTAACGAGTTCCACATTCTAACCACTGAAGAAGTTGCTCCTGAATCCCCTGTTAGATTTATTAGTGACTATCTTATATTTATGGCCGAGTTCTGGACTCCCCCACAAGCGAAAGCATTGCCTGCCTCTGTTCCGCGGCTATGTTCGCGCCCGTGTGGCCCTGGAGATGGAGCACGCGGTGTCCGCCGGCACGCTCGAGGCCTTCCGAGACCGGTGGGCGCCGCGGGGACTGGAGTGCATCGTCACCCCGGCCGGTATCATTCTAATCTAAGTTGATAAGCCTTATTTGACGTTTTCCTTAAATTTGCAGATAAATTGTACAACCAAAAGGAGGGACAACTGATCCCTGGCTGATGTTACTTTAATTTAAGTTGATAAACTTTACTTGACATTTTCTTAAGCTGCAGATAAATTGTGCAACCACAAAAGACCACAAGTGAAAGCATTTTCTTTCCATCTACCTTATCAAAACACCTTCATCATTTTAAAGACCTCTGTTAGGTCACCCTTCAGCCCTCTTATTTCTAGAGAAAAGAGCCCCAGCCTGTTCAGTCATTCCTGACCGATATAACCTCTCAGTTCTGCTATCATCCTTGTAAATCAAATTTCCACCTCCTCCAGTGCCTCTATATCCTTTTTGTAATATTCTCCTCAGAGCAGAGAAGGCTAAGAGGAGATTTGATAGAGGTGTTTAAAATCATGAAGGGTTTCGATAGAGTAAATAAAGAGAAACTGTTTCCAATGGCTGAAGGGTCGATAACCAGAGGACACAGATTTAAGATGATTAGCAAAAGAACCAGAGGCGACAGGAGGAAAAACTTTGTTACACAAGGAGTGGTTAGGATTGGGAATGCGCTGCCTGATGGGGCGGTGGATACAGATTCAATAGTGGCCTTCAAAAGGGAATTGGATAAATACTTGAAGTAGAAAAAATTCCAGGTTCCTGGGGAAAGAGCGGGGGAGTGGGACTAACTGGATTGCTCTTTGAACGAGCCGGGACAGACTCGATGGGCCGAATGGCCTCCTTCTGTGCTGCGCTATTCTATGATTCTATGGAGACCAGAACCGTGCACAGTACTCCAAGTGTAGTCTAACCGAGGTTCGATACCAATTTAACACGTTGAACTCGGGTGCGGTTCGGCTGCAAGCACTCCCCGCACTGAGGTCAGAACGGCACTAATGGTAACTGTTTGCATCTCACAAAATCTATGAGGTCGACGTTCACCCCGCTCCGTGCCGATACATTTCCTACAGTCTGACTACAAAGAAGCACAGCCCTGGTAGCAGCTCCCCGAGTGACGGGCTAGAAAATACACAGAGAAACATAGAAGATTGGAGCATCAGTCGGCCATTCGGCAACTCGAGCCTGTTCAGCCATTTAATGAGATCATGGCTGATCATCCAAATTCAGTACCCTGTCCCTGCTTTCTCCCCATATCCCTTGATCCCTTTAGCCTCAAGAAATATATTCAAATCCTTCTTGAATATATTTAATGAATTTTCCTCAACTGCCCTGTGTGGCAGAGAATGTCACAGGTTCACCACTCTCTGGGTGAAGAAATTCCTCCTCATCTCAGTCCTAAATGGCTTCCCACTTATCCTTAGACTGTGACCCCTGGTTCTGGACTCCCCGCCATCGGGAACATGCCTGTTTTTCTGGAAGAGAAATTTCTGTCTTTACATTCGAAGGGATTGTGTGATGGGGAGAAATATTTAATGGAAAGTCAAGCCTCATGGGTCCCGGTTCTACAGAATCTGAAAATGTGAAATGAATAATACTCTGGTGTATGTTCCATAACACACAAAGATGTTTCCAATCAATTGATTCCATTTTTAGAATATTAATTCACGGGATGTGGGCGTCGCTGTCAACGGCCAGAATGTATTGCTCGGCGCGAGTCGCACTGGAGAAGGTGGGGGTGAGCCGCCTTCTTGAACTCCGTGCGGTGAAGGTACTCCCACAATGCTGTTAGGCAGTGAGTTCCAGGATTTTGACCCAGCGACGATGAAGGAACAATTGTAGGAAAATTCATCGATAGCGAAGGATGATTCTCAGCACCTTGAGCTTTTGGAAAGCAGCAAATTGTCATTTAATTCAAATGAGAGCATCAAACAACGAGAGACTTTCCGATTTGAAGAAGGTCAAGGAACCCAAAAGCAATGACATCACCGAGACTGATCTCCCAAACCTGCCGGTTTTCCATAGCTCTGATTGGCTCTGGGTCTCACCCCCTCCTCCCCCACACACCCTCTCCTTTGTTAATTGGTGCCTGGATTCAGGAAAGATTCCTGATTGGCTCTCAGGGATTGTCAATCATTCCTTGTTTGAATGCAGGCTGTCCCAGTAGTATAAATACAAGAGCTTGAGTTAGAAAGGGTTAGTTTTTGAACTTTCTAGGTGCTAGTGAGCAGTAATAGTATAACAGGAAATAGTGAAGATGGCCTCCCAAGTGCGTCAGAACTACCACAAGGACTGTGAGGATGCTGTCAACAAGCAGATCAACATGGAGCTCTATTCCTCCTATGTTTATCTTTCCATGGTGAGTCTTGTATTCCTTGTTGCTGTATTCTTAAAAGCTGGACATTCTGTAGTTCCATGAACTGGCTTTCAACTATATTTCTCTTGACTTCCTTACCTGGGGAAGCAATCTTTGAGCAGTGAGTACTTCAGGGTGAGCTTGTTGTGTTGATGGCCTGCTCCTTGTAGCAGCTGCACTCTGTTGAGCAGGTTTAATATATGGAACTAGCTCAGCTGCTGCCTGAGTTTGTAACAGAAGAGCACAAACCTGGTCAAGTGACTGTTGGTGCTTGTTGATATGAAACAAAGTTCAGTTTCAGTGGGGTGACTGTAGTGAGTGACATGATGGCAGGTCCTCACTAGCTTTCTCTTTAACTGGAAGTGAAGTTCTGGGAATTCTGGTGTTGAAGCCTTGTTCACTGTGCCTAGATCTCTTTGGCTACAAGGCACTTTGGGAGGTAGTCAATGAAGTCACCTGTTATGTGGGAAATGCAGCAGCCAATTTGTGCACAGTAAGCTTGCACAAACAATGAGTCATCAGATCATCTGTTTTGGTTGAGGGATAAATATTGGCCTGGGAATCTGGAGAGAACTCCCCTGTTCTCTGAAGTAGTGCCTTGAGATCTTTCACATCCACCTGAGGACAGACAGGGCCTCTGTTTAACATCTCATCTGAATGACAGGAAATAGAGGAGGGACTACTTATCCAGCAGTAGAGTTTAGTTTGACTGGTCATGAAATATAATCCTGAACTGTAGTTTATAGTTTTTATTTGTTGGTTGACTGTTTCATCCTGGTTCTTGGGAGGAGAAGCTGGCCAACATGTTCAGATTAGTGAAGTGAATTGCATTTTGCTAGTTAACCAATGGTATCTTCAGGATCAAGGGAGAAGCCAGGGACAGGGTACTTGTTTGGATGATCAGCCATGATCTCACTAAACGTTGGAACAGGCTCAAGGGGCCGAATGGCCTACTACTGCTCCTATCTTCTATGGTTCTATCTATTTTTGCAAGATTAAGAACTCACTAGCTAACTAGGGGTAAATATAATCTTGCATTGTATATGAAGATCTAGGTCTGATGAAGCTGTTTAAAATTCTCTCCACAGTCCTATTACTTTGACCGGGATGATGTTGCCCTGCGTCACTTTGCAGAGTTCCTCAAGGAGCAGTCACATGAGAAACACGAGGATGCTGAGAAATTGATGAAATTCCAGAATCGGCGTGGAGGCCGAATCATCTTGGAGGACGTCAAGGTTGGATTCAATAAATGAGTGGCCTTCTGTTGGGTTCCCCTTGTTTCCAATACTTTCTAAAGCAATTAGTTCCAATTTGAATCCATGGTTCTGGTGGCTTAATACTGTCATTCTATATTCCTGTGACACATTGGTTCATGGTAACATGGATTTCTGGCTGCTTTTCACCCCTGTTTTCCTTGTGCTGTCTTGTGTCTTTTTTGTTTAATTCATTGTAAGTGAACTGTGACTTTCACCTTCAGAAACCAGAGCAGGATGAGTGGAGCAATGGTCTGGAGGTGATGCAGAGAGCTCTGCAGATGGAGAAGAATGTCAACCAGAGTCTGCTGGATCTGCACAAACTCTCCACTGGGAGCACTGACCCTCATGTAAGTTCTTGGTGGGTTTTTGGGTATGTTGGAGGTGGTGGAACCTTGCTGTCCTTGAGCCGATTCAAGAATCTAAATGCCCAATCGCTTTGTGTTGAGGTGTCTCCTGGGTTCTTAAGGGGGTTGGGGTGAGGATGGGACAGTTGGCCTTATGTGGACATTGAGAATAAGTGTGTCGCAGTGGTTCCAGGATCTAAGCATCTATTGTACAGGAATTACTAGATCATTTGAGCAAATTTACATCATCTCAATTACACCACTTGACTATCCTCCAGTCCAAGAGGATTAAAATCCCAACTCTAGAGGAAGTGGGAGGAGCTTGGATGTTCCTTGATATCTGCTACTGGCCATAACTAGTTTCACTTTGTTTCTTTTCAGTTGTGTGACTTCCTGGAGACCCACTACTTGGATGAGCAAGTTAAGATAATCAAGAAGCTTGGAGATCACATCACCAACTTGAAGAGACTGGGAGCCCCTGAGAATGGCATGGGAGAGTACTTGTTTGACAAGCACACCCTGGGGGAGAGTGACTGAAGCTTATTGTGTTCAGTACTCGTGTTTATATAATTGTGTGGGAGACCCTGTCCTTCAGGGAATGATGGGTTGTGTGACTTTGTACAAAGAGCTGTGAGACCTGGGCTCTGTAATATCAACTGTCACTAACTGTAAATAAACTGTCCAACATTGGACTGGATTTTGTCTCCTTGTAAATTTGAGTGGTTGCTTATTTTCTGATAACATTTGGTTGTCTTCAGACAAGAGCTACGCTGGGCTGTGTCCTCTGAGATGGTGTGCGTTGGCGACGTATTTCTTCCACCAGCTGCACGGCCTCAATTACGCCACGCAGCTCCTGTTTGTGAAAGTGGGCGGCATGCGTGCCAGCCTGCGGGAGCTGCCTGTCTTCTACCAGGAACTGCTATGGGTTTGGAACTACGTCGCTTCCAGGCGGAGCTCTTTTCTTCCCCCCCCCCCCCCCCCTCCCCCTCGGGAGCAGCGGCTCTCCTTCGGGAGCCGTTGCTCAGGAATCCGCACCTCCACGACCGTGGGTTCGGGTGGCTGGCGGAGCGCAGGGCTGTGCCTGGCAAGGTGACCAGAGTCAGGGATCTGCTCGATGGCGGAGGAGCGGGCTGGATGGCGCCGGAGGAGCTGGCGCGGCGCCGGTCCTGGGCCAACGTCCGGCTCGTGGTCCAAGCCATTGAGTCGGTGAAAGTGGCACTGGGCCCCGGCTTCACTAGGTGTATCGAGGCGGCTTGAGCACGTGGGGCGATCCCGTCCGAGCTTGCCCCCGTTCAGACGGAGTTCCTAATCGGCGCCCGGCCCCGAAACTCCCCTCGGAAACCGGCTCCTCACAACTTGCGCCGTCTCGAGGAAAGATCCTCCGTGCCTTTTCATTCCGTGCGGAGGAGTTTTCTGTACGGGCTGCTCCTGCGCAGACACCACTTTGCCGTCTGCGTCTGCCGTCCGGACACGCCTTGGCGTGGCGTCTTGCTGACCGGCGGTGGCGGAGGTCCCCAATGGAGGGCTCTCTACGCGGGAGTCCTCCCTTGTTCCATCGGGGACTTGGCCTGGAGGGTGTTGCACGGAGCGGTCCCGTGCAATATGGTTTTAAATAGGTTCACGGACTCCCAGGCCGCCTGCATTTTTTGCGGCCTGGAGGAGTCCGTGTTTCACGTTTACATAGAATGTGAGAGGTTGCAGCCCCTCTTTTCATTACCTGAAGAGGCTGCTCCTTGATTTTTGGTTGCACTTCAGTCCCACGCTCCTGATCTACGGTCACCCTTGTGGGCCTGGCTAAAAAAAGCAATCAATTGGTCCGGGGGGTCGTTCAGCCGGATTGCCTGCCTCTCTTCCGCGGCCATGTTCGCGCCCGGGTGGCCCTGGAGATGGAGCACGCGGTGTCCGCCGGCACGCTTGAGTATTTCCGCGACCGGTGGGCGCCGCGGGGACTGGAGTGCCTCGTCAACCCGGAAAACCAAATTTTAATTTGATTTATGTTTCAGTTGAACTTTTGTTAATTTACAGTCAAATTTGTTGTTGGTCCAAACTAAAAGAGTACACTGGGCTGTGTTTACACAGAATGTGAGGTGGCAGTCCTCCTTTCATTCATTATGTGAAAGGAGCTGCTCAATTTTGGGTTGCACTTCAGTCCCACGCTCCTGATCTTCGGTCACCCAGTGTGGAGGGAGCAGGCAGATGAGAGGACCTTCTCGGAGGACTGCTCCTGGGCCTTCCCAAAAAGGCCATTAACTGGTCCAAGCAGCGGGCGGTTGAGTGTCGTTCGGCCCGATTGCCTGTCTGTCTTCCGTGGCCATGTTTGCGCCTGGTTCTCCCTGGAGATGGTGCACGCGGTGTCGGCCAGCATGCTCGAGCCCTTCTGTGACGGGTAGGCACCGCAGCGACTGGAATGCATCATCGACCCCAGCAACCAAATTTTAAGTTTCATTTGATGTTTTAAGTTGCAGACAATTTGGTTAAACACCCAATCTAGTCTAGTAGAATTATCCTAATTCAAATCTGGGAGTTCCAACTGGCCTTTATGGGATTCTTTTCTTGGTGAAGATCATTTCTGTTGGTGGGGAGGGGGTGAAGAACAATACTCTCTTCATGGAGTCCCATTGGCTTAGAACCACACTGCACTAGGTTCCTATGGCTAAAGCTGCCACTTCTAAGCCTAATGGAGAGTTGGAGAATAGAGCAAGGTAACTATAGGATAAACAATTAGAGACGTGGTCACAGTGTTAGAGCTTTATCTGAGTTTTGACCTTGGGTGAAAATCTGAGGTTATTCTCAACATACCTGTATCACATGAACACGTGTGTCAGTCCACTAGTCCCACTTTTCCTTACTTCATCTTTCATTCAATAGTGTTAGACCTTTGATGTGCTTTCTTAGCCTGTTCCTTCCTGTTGATCCCACAGTGTTGTGGTCCAAACAGGAACACAAGGTATCCATGGAACCCCAGCACCGTCCTTCCCTGACCAGATTGAGGGAAACCTCAGTAACTCTCATCTCAGAATGATTTACTGGACTTCCTGTTCCACCAGAGAAGATTCACCAGTCTCCTCGCCTCTTTCCATTTGTACTTTCCTTCTCGACAGTCAAACATCAAGAGAGATTAATCACTAAAACAAGTCTATAACAGATAGTCTCTTCACATCAGTGGGACAAAGTCTACACAACCAACACTACACACAGTGATTGCCAGCAACTGGGTCCAGGCAGCAGAGGGTCGTTCGGCCGACTGACTGCCGCTCTTCCGTGGCCACGTTCGTGCCCGGGTGTCCTTGGAGATGGAGCACGCGGTGAACCCGGCACGCTCGAGGCCTCCTGCGACCGGTGGGCCCCGTGGGGACTGGAGTGATTCATCACCCAGCAACCAAATTTCAACTTAATTTGTTAAGTTTCACTTAATGTTTTGAGTTTAGTTAGTCTCTTTGTTTATGGGTTGCTCAAAAAGAGTACACACAGTGATTGCCTCTCTCTTCCTGCAATCCCCCCAATCCCGTCAGCTTAACTCAAACATCCTTTCCCCGGCGGATAGACCAGACTTACCCCAGTACATGTCAAATACATGGAATGTACTCGTGCAAAAGGTCATATTTAAAACATTACAAAAAACACACATACACAGTTAACCATCATTTAAAGCTGGCATGAATCTAATAATGGGGGTGAGGCGGACCTACAAATACAAAGGGATCGGGATAGGTGGGTGGAAAATGGCATTTAATGTGGGAAAATACAAAAGAATGAGACTAGGGAAAAGAAAGACTTGCATTTCTATAGCGCCTTTTACGACCACCGGACGTCTCAAAGCACTTTACAGCCAATGAAGTACTTTTTGAAGTGTAGTCACTGTTGTAATGTAGGAAATATAGCAGCCAATTTGCACACAGCAAGCTCCCACAAACAACAATGTGATAATGACTGGATCATCTGTTTTTGTTATGTTGGTTGAGGGATTAATATTTAAAAAAAAGCACAATTTACACTTCATCTAGAGCCATCCTTTGTTTCTTAACCTGTCCCATTACCATCTCCCTTTGCCTTGAATATCTCTCAATGGCCCAGTAATTCGGGTCCAAATGCGTGAGTACGGTCTGGGTACTCACGCATCTGGCCGGTGGAAATGCCGGCGTTCAGGAAGCACCGCGCATGCGGGGAACGCCGGCATTTCCAGTCCTCTGAACGAAGGGGTTCAGAGGCACAGCGCGCGCAGCTGCACAGGCAGCGCGTGCGCAGTGAAATTCCCTTTTTTTTCCCCAGAGTTGCGCGTGTGTAAAGGCCTCCGATATTTACACACGGAAAAACCACACGTAAGTACTTAGTTTTTCAGGTAAGCGGTCTATTAATACAATTTAGATTTTTTTTTTCCACAGGTTTGTAATTTTTAAGAATTTACAGTAAGGTAAGTTTAGTTTTAGCCCCGATTTTTTATAAAAATTTTTTTTTCAAATTTTAAAATTATTGTTTAAAATAGTTTTTCATAGTTATTTATGGTTCATTTAAGTATTGCAATGTTTTTTTTAAATTTTCTTTCAGGTTTAAGTCGTGTTTTGGGGCCAGCAGTTTTCATGAGTTTGACAGCTCTCACTGTCAAACTTATGAATGAACTTTTGCAACCTCCCATTGGTTGCCCAGTGCCCACGTGATCCCAGCCGGCTCATCGCACTAAGTACGCCGCTGGGTCACGCACGCACAGCGCGGCAGGACCTCAAGCTGGCCAGTCACAGGAATGTCATTGCGGGCCAGATTTCAGATGTCGGCGCGCCGGGTGAGTCCACCTTGGGGCCTTGCACGCGCGGCAATCACCCGAGCCGAATTACTGGGCCAATGTCTCTTAATCTCTCCTGCCTTCCATCCTATCACAGACCTTCCCTTTTGTTCTTTCCTCCCCTCCCCCCTTTCCCAGCCTCTTCACTTGCTTAAGAATCTGTTCCATTTCCGGCTTTTTTCCAGTTCTGACGAAAGGTCATCGACCTGAAACGTTGACTCTGTTTCTCTCTTCACAGACGCTGCCTGACCTGCCGAGTGTCTTGGTAAGTCTGTGTGTTCTAGTTATTGTTAATAAGAATCACTGCACACAGACCACAAGAGTAAATTCAACAGGTCTTTACTAGTCGGAGGTCAGGCTGAACTGCCCAATAAATCATTACACAGCACTTATATACCGGTGTGGTCACCACCGGTATTACAGTATACAGCAGCCAAGATAAAGTAGTGCATCTCTTAAAATAGTTCTCTTAAAGGTGGAACGGTTACATACACCACAATCCTCCCTTTTTAGCTTAACAGTATATATTCCCCATTAAACATAACATAATAACATATATACACAACTTCATGTAAAAACAGTTCACAGATTCAGTCTCTGAGGAGGCCTCCTGATCCGAGACGGATAACGCCTTTCAGGGGTCTCTGGTTCTCGTTGCTGGGGTGACTCATCTAGTTGATCCCCTATGGATAGGACATCATCATCAGGTATATTCACTTCTGAGGTAGATGCTTCAGGTTCACTAACTTTCTCCACGGTTGTCTCTGTCGTAACCATGGGCTCGACCCTTGTTCTCGATCCCACCAGTTGGTCAGCATGACGTCGCATTACATTTTCACCAACATCTACCGTGTACATCAGGGGTCCTTGTCTGGCCCGAATTGTTCCAGATTGCCATTTCTCGTTTTTATAGTCCCTGGCTAACACCGGTTGTCCTATTTCAAAACTCCGAGTGGGCTTGTTATTGATATGCTGGAACTGTTTGTTTTCGACTTCCCTCCGCACATTTGGTTTTAACAAGTCCAACCTGGACCGCAACCTCCTGTTATAGAACATCATGGCAGGACTTTGGTTTGTTGTTGCATGGGTGGCGTTTCGATATGCCAGTAGGAAATTGTCCACCTTGTGTTGCAGTGGAATCTGATCTTCGCTCATGGCCTTTATTGCCTTTTTGAACGTCTGCACAAACCTCTCGGCCAGCCCATTCGTAGCTGGATGATATGGGGCAGAGGTATAATGTTTCACCCCATTCTTCTTCAGGAATTTCTGGAATTCCTCTGACACGAACTGTGGTCTGTTGTCCGAACATATTTGCTCTGGCAATCCATTTCTTGCAAATATCGTTCTTAGCACCGCGATCGTCTTCTCCGAGGTAGTGGTCGTCATTTTAATCACTTCTGGCCATTTAGAATGTGCGTCCACCGCAATTAAAAACATGGAATCCATGAATGGACCAGCAAAGTCAATATGTACACATTGCCATGGGGTTGAAGGCCATTCCCATGGATGCAGCGGTGCAATTGGAGGTGCATTTTGGACTTTTTGGCACCCTGAGCAGCTTTTCGTCAGATCCTCTATCTGTTGGTCGATACCCGGCCACCACACATAAGCCCAGCAAGGCTTTTCATCTCGACTCCCCCCAGATGACCTTCATGTAGTTCTTTTAGAACTCTCTCTCTTAACTTAGGAGGGATAATCACCCTTGTTCCATACATCAATGTTCCCTGACAGATGGACAGCTGTTCTCGTCTTGCTGAGAATGCTGGTAACAGTGGATCACCATGGGCTGGCCATCCCTTTACTGTCAATTCGTAGACCCGGGCCAGTGTCGGGTCATTCCTAGTCTCCCTTTCAATATTTGCATTGGTGACAGGTAAACATTCGATGATGGTCGAGTGAAAGAACTCCACCGGGTCAACCATCGGTGCCTCCTCCTCAGTAGGTAGTGGCAGGCGCGACAGCCCATCAGCATTACCATGCTGCTTTGTACCTTTGAATTCTATCTGATATTGATGTGCCCCTAGGAAAAGGGACCATCTCTGGAGCCTCTGTGCTGTCATCACCGAAACACCCTTCTTAGGGTTAAAAATGGATACCAACGGCTGGTGGTCTGTCAGCAGTGTAAACTTCTGGCCCTGCAGGTAATGATTAAACTTCTTTACTCCCCACACAAGGCTGAGAGCCTCCCTATCTATCTGAGCATAGTTGCGCTCAGCGGAGGTCAATGATCTGGATGCAAATGCGACTGGCCTTTCCAAGCCATTTGGCAACTTGTGTGAGAGTACTGCTCCAATACCATAAGGAGAAGCATCACAAGCTAAACGAATAGGTAGCGTTGGGTTGAAGTGAGCCAACACTTCCTCTGAGGTGATCAATGCCTTGCTTTTGCGAAAGGCCTTCTTACAGTCCTCGCTCCACTTCCACGGTACTTCTTTCTGCAAAAGAGCGTTCAGCGGGTGCAGCACCGTGGATAGATTTGGCAGAAACTTATGGTAATAGTTAATCAACCCTAGGAACGACCTCAACTGGGATAAATTTTCCGGAGCGGGAGCCTTCACAACAGCTTCGATCTTGTCAGGTGACTTGTGCAGCCCCTCCTGGTCAATGACATGACCACAGTACGAGATCCATTTCTGAAAGAACTCACATTTCTGGCGATTAACTCGAAGTCCATATTCCTTCAATCTGGTGAGCACCAGTTTCAAATTTGCAAGGTGTTCCTCATCGTCATCTCCTGTAATCAGGATATCGTCCAAGTAACATTGAGTGCTTGGAATTCCCTGTAATACCTGCTCCATGGCCCTCTGCCAAATTGCTGGAGCCGAAGCCACTCCAAAAACCAGTCTATTATACCGATACAAGCCTCTGTGCGTGTTGATTGAGAGATACTGGCGCGACTCTTCCTCAACTTCCATCTGTAAGTACGCTTGCGCCAGGTCTATCTTGGTGAAGTGTTTCCCGCCAGACAATGAAGCAAAGATATCCTCAATCCGCGGAAGCGGATATTGCACCGTGTGAAGCACCGGATTAACCGTGATCTTGAAGTCTCCACAGATGCGGACCTTCCCCGGTTCCCCTGGCTTGTTACTCGATGAACGCTTCATGACGGGAACAATGGGCGTGGCCCACTCACTCCAGTCCACCTTAGACAGTACTCCTGAACGTTCTAGCCCTTCCAGCTCAGCTTCCACAGCAGGTCGTATCGCATAAGGTACCGGTCTGGCTTTGAAAAATTTTGGGTTTGCATGTTCTGCAATCATGATTTTTGCCGTAATTCCTCTCAGTGTTCCCAGTCCCTGTTGGAACACCTCTTTAACCTCATCCAATATTCTGGACAATCGTTCAGGTTTGACATCTTTTTTTCCGGAATCTACCGTTATTGCTTTTAGGGAGTGCCAGTCCATATTTATTTTCCTGATCCACTCCCGTCCCAGAAGTGGTGGACCTCCCTCAGGTAGTACATTCCTTGGTGTTCTTTGCCCTTGTGTACCACCTTGACTTTTATCTTTCCGATGGGGTATACTCTTTGCCCCGTGTATGTCTGCAATGCTATCTCCGTATCCCGTAGGGGAATATGTGTGAATAACCTTTTGTAATCTTGCTTATTCATGACCGTCAACGCCGATCCGGTGTCCAATTCCATCTTCACTTGGACTCCTGCTATCTGAAGTGTGACCCAGATGGTTTGTAGGTCAGCTTCCTTACTCACATTGTGAATTCTCAGACTACCCAGTTCCTTGCTGTTGGAGTCTGAATCCGAATTCTGTTCATCCGAACTCTTCTCAGCCACCTTATGTACCTTTCTGCACTTTTCCTGCGGTGACTTTTTGTTGCTGGTCTTCTTTCCTGACCGGCATACTTTAGCTATGTGACCAAGCTTGCCACATTTTCGACATTCCTGATTTTTAAACCAGCATTGGTTCTGATCGTGTGTTGTCTTTCCACAACGATAACATTTCGCTGTACCCAAAGCCATTTGATCTACGCTGAGTACCGCTGCCTTCAGCTGCATTTCCGCAGTGCCTCTCGCTGCGGCTTCGTGCGATGCTGCAATAGTGACAGCCTTATCAAGTGTAAGATCATTCTCTTCAAGCAGCCGCTTTTGTGTTCCTTCTTTCGACAATCCACACACGAATTTGTCTCTCAGTGCCTCTGTCAGTCTTTCCCCAAACTGACAGTATTTCGCTAACTTACGCAGTTCAATTAAATACTCCGCGTTGCTTTCCTCTTTCAGTTGCGTTCTCGCATAAAATTTAAATCGTTCCGCTAACATCAGCGGTGTGGGGTTCAAATGATTTCTCAGGACAGCAACAATATTAGCGAAAGCCTGATCCGCCGGTTTAGCTGGTGATAGAAGGTGCTTCAATAGCCCGTATGTCTTCGCACCCATTGAGTTTAGTAAGGTTAGTGCTTTATCTTCATCTGATATTTTATTTGCCTTACAATAAATCTCTATGCGTTCTACATACGTGGCCCAATCTTCAACATCGGGATCGAAATCGTTGATGATACCACGCTTAGGCATCCTCGCAATCTTCTTGAGAAACAAAAAGATTTTTTTTTTTTTTTTTTCAAAATGGCGGTTTCCCGCGCTTGTCTTCTTCCCCCGCCTACGAAAATGGCGGCATCCCGCATTTGGCTTTCTCCCCCGCTGGCTGTAATGGCGATTGCCGTATTGCTGCGTTCGCCCTCCCCAGCGGTTCTCAAATCGTGCCTCCCAGCCCCTCTTGCAGTCCGGTCCTTTCCCCCGGCTGCGGCTGAGTTCTCCGCGTTTTTTTTTTTTTTTTTTTATCCCACGCCTCGCGGCCTCGGTAGCTGCCCGGCCTTTTTCCCCGGTCGCGGTCGAGCTCTCTCTCGACGCTGTTGCATCTCCCAGCCCGCTTGCAGCCCAGTCTTTTACTCCGGTTGCGTTTGCATTCACCGCGGCTCCCGTGCCTTACGCTGCCCCAGTCTCAGCGCCTCTGGCCCCGACTTCTGACCGGCTCTTTTCCCCGGCCGTGGTCGAGTTCGCCGCCCTTATATCCTCCGTTTTTCCCTCCCCTACTTCACAGCCAACGTGGCCGACTTGCTGCTCGTCGCTGATCGGCTTACCCACCACCGTGATAGAAGGGATGATCACTGCCTGTTGCTGATGGAAGGCTTCGTGTCAGGATTCTTCCTTGCTCTTCAGACCCGAGTCTTTTCTCAGCAGGATGACGAGGGCGGATGCCTCTTCTCGACGCCCGTTAAACTGCCTTGGATATATCTCTGCCGCAGGGTAAGATCGTCATCGTCGCCACTGTTAAGTCTGTGTGTTCTAGTTATTGTTAATAAGAATCGCTGCACACAGACCACAAGAGTAAATTCAACAGGTCTTTACTAGTCGGAGGTCAGGCTGAACTGCCCAATAAATCATTACACAGCACTTATATACCGGTGTGGTCACCACCGGTATTACAGTATACAGCAGCCAAGATAAAGTAGTGCATCTCTTAAAATAGTTCTCTTAAAGGTGGAACGGTTACATACACCACATGTCTCCGGCATTTTCTGTTTTTATTTGAGGGATAAATAGGACAACCCAGCCTATCCAATCTTTCCTCATAGCTAAAATTCTTCAGCCCAGGCAACATCCTCGTAAATCTCCTCTGTACCCTCTCTAGTGCAATCACATCCTTCCTGTAATGTGGTGACCAGAACTGCACGCAGTACTCTAGCTGCGGCCTAACTAGTGTTTTATACATTTCAAGCATAACCTCCCTGCTCTTATATTCTATGCCTCGGCTAATAAAGGCAAGTATCCCGTATGCCTTCTTAACCAACTTATCTACCTGTCCAGCTACCTTCAGAGATCTGTGGACATGCACTCCAAGGCCCCTCTGATCTTCTGCACTTCTCAGTGTCCTACCCTTGTGTATTCCCTTGCCTTGTTAGCCCTCCACAAATGCATGACCTCACACTTCTCCAGATTGAATTCCTTTTGCCACTGTTCTGCCCACCTGACCAGTCCATTGATATCTTCCTGCAGTCTTCAGCTTCCTTCATTATCAACCACACAGCCAATTTTTGTATCATCTGCAACCTTCTTAATCATACTTCCTACATTCAAGTCTAAATCTACGCTAGTGTCCCCTTCCTTTGGGATCCTTATTGCCTTGTCAGCCAATGACACTCATTTTTCAAAGTCATGATTGGCTCTGGGTGTCATCTCCCCCTCCTCCCTTTACTTGATTGGTGCTCTGAGAGAGGCTGCCACTTCTGATTGGGTATTGAGGAATGTCACTCATCACCTAGGCGGCCACGCCCTGGATTATCCAGCAGTATAAATACTAGGAGTTTGGGGGGTTGGTTAAATCCCAGCTTCTTACTTCAACAAAGTTTAGATTTAGCAATAATTAGGATGGCTTCTCAAGTGCGTCAGAACTACCACAAGGACTGTGAGGATGCTGTCAACAAGCAGATCAACATGGAGCTCTATTCCTCCTATGTTTATCTCTCCATGGTGAGTCTTGTATTTCTGACCACTTCACAATGGAGACTATGTAATGTGACTTTACTAAATTCTGTGCTGTATCTAGCCCACCCCTCAATCTATGCACAGTAAATTCATTTTTTAAAGCTATAATAATGCAATTTATCAGCTTGTGTGTTCATCAACAAACTGCCTCTCCTGGTCCTTGCAATAGCTGAACCTTATTCTGAGTATCTTAATGACTCTCTCCTGGGCTCTTGTGAGGGTGTTGAAGTTTATATTTGGAATACACTCTGCATTCAATGTGTGGCATTCAGAATTCTTATCCTCACTTCTAAATCACCCCATGGCTTTTTCCCACCTTGCTTTTGCAATGAGGGGATGTAATCTTCAAATTAGAAGTAGCCCATTTAGGAGGGAAGTCAGGAAGCACTTTTTCACACAAGGGTGGTGGAAATCCGGAACGCTTTCTTTTCCTGCCCTCCCATCCCGCAAGCTGCGGATGCTGGGACAATTGGAGCTTTCAAGACGGATGTTTTGTTGGGCAAGGGTCTCCAGGGGGATGGAGTAAAGCTACAGGTCAGCCATGATCAAATTGAATGGTGGAGCAGGCTTGGGTGGCTGAATGGCCTACTCCTGTTCCTAATATTCTTAACCTCCTAGTTTTAAGTACTAGTTTGTGCCCTTCTGTCTTTTTCTCTAGCTCCCTTTTGCTTTAATGGTGGTAAAGCCTTCAGCCACTTTGACCCTACTCAGTGGAACTCTCCCTTAACTCCTCTGCTTTCCTACTTCTTGACCTTGACCAAGCACTTCAAATTCTGAAGGTTTATGAACCTTTATTCCTTGGTATCTGGTTCTTCTGTGCAATGCCTTGATTAGTGTTGAAGGTGCCAAATTAATGCTGCTTGTGGTAATTTTAGTTCATGGGATGAATGTAGCCAGTAAGACTCAGACCAGTTTCTCTTTGATGTACTACATGAATTGTGCACTGTGACTAGACTCTACTTTAATGGGTTTGTTTAGTGCCCCTTGGCAATAGCTCTGGGCCAATATTTGCAAGTTACTATTTAATCTGCTCCCACCACCCTTTTTCAGGCAGTGCATGCACTTGAGTTTCCTCCTGTAGCCTCTGGTTCTTTTGCCATTTCCATTGGCCAGTTTCCCTATTGCTAGGGGTCAGATTGTCCACTCTCTACCAGGTTAGTGAAGTAAGTAGGCCTGTGCTAGTTTTCATGTACAATGAGTTCAGTGAGACGTTAAACCTTTGAAAGAAAGCAAAATCCAGGTTGGCTTTATGTACAATACCCATGATAGATCTGCCATTGGATACCCAACTACTTTTCTGATCTCTCCATAGTCCTTCTACTTTGACCGGGATGATGTTGCCCTGCGTCACTTTGCCGAGTTCTTCAAGGAGCAGTCGCACGAGGAACGGGAGCACGCGGAGAAACTGATGAAATTCCAGAATCGGCGTGGAGGCCGAATCATCTTGGAGGACATCAAGGTTTGGCTCAATGAACAAGTGACCTTCTGTCTGGGACCCGTAGACTGATTGTTTCAAAGACATTCTAAAGCCATTGGTTCCAATTTAGAACAAACAGGCCATTTGGCCAAGTGGGTCCATGACAGAGTTTATACTCCACGAGCCATGCTTCATCTAACCCTATCTGCATATCGTTCTATACACCTCTCCCTAGTACTTATCTAGCTTCCCCTTAACTACATCTGTTATTTGACTCCAGTAGTTGTGTTGGCTTAATGCTGTAGTTCTATTTTCTTCTAACACATTGGTTCATGGTAACATTAGATATTTGCACCCCTAATTTCCTTCAAGACTTTCTTGTTTGTTTATTCCATTGTACAGTGAACTGTCTGAATTTCCCTTTCCAGAAACCAGAGCGGGATGAGTGGAGCAATGGTCTGGAGGTGATGCAGAGAGCTCTGCAGCTGGAGAAGAATGTCAACCAGAGTCTGCTGGATCTGCACAAACTCGCCACTGTTAGGACTGACCCTCATGTAAGTTCTTGAAGCTGTAATGTGGGCATTTGTTAAGTTGGCGGTGGTGGTACCGTGAGCCTAATCAAAAGATCTTCATGCTCAATAGCTTTGTGTTGGTGCCTTTTAGGTTTTTGAGTGGTGGGAGGTTGGCCTACTGTGGACATTGACTAGTGAATGTGTCCCAGTGATTTTAGGATCTATGTCCCTACTCTGCAGGAAGTTTAATCTAATGATGCAGTAATTCCTTTAATCTCAATTGCACCACAACACTATCCTGCAGTCCAAGTGGATTGAACTCTTGCGGGGAAGCTAGGATGTTCCTTGAAATCTGCTGCTGGACATAACTAGTTTCCCTCTTTTTCCAGTTGTGTGACTTCCTGGAGACCCACTACTTGGATGAGCAAGTGAAGATGCTCAAGAAGCTTGGAGATCACATCACCAACTTGAAGAGACTGGGAGCCCCTGAGAATGGCATGGGGGAGTACCTGTTTGACAAGCACACCCTGGGGGAAGAGTGACTAAACTGACTGCAGGGGTGAAGCCTATTGTGTTTAGTACTTGTATTTGTAATTGTGTGCGAGACGCCTGTCCTGTAGGGAATGATGGTTTGTGACTTTGTGCAAGAGCTGAGAGACCTGGGCTCTTAATGTGAAATGTCACTAACTGTAAATAAACTGTTCTATATTTGACTGGATTTTGTCTCCTTCTAAATTTTAGTGGTTTTTGTTCCAGTTAGCATAACTTGGTTACATTTCCAGTATTACACTGGGCTGTGCAGCAGTGTTGTCATGGGATTTGGTCATAGAATGGTTACAGCACAAGAGGCCTGTCGAGCCCATGCTGGCTCTCTGCAGGAGCACTTCGGCTAGTACTACACCCTGCCCTTTCTCTGGAGCCCTGCCATTTTATCCTTCAGGTACTTGTCTAGTTCCCTTTTTGGAAACAGAGATTGAGTCTGCCACCATCACCCTCTCAGGCAGTGCATTCCAGGTCCTAACCACTCGCTGCGTTCAGTTTTTCCTCAGTCGTCTTTGGGCCCCCTTCCAATCATCTTAAATCTGTGTCCTCTGGTTCTCGACCCTTCCACCAAGGGGAACAGTTATATTTTTTGCCGGGGTAATTTTAATCTATTTAACTTTGATATTCTCTGTATTTCTTGGAAATTTGTCAATCTTGTGTTGCAAACAAACTGCAATGCTGTAATACAACAGCTTAATGTACAAAGGTGTGTTCAGCCAAATGAGCTAATGGGACCAGGGACCCCTGAAGCTTGGTAAGAAGTAGGTTTTAGAGTCTTAAAGGAGGCAGAGAGGTTTAGGGAGGGCATTCCAAAGCTTGGGCTCCAGGCAGTTAAATAGAAGTACTTGCTGCCATGGTGATGAATATTCCCCCTGCCCTTGAGAGCTTGGAGAGTTATAATTTAGCCACTACAATGAAATACAAGTTATAATAAACACAAGGATGATTTGCTGTGACTGTGTTCTGTCATTTCAGTCCAATGAAGAGAAAGCTCTGGTTTCGCATTCTCTAAGAATTATATTTTCCCTGGGGAAGAGCAGTTTGTATTCAGTAAACTGCTACAGATCCCCATCAGTCATTAGCGGGGGTAACTCCGTTAACAAACTCACCACTGCTGCTATAGCCTTTCTGGGCAGAGAAACAAATAACTGCTGCACAGACCAGCAATGTTGGAGCTCACTGAACTCGTGATAAGGGGATTACAATTGATGTGGTGGTGGAGTAGAATCAACAATTGCCATATCGGCTTGCTATCCACATAACATAATTAGAAGCAGGAGTAGGCCATGCGGCCCTTGAGCCTGCTCCACCATTCAATAAAATCATGGCTGATCTTCAATCTCACCTCTACTTTCCAGCCCGATCTCCATATCCCTTGATCCCACTACAATCTAAAAATCTATCTGAGCCTTGAATATAGTTAATGGTTCAGCATCCACAGCCCTTTGGGGTAGAGAATTTGAAAATATCTTACTGGGAAACTGTGAGCACCCTACTGGGCTTTGTTCTGGGACCACTCTCCTTCCCCCTCCCCCACCATGTTTGACTAACCTGCCAACACTCATGGTCTTGGGTAAGGTATTGAAGGACGAGGAATACGTGCGGAACTGTATTCCCACAAAATATAATCCTTCTGGAAGGAGTAAATGTATTTCATTAAATGCACAAAGTAAAACCCCCAAGTTAAATGGATACTTCTCCTGAAACTCTTTCCCCCTCCCTGCCTGTTCCATCAATGTATAAACCCAATACCGGCAGCTCCTCCATAAATGTATTGATTGGTATTCAGGCCCATTGTGCAGTTCATACCAAATAGCAATCATCCTTTCCAAATCCGACTGCATCTCCATTTGTGTCCTTCACCCCCAGGAATGGATTCATCCGTTGATGATGCTGCAGCTGCAACACGCCAGTGTTTACACGCTAATTTAGGAACTTAGCTGAGAACTGCAGCCGGTGCAATGAAATTGCCATCTTCAGCCATTCCACGTTGATGTCTTTGCATCTCTCAGAGGCATTTCTGGGGTATCTGAGTCCCCACATTTCACACGACGATGAGCCGCAATTCTACGAGTCGGGATGGGTTTGCGTGCTGACGGGTTTCATGGCTTCATGTTTCAGACAAAACAAAGTCTTCAGCTCACTCGATGTGAAAAACTTTACAGGCGCCCGTGTTTTAAGAATTACATCGAATTTACAGCACAGAAACTGGCCATTCGGCCCGACTGCTCCGTGCCGGTGTTTATGCTCCACACGAGCCTCCTCCCGCCCTTCTTCATCTAATCCGATCAGCATATCCTTCTATTCCCTTCTTTCCAAACTTCCCCTTAAATGCATCTCTGCTCTTCGCCTCAACTACTCCTATGTGGTAGCGAGTTCCACATTCTCACCACTGAAGAAGTTGCTCCTGAATCCCCTGTTAGATTTATTAGTGACTATCTTATATTTATGGCCCTCAGTTCTGGACTCCCCCACAAGTGAAAGCATTTTCTTTCCATCTACCTTCATAATTTTAAAGACCTCTATTAGGTCACCCTTCAGCCTTCTTATTTCTAGAGAAAAGCGCCCCAGCTTGTTCAGTCATTCCTGATAGATATAACCTCTCAGTTCTGCTATCATCCTTGTAAATCAAATGTGCACCTTCTCCAGTGCCTCTATATCCTTTTTGTAATATTCTCCTTAGAGCAGAAAAGGCTAAGAGGAGATTTGATAGAGGCGTTTAAAATCATGAAGGGTTTCGATAGAGTAAATAAAGAGAAACTGTTTCCAATGGCTGAAGGGTCGATAACCAGAGGACACAGATTTAAGATGATTAGCAAAAGAACCAGAGGCGACAGGAGGAAAAACTTTGTTACACAAGGAGTGGTTAGGATTGGGAATGCGCTGCCTGATGGGGCGGTGGATACAGATTCAATAGTGGCCTTCAAAAGGGAATTGGATAAATACTTGAAGTAGAAAAAAGTTCCAGGTTCCTGGGGAAAGAGCGGGGGAGTGGGACTAACTGGATTGCTCTTTGAACGAGCCGGGACAGACTCGATGGGCCGAATGGCCTCCTTCTGTGCTGCACTATTCTATGATTCTATGGAGACCAGAACCGTGCACCGTACTCCAAGTGTAGTCTAACCGAGGTTCTATACCAATTTAACACGTTGAACTCGGGTGCGGTTCGGCTGCAAGCACTCCCCGCACTGAGGTCAGAACGGCACTAATGGTAACTGTTTGCATCTCACAAAATCTATGAGGTCGACGTTCACCCCGCTCCATGCCGATACATTTCCTACAGTCTGACTACAAAGAAGCACAGCCCTGGTAGCAGCTCCCCGAGTGACGGGCTAGAAAATACACAGAGAAACATAGAAGATTGGAGCATCAGTCGGCCATTCGGCAACTCGAGCCTGTTCAGCCATTTAATGAGATCGTGGCTGATCATCCAAATTCAGTACCCTGTCCCTGCTTTCTCCCCATATCCCTTGATCCCTTTAGCCTCAAGAAATATATTCAAATCCTTCTTGAATATATTTAATGAATTTTCCTCAACTGCCCTGTGTGGCAGAGAATGTCACAGGTTCACCACTCTCTGGGTGAAGAAATTCCTCCTCATCTCAGTCCTAAATGGCTTCCCACTTATCCTTAGACTGTGACCCCTGGTTCTGGACTCCCCGCCATCGGGAACTTGCCTGTTTTTTCTGGAAGAGAAATTTCTGTCTTTACATCCGAAGGGATTGTGTGATGGGGAGAAATATTTAATGGAAAGTCAAGCCTCATGGGTCCCGGTTCTACAGAATCTGAAAATGTGAAATGAATAATACTCTGGTGTATGTTCCATAACACACAAAGATGTTTCCAATCAATTTATTCCATTTTTAGAATATTAATTCACGGGATGTGGGCGTCGCTGTCAACGGCCAGAATGTATTGCTCGGCGCGAGTCGCACTGGAGAAGGTGGGGGTGAGCCGCCTTCTTGAACTCCGTGCGGTGAAGGTACTCCCACAATGCTGTTAGGCAGTGAGTTCCAGGATTTTGACCCAGCGACGATGAAGGAACAATTGTAGGAAAATTCATCGATAGCGAAGGATGATTCTCAGCACCTTGAGCTTTTGAAAAGCAGCAAATTGTCATTTAATTCAAATGAGAGCATCAAACAACGAGAGACTTTCCGATTTGAAGAAGGTCAAGGAACCCAAAAGCAGTGACATCACCGAGATGATCTCCCAAACCTGCCGGTTTTCCATAGCTCTGATTGGCTCTGGGTCTCCCCCCCCTCCTCCCCCACACACCCTCTCCTTTGTTAATTGGTGCCTGGATTCAGGAAAGATTCCTGATTGGCTCTCAGGGATTGTCAATCGTCATTGGTGATGTCATTCCTTGTTTGATTGCAGGCTGTCCCAGTAGTATAAATACAAGAGCTTGAGTTAGAAAGGGTTAGTTTTTGAACTTTCTAGGTGCTAGTGAGCAGTAATAGTATAACAGGAAATAGTGAAGATGGCCTCCCAAGTACGTCAGAACTACCACAAGGACTGTGAGGATGCTGTCAACAAGCAAATTAACATGGAGCTCTATTCCTCCTATGTTTATCTTTCCATGGTGAGTCTTGTATTCCTTGTTGCTGTATTCTTAAAAGCTGGACATTCTGTAGTTCCATGAACTGGCTTTCAACTATATTTCTCTTGACTTCCTTACCTGGGGAAGCAATGTTTGAGCAGTGAGTACTTCAGGGTGAGCTTGTTGTGTTGATGGCCTGCTCCTTGTAGCAGCTGCACTCTGTTGAGCAGGTTTAATATATGGAACGAGCTCAGCTGCTGCCTGAGTTTGTAACAGAAGAGCACAAACCTGGTCAAGTGACTGTTGGTGCTTGTTGATATGAAACAAAGTTCAGTTTCAGTGGGGTGACTAGTGAGTGACATGATGGCAGGTCCTCACTAGCTTTCTTTTTAACTGGAAGTGAAGTTCTGGGAATCCTGGTGTTGAAGCCTTGTTCACTGTGCCTAGATCTCTTTGGCTACAAGGCACTTTGGGAGGTAGTCAATGAAGCCACCTGTTATGTGGGAAATGCAGCAGCCAATTTATGCACAGTAAGCTTGCACAAACAATGAGACTCATCAGATCATCTGTTTTGGTTGAGGGATAAATATTGGCCTGGGAATCTGGAGAGAACTCCCCTGTTCTCTGAAGTAGTGCCTTGAGATCTTTCACATCCACCTGAGGACAGACAGGGCCTCTGTTTAACATCTCATCTGAATGACAGGAAATAGAGGAGGGACTACTTATCCAGCAGTAGAGTTTAGTTTGACTGGTCATGAAATATAATCCTGAACTGTAGTTTATAGTTTTTATTTGTTGGTTGACTGTTTCATCCTGGTTCTTGGGAGGAGAAGCTGGCCAACATGTTCAGATTAGTGAAGTGAATTGCATTTTGCTAGTTAACCAATGGTATCTTCAGGATCAAGGGAGAAGCCAGGGACAGGGTACTTGTTTGGATGATCAGCCATGATCTCACTAAACGTTGGAACAGGCTCAAGGGGCCGAATGGCCTACTACTGCTCCTATCTTCTATGGTTCTATCTATTTTTGCAAGATTAAGAACTCACTAGCTAACTAGGGGTAAATATAATCTTGCATTGTATATGAAGATCTAGGTCTGATGAAGCTGTTTAAAATTCTCTCCACAGTCCTATTACTTTGACCGGGATAATGTTGCCCTGCGTCACTTTGCCGAGTTCCTCAAGGAGCAGTCACATGAGAAACACGAGGATGCTGAGAAATTGATGAAATTCCAGAATCGGCGTGGAGGCCGAATCATCTTGGAGGACATCAAGGTTGGATTCAATAAATGAGTGGCCTTCTGTTGGGATCCCCTTGTTTCCAATACTTTCTAAAGCAATTGGTTCCAATTTGATTCCATGGTTCTGGTGGCTTAATGCAGTAATTCTATATTCCTGTGACACATTGGTTCATGGTAACATGGAATTCTGGCTGCATTTCACCCCCTGTTTTCCTTGTGCTGTCTTGTGTATTTTTGTTTAATTCATTGTAAGTGAACTGTGACTTTCCCCTTCAGAAACCAGAGCAGGATGAGTGGAGCAATGGTCTGGAGGCGATGCAGAGAGCTCTACAGATGGAGAAGAATGTCAACCAGAGTCTGCTGGATCTGCACAAACTCTCCACTGGGCACACCGACCCTCATGTAAGTTCTTAATGTGGGTTTTTGGGTGTGTTGGAGGTGGTGGAACCTTGCTGTCCTTGAGCCTATTCAATATTCCCCATGCCCAATTGCTTTGTGTTGGTGTCTCTCCTGGGTCCTTAAGTGGGTTGGGGAGAGGACTGGACAGTTGGCCTAATGTGGACATTGAGAATAAAGCTGTTGGTGTTCTTAGCATCTATTGTACAGGAATTACTGGTTCATTGGAGCAAATTTACATCATCTCAATTACACCACTTGACTATCCTCCAGTCCAAGAGGATTAAAATCCCAACTCTAGGGTGGGGGGAGTGGTTGGGGGGGAGATCATGTTCCTTGATATCTGCTACTGGCCATAACTAGTTTCACCTTTTTGTTTCTTTCTTTCAGTTGTGTGACTTCCTGGAGACCCACTACTTGGATGAGCAAGTGAAGATGATCAAGAAGCTTGGAGATCACATCACCAACTTGAAGAGACTGGGAGCCCCTGAGAATGGCATGGGAGAGTACCTGTTTGACAAGCACAGCCTGGGGGAGAGTGACTGAAGCTTATTGTGTTCAGTACTTGTGTTTATATAATTGTGGGGGAGACCCTGTCCTTCAGGGATGGGTTGTGTGACTTTGTACAAACAGCTGTGAGACTGTCACTAACTATAAATAAACTGTTCAACATTGGACTGGATTTTGTCTCCTTGTAAATTTGAGTGGTTGCTTATTTTCTGATTAACATTTGGTTGTCTTCAGACAAGAGCTACACTGGGCTGTGTTTACACAGAATGCGAGAGGTTGCAGCCCCTCTTTCATTATTTGAATTGACTGCTCAATTTTTGGCTGCACTTCAGTCCCACGCTCTTGATCTTCGGTCACCCGGTGCGGAGGGAGCAGGCAGATTGGAGCACCTCCTCGTAGGACTGTTCCTGGGCCTTCCCAAAAAGGCCATTAACTGGTCCAAGCAGCGGGCGGTCGAGGGAGTTCTTCGGCTCACCTGCCTTCCTCTCTTCTGTGGCCATGTTTGTGCCCGGTTCTCCCTGGAGATGGAGCACGCGGTGTCTGCCAGCGCGCTCGAGCCCTTCCATGACCGGTAGGGACTGGAGTGTATCATCACGCCCAACAACCAAATTTTAATTAAGTTTCATTTGATGTTTTAAGTTGCAGACAATTTGTTTAAACACCCAATCTAGTCTAGCGGCATTGTCCTAATTCAAATCGGAGTTCCAACTGGCCTTTATGCGATTCCTTTCTTGAAGAAAATTTGTGGGGGGGGGGGGAGATGAATACTCTCTTCATGGAGTCCCATTGGCCTAGAACCACACTGGACTAGGTTCCAACTGCCAAAGCTGCCACTTCTAAGCCTAATGGAGAGTTGGAGAATAGAGCAAGGTAACTGCAGGATAACCAATTAGAGACTTGGTCACAGTGTTAGAGCTTTGAGTTTTGACCTACCTTGGGTGAAAATCCAAGGTTATTCTCAACATGCCTGTATCATATGAACACGTGTCAGTCCACCAGTCCCACTTTTCCTTACTTCATCTTTAATTCAATAGTATTCCACCTTTGATGCACTTTCTTAGCCTGTTCTTTGCTGTTGATCCCACAGTGTTTTGATCCTAGCGGGAGCACGAGGTATCCACAGAATCCCAGCACTGTCCTTCCCTCGCCAGATTTAGGGAAACGCCAGTAACTCTCATCTCAATGATTTACTGGACTTCCTGTTCCACCAGAGAAGATTCAACAGTCTCCTCGCCTCTTTGCATTTGTACTTTCCTCCTGGACAGTCAAACATCGAGAGATTAATCACTGAAACAAGTCTATACCAGATAGTCTCTTCTCACAAGTGGGACAATATCTACACAACCAGCACTACACACAGTGATTGCCAGCAACTGGGTCCAGACAGCAGGGGGTCGTTCGGCCCGACTGCCTGTCTCTTGTTCGTGCCCGGGTGGCCCTGGAGATGGAGCACGTAGTGTCCCCGGCACGCTTGAGGCCTCCTGCGACCAGTGGGCGCCGCGGGGACTGGAGTGCATCGTCACCCCCCCCCCCCCCCCCCCGGCAACCAAATTTCAATTTAATTTGTTAAGTTTCACTTATTGTTTTGAGTTTAGTTACAGTCTGTTTGTTTATGGGTTGCTCAAAAAGAGTACACCCAGTGATTGCCTCTCTCTTCCTGCAATCCCCCCAATCCCGTCAGCTTAACTCAAACATCCTTTCCCCGGCGGATAGACCAGACTTACCCCAGTACATGTCAAATACATGGAATGTACTCGTGCAAAAGGTAATATTTAAAACATTACAAAAACACACATACGCAGTTAACCATCATTTAAAGCTGGCATGAATCTAATAATGGGGGTGAGGCGGACCTACAAATACAAAGGGATCGGGATAGGTGGGTGGAAAATGGCATATAATGTGGGAAAATACAAAAGAATGAGACTAGGGAAAAGAAAGACTTGAATTTCTAAAGCGCCTTTCACGACCACCGGATGTTTCAAAGCACTTGACAGCCCATGAAGTACTTTTTGAAGTGTAGTCACTGTTGTAATGTAGGAAGCATAGCAGCCAATTTGCACACAGCAAGCTCCCACAAACAACAATGTGATAATGACTGGATCATCTGTTTTTGTTATGTTGGTTGAGGGACTAATATTAAAAGAAAGCACAATTTACACTTCATCTAGAGCCATCCTTTGTTTCTTAACCTGTCCCATTACCATCTCCCTTTGCCTTGAATATCTCTCAATGTCTCTTAATCTCTCCTGCCTTCCATCCTATCACAGACCGTCCCTTTTTTTCTTTCCTCCCTCCCCCCATTCCCAGCCTCTTCACTTGCTTAAGAATCTGTTCCATTTCCGGCTTTTTTCCAGTTCTGACGAAAGGTCATCGACCTGAAACGCTGACTCTGTTTCTCTCTTCACAGACGCTGCCTGACCTGCCGAGTGTCTCCGGCATTTTCTGTTTTTATTTGAGAGATAAATAGGACAACCCAGCCTATCCAATCTTTCCTCATAGCTAAAATTCTTCAGCCCAGGCAACATCCTCGTAAATCTCCTCTGTACCCTCTCTAGTGCAATCACATCCTTCCTGTAATGTGGTGACCAGGACTGCACGCAGTACTCTAGCTGCGGCCTAACCAGTGTTTTATACATTTCAAGCATAACCTCCCTGCTCTTATATTCTATGCCTCAGCTAATAAAGCAAGTATCCCGTATGCCTTCTTAACCACCTTATCTACCTGTCCAGCTAACTTCAGAGATCTGTGGACATGCACTCCAAGGTCCCTCTGATCTTCTGCACTTCTCAGTGTCCTACCATTTAACCCTTGCCTTGTTAGCCCTCCACAAATGCATGACCTCACACTTCTCCAGATTGAATTCCATTTGCCACTGTTCTGCCCACCTGACCAGTCCATTGATATCTTCCTGCAGTCTTCGGTTTTTTCATTATCAACCACACAGCCAATTTTTGTATCATCTGCAAACTTCTTAATCATACTTCCTACATTCAAGTCTAAATCATTGATATATACCACAAAAAGCAAAGGACCCATTACTGAGCCCTGCGGAACCCCACTGGAAACAGCCTTCCAGTCACGAAAACACCCTTCGACCATTACCCTTTGTTTCCTGCCTCTGAGCCAATTTTGGATCCAACTTGCCCCTTTGCCTTGGATCTCATGGGCTTTTACTTTTGTGACCAGTCTGCCTTGCAGGACCTTATCAAAAGCCTTGCTAAAATCCATATAGACTACAACAAACGCACTACTCTCATCGACCCTCCTTGTTACCTCCTCAAACAATTCAATGAAGTTAGTCAGACATGACCTTCCCTTAACATATCCATGCTGACTGTCCCTGATTAATCTGTGTCTTTCTAAATGAAGATTTATCCTGTCGCTCAGAAATGTTTCTGTAAAGTCTGTGGGTTGTATAGCGAAGTAATACACAGACTACAAGAGTAACTTAAACAGGACTTTACTATTCGAAGGTCAGGGCGAATCTGCCCAATAAATTCTGCCACAGCACTTATATACCGGTGTGGTCACCGTCGGTATTACAGTATACAGCAGCCAGGATAAAGTAGTGCCACACCTAAAACAGTTCTCTTAAAGGTGGACGGTTACATACAATAGTTCTCTTAAAGGTAGAACAGTTACATACACTACAATCCTCCCTTTTTAGCTTACAACATACTTATTCCCCATTAACATAACATCATAACATATCCAACTTCATGTTACAACAGTTCACAGAGGTAGTCTCTGCGGAAACAGTTCGCAGATTCAGTCTCTGCGGGAAACAGTTCACAGATTCAGTCTCTGATCTTCTTGACTCGGTCCGGACCACGCCTCCGTGGTGTAGTCGGGTCACCTTGCTAGAGGGACTCATCCCATAGTCCTTCCCTAGACTTAACAGCTTTACTTCCATCACTTCTGAACCAGCATTGCTGACTTTTTAAAACAAACAAAAAACAGTTGGATTGCCTTGGGAAATTTTCCTACTTTCCAACTGATTTGGCTCCGTTCGGGGGACCACGTGTGTGATCGGGTAGAGGTAATAATGGTTCAGATGGTTATCATCTTCTGCTTCGTCTTTTCCTTTTTTTGCTTCTTGGAGACTCTCGGGGCTCCATTGTCAGCTGCCAGCTGTAACGCCACCATCTCCCTATGTTCCTTAGACTTTAAGTGATTCATCCTGATTTCGGCACTTTGGGAGTTCTCGGCACAAGCTGGGCAGACCAGGTCCTCGTAATATTCAGTGTCACTCAACAGATCATGGTAATATTCGGTGTCGTCCTGAGCTAGGCCCGCGAGAGGGTCTTCTATTTCCTCCTTACCCAGCTGGACGTTAGCCGACTTTTGTTCCAAATCCCGACATCTGTCCTGAAGAGACTTCATCATGCGTTCAGATTCATCCCGCTTTTTCTGGGCTTCCTGCAAGTCTTTTACTAATGACCTCATTTGTGATTTCAATACTTCAACTTCATTCGGAGATTGATTGATCGGACTATTCAATCCCTCTACTGAAGTAGCTGTTTCAGTATTCTGTTGTTCTACATTGCCGTGCGTCAGCGTACTTTTGGCATCCAAGGGCTGTTCTGCTGCAGACTTCTCAGTCTGGGTTGCCACCTCAGCTCTTCCAATGACTTTTGAGAGCTCCCTTCCCTTTGAAGATTGAGGCTCGTATTTAAGTTTTTCCCATTTTAGAGTTTTATCCCTCAGCATATGAATGAGTTGGCTGACTGTTAACTCTTCTGCCATCATCCCTTTTCCATTAACTACAGGGCTGTTTATAACCTTGCCCTGGACGAGTTGGCTGACTGTTAACTCTTCTGTCCTCATCCCTTTTCCATTAGCTGCAGGGCTGTTTAGAACCTTGTCCTGGGGCTCCTTTGCTGCTTCTACTTCGCCATCATCCGCAGCCCCCATCATTCGAATTTCCACAACTGAATCGTCCGGTGATGCTGCACCCAACTTCAGTACGAGCTCGGAAGTCATGTCGACCAACTCAGCTTTTTCTGCCTGCAACCTGCTAACCAGCGCCTTCAGTTGCGGCCCATCTTGTTCCACTGGATTGGAGCACGCCCCTTCAGAAGCCGAATCAGCTTTGATTCGTTTGGCCTCCTCGTGCAGACGGTTTGTGTGCTCCTGCTCCCTTTTCTTCCCCAGCTGCTTCTGTTGTCTTTCCAGATTCTCCCATTCGGTATCATAGAACTTTTTCATTGCTTTCATCTCTTGCTCGAGACGGCAATTCAATTGTTCTAATTGCTGTCGTAATCTGAAATAAGTTTGCGTTCGAGCTCGATGTTCCTCAGTAATATATATGTCTGTAACTTGAACAGACTCAGAATTCTCTGTCAAGCTATGTTGTTGTTGTTCAGAGGAATTCTGTTCTGAAACTTTGTTCTCCTCTGGAGCATAAGCCTTTATGCCCACATTCGTTCTACCAACCTTCGTCAGCAAGTTCATTTTAGACTTGTCTTTCATGCTTGGGCTGGTCTTATCGTCATCCGTTTCAGAGTCTGAGCTGATTGTCTGCCCCGAGTCCTCACTCATTATTGCTTTGAGGTAGTGCCATTCCATGTCTATTTTCTTGATCCACTCCCGTCCTAGAAGTGGTGGTCCTCCCTCAGGTAGTACGTATAAGTCCATTCCGGGGTGTTCTTTGCCCCTGTCTCTCACCTTGACTCTTATCTTTCCCATGGGGTATACTTTATGCCCCGTGTATGTCTGCAATACGAACTTGGTATCTCTCAAGGGTATATGTGAGAATAGCCGGTTGTAATCCCTTCGATTTATGACTGATAGGGCTGATCCAGTGTCCAATTCCATTCTCACTTGGACTCCGGCTATTTTTAGCATGACCCAGATAGTTTGTAGGTCAGCTTCCTTACTCACATTATGAATTCTCAGACTACCCAGTTCCTGGCCGTTTGGGTCTGAATCCGAATTCTGTTCATCTGAACTCTTCTCAACCACCTTGTGTACTTTGTTGTACTTTTCCTGTGATGGCTTTTTTTTTGGTTGTTGGTCTTCTTCCCTGACCGGCATACTTTGTCTATGTGACCCAATTTGCCACATTTCCTACAGTCCTGGTTTTTAAACCAGCATTGGTTCTGGTCATGTGTTGTCTTCCCACAACGATAACATTTCGTTGCACCCGAAGTAATTTGATCCACACTGAGGACCGCTGCCTTCAGCTGCATTTCTGCAGTTCCTTTCGCTGCGGCTTCGCGTGATGCTGCAATAAGGACAGCCCTATCCAGTGTAAGGTCGTTCTCTTCGAGCAGTCGCTTTTGCGTTCCTTCCTTCGACAACCCGCACACGAACTTGTCTCGCAATGCCTCTGTCAGATTTCCTCCAAACTGGCAGTATTTCGCTAGCCTACGCAGTTCGACCAAGTATTCCGCGTTGCTTTCCTCTTTCCGTTGCGTTCTCGCATAAAATTTGAATCGTTCCACCAACATCAGCGGTGTGGGGTTCAAGTGATCCTTCAGAACAGCAACAATGTTATCGAAGGTTTGATCCGCCGGTTTAACTGGTGCAAGAAGATGTTTCAATAGCCCGTATGTCTTCGCCCCCATCGAGTTTAGCAAGGTTATAGCTTTATCATCATCCTCTATTTTATTGGCCTCACAATATATCTCAATGCGTTCTACATACGTGGCCCAATCTTCTACCTCAGAATCGTTGATGTTACCACGCTTAGGCATCTTCACCTCCCTGATAAACAACAACGAAATATTTCTTTAACTCTTTTTTTTTCCAAGATGGCGGTTTCCCCACGCTTATCTTCTTTCCCCGCCCCTTTCAAAATGGCGGTTCCCGCTTCTGTCTTTTTCTCCGCCTACTGGCGGCTTCCCGCGGTTTTCCACGCTTATCTTCTTTCCCCGCCCACTTTCAAGATGGCGGTTCCCGCTTTTCTTCCCCTGGCAGGAGGGGTAAGCTTTTCCCTCGGGCAACGGCCGCTGGCTTTCGGGGTTCGCAGCCTGCGCTTCGGCTTCAGCGCATTCCCTTCTCTCGGCCGGGCAACCGGCTCTGGGTACAACCCGTTGACGGCGAACGGTCTCAGCCGCTGGCTGGATCTCGCTCAGTCTCCCTCGCTCGGGCTCTGTCTCTCCGGTGCTGGGTACAACCCGTTGACGGCGAACAGTTTCAGCCGCTGGGCTGGATCTCGCTCAGTCTTCCTCGGGCTCTGTCTCTCCCGCTCGCGCGGCTCTCGCTCGCTCTCTCTCGGGCTCTGTCTCTCCCGTTCGCGCGGCTCTCGCTCGGGCTCTGTCTCTCCCGCTCGCGCGGCTCTCAATCGCACCTCCCAGCCCTCTCGCAGTCCGGTGCTTCCCTCCCCGGCTGCGGCTGAGTTCTCCGCGATTTATTTATTTTATATCTTCCCGCGCCTTACGATCCCGGTCGCAGCGCTTCGTGGCCTCGGTCACTGTCCGACCTTTTTCACCCAATCACTCCTCCCAGCCTCTCGCAGTCCGGTGCTTCCTCCCCGGCTGCGGCTGCATTCTCCGCGGTTTATTTATTTTTATCTCTTCCCGCGCCTTACGATCCGGTCGCAGCGCTTCGTGGCCTCAGTCACTGTCTGGCCTTTTTCACCCCAATCGTGCCTCCCAGCTTCTCGCAGTCCGGTGCTTTCCTCCCCGGCTGTGGCTGAGTTCTCCGTGGCTTATATTTGTTTATATCTTCCCGCGCCTTACGATCCCGGTCGCTGCGCCTCGTGGTCGCGGTATTTGTCCGGCCTTTTTCGCCATCGCGGTCTAGTCGTCTCATGACGCTCCCCGGCCCGCTTGTACCGCGGCTTCTGCTCCATGCTGCCCCAGTCTCAGCGCCTCTGGGCCTGACTTCTGTCCGGCTCCTTTCCCCCTCGACCGTGGTCGAGTGCACCGCCCTTATCCTCCGTTTATTTGTTTCTATTTTCCCTTTACTCACAGTCACCATGGCCGACTTGCTTCTCGTGTTGATCGGCTCACTCACCACCGTGGCAGAAGGGACAATCCGTGCCTGTTGCTGATGGAAGACTTCGTGTTTGAAATCTTCCTCCTTTCTTGGTCTGCAGACTCGAGTTTTCTCTCAGCAAAACGACGAGGGCGGGTGCCTCTTCTCGATGCTCGTTTACTTCTTCAGAAGTATTGTTGCCGCAGGGTAAGATCGAACTCGTCGCCACTGTAAAGTCTGTGGGTTGTATAGCGAAGTAATACACAGACTACAAGAGTAACTTAAACAGGACTTTACTATTCGAAGGTCAGGGCGAATCTTCCCAATAAGTTCTGCCACAGCACTTATATACCGGTGTGGTCACCGTCGGTATTGCAGTATACAGCAGCCAAGATAAAGTCGTGCCACACCTAAAATAGTTCTCTTAAAGGTAAACGGTTACATACAATAGTTCTCTTAAATGTAGAACAGTTACATACACTACAATCCTCCCTTTTTAGCTTACAACATACTTATTTCCCATTAACCATATCATTAGAACATATATACAAATTATGTAAAACAGTTCACAGATTCAGTCTCTCTGGAGGTCTCCTGACTCTGTCCGGATAACGCCTCAGTGGCGTAGTAGTTTTCGGTGGGGTAGTAGGTTCTTCCGGCAAGGCCGATTCAGCTTGAAGGACAGTGTCCGGATCATCTGATTCCAGTATTACCAGATCGGAGGTAGGGGCTCTGGGTATCTCTGTTTCGACATTAGCCGTGTAAGGTTGTGGAGTAGGTTGGCTCTTTGTGGATGACCCTATGATCTGGTCAACATGACGCCTTATGATGCTGTCACCAATGTCCACTGTATACAGCAGCGGCCCTAGCCTTTTTACAATAGTTCCAGGCTGCCATTTCTCGGTACGGTAGTCCCGGGCCAAAACTTGTTGACCTGTCTGAAAAGATCTAGTTGGCCTTTCATTCAGGCCCTGGAATTGCCGGTTCTCTACGTCCCTTCTGACGTTTGGCTTAATCAAATCCAGCCGGCGTCTTAGCCTTCTATTGAAAAACATCATGGCGGGAGTTTGATTTGTGACCGCATGTGTTGCATTCCTGTACGCCAACAAGAAGTTATCTACCTTATGTTGTAAGTTGATGTTCTCATTACCCATGGCCTTTATGGCCTTCTTGACGGTCTGGACAAACCTTTCAGCTAAGCCATTGGTGGCGGGATGGTATAGGGCTGACGTGTAGTGCTTGACCCCATTGCTTTTTAAGAATTTCCTGAATTCTTCGGACACAAATTGTGGTCCATTATCAGAACAGACCTGTTCCGGCAGCCCATTCCTGGCAAACATGGTCCTTAATACTGTGATGGTTTTTTCCGTGGTGGTGGAGGACATCTTTATTACCTCCGGCCACTTGGAGTGTGCATCCACCGCTATTAGAAACATTGAGTCCATAAATGGACCAGCAAAGTCGATGTGTACCCTTTGCCAAGGAGATGAGGGCCACTCCCATGGATGCAGAGGAGCTTGTGGTGGCGCGTTTTGGACCTTCTGGCATCCTAGACAACTCTTGGTTATTTCCTCGATGTCTCCATCAATACCTGGCCACCACACAAACGCTCTTGCTAGGTTCTTCATTTTCACTCCACCCAGATGCCCCTCGTGAAGTTCCTTTAGCACCTTATGCTGAAGTTTGGGTGGAATCACCACTCTCGATCCACACATCAAGGTTCCTCGGCACACTGACAGCTGTTCTTTCCGTTGCGAAAATGCTGGCAGTGTTGGTTCGCCATGTGCTGGCCATCCCTCCACTGTTAGATCGTAGACCCGTGAGAGAGTCGGGTCATTTCTTGTTTCATTCTCGATCATCGAATTGGTTACTGGTAGACATTCTACTATGGATGAGTGGAACATCTCTACCGGGTCCATTGTAGCCGCCTCTTCTACTACCGGCAACGGTAGGCGCGATAACCCATCAGCATTTCCATGCTGTTTGGAGCTTTTGTATTCAATGTCATATTGGTGTGCCCCAAGTAACACGGACCACCTCTGTAACCTTTGCGCTGTCATAGTGGAAACGGCCTTGTTAGGGTTGAATATGGACACCAACGGCTGGTGGTCTGTCAGTAATGTGAACTTCTTGCCCTGCAGGTAATGATTGAATTTCTTTACTCCCCACACAAGGCTGAGGGCCTCCCTGTCTATCTGAGCGTAATTTCGCTCCGCGGAGGTCAACGATCGGGACGCAAATGCGACTGGCCTTTCCGAGCCATTTGGTAACTTGTGTGAAAGTACTGCTCCAATTCCATAAGGAGAAGCATCACAAGCTAGACGAAGAGGTAACGTTGGGTTGAAATGAGCCAACACTTCCTCAGAGGTAATCAACGCCTTTCTTCTGCGAAAGGCCTTTTTACAGTCCTCGCTCCACTTCCATGGCACTTCTTTCCGTAACAGAGCATTCAGCGGATGTAGCACAGTGGATAAATTTGGCAGAAACTTGTGATAATAATTAATCAACCCCAGAAACGATCTCAAATGTGAAACGTTTTCCGGAGCGGGGGCCTTCACGACAGCTTCTATCTTGTCAGGCGACTTGTGCAGCCCCTCTTGGTCAATGACATGACCGCAGTACGAGATCCGTTTCTGGAAGAACTCACATTTCTGGCGATTAACTCGAAGGCCATATTCCTTCAACCTGGTGAGCACCAGTTTCAAATTTGTGAGGTGTTCCTCCTCGTCTTCTCCCGTAATCAGGATATCGTCCAAGTAACACTGTGTGCTTGGAACACCTTGTAAGACCTGCTCCATTGCCCTCTGCCAAATTGCTGGAGCCGAAGCTACTCCAAAAACCAGTCTATTATAACGATACAAGCCTCTGTGCGTGTTGATTGTGAGATACTGGCGCGACTCTTCCTCGACTTCCATTTGTAAGTATGCCTGTGCCAGGTCTATCTTGGTGAAGTGTTGCCCGCCAGACAATGAAGCAAAGATATCCTCAATCCGCGGAAGCGGGTATTGTACCGTGTGAAGCACCGGATTAACTGTGATCTTGAAATCTCCGCAGATGCGGACCTTCCCCAGTCCCCCTGGCTTGTTACTTGATGAAGACTTCATGACGGGAACAATGGGCGTGGCCCACTCACTCCAGTCCACCTTAGACAGTACCCCTGAATGTTCAAGCTCTTCCAGTTCTGCCTCCACAGCAGGTCGTATCGCGTAAGGTACTGATCTGGCTTTGAAAAATTTTGGGCTTGCATGTTCTGCAATCTTGATTTTTGCTTTAATTCCTCTCAGTGTTCCCAGTCCTTGCTGGAATACCTCTTTAGCTTCGTCCAATATTCTGGACAACCGTTCAGGTTTGACCTCTTCCTTCCCAGAATCTACCGTCATTGTGTTTAGTGAATGCCAGTCTATCTTTATTTTCCTGATCCACTCCCGTCCCAGAAGTGGTGGACCTCCCTCGGGCAGCACATACAAGTCCATCCTTCGGTGATCTTTGTCTTTGTATCTCACCTTGACTTCTATCTTCCCGATGGGGTATACTTTGTGCCCCGTGCATGTCTGCAATACTATCTCCGTATCCCGTAGGGGAATATGTTTGAATAACTTTTTGTAATCATGCTTATTCATGACCGTCAACGCCGATCCGGTGTCCACTTCCATCTTCACTTGGACTTTTGCAATCTGTAGTGTGATCCAGATAGTTTGTCGGTCAGTTTCTTTACTCACATTATGAATCCTCAGACTACCCAGTGCCTTGCTGTTGGAGTCTGAGTCCGAATTCTGTTCCTCTGGACTCTTCCCAGTCACCTCATGTACCTTTCTGTACTTCTTGTGCGGTGACTTATTATTGTTGTTCTTCTTTCCTGACCGGCATACCTTAGCTATGTGGCCAAGCTTGCCACATTTCCTACAGTCCTGGTTTTTAACCCAGCATTGGTTCTGGTCGTGTGTTGTCTTCCCACAAAGAGAACATTTCGTTGTACCCGAAGTCATTTGATCCACACTGAGTACCGCTGTCTTCTGCTGCATTTCCGCCGTGCCTCTCGCTGCGGCTTCGTGCGATGCTGCAATACGGACAGCCTTATCAAGTGTAAGATCGTTCTCTTTGAGTAGTCGTTTTTGCGTTCCTTCCTTCGACAATCCACACACGAACTTGTCTCGCAATGCCTCTGTCAGATTTCCTCTAAACTGGCAGTATTTCGCTAGTCTACGCAGCTTGACCAAGTACTCCGCGTTGCTTTCCTCTTTTCGTTGTGTTCTCCCGTAAAATTTAGGTCGTTCCGCTAACATCAGCGGTGCGGGGTTAAAATGATCCTTCAGGACAGCAACAATATTCTCGAAAGACTGATGCGCCGGTTTAGCTGGTGATAGAAGATGCTTCAATAACCCGTATGTCCTCGCACCCATTGAATTTAATAAGGTTAGAGCTTTTTCATAATTTGCTATCTTATTAGCCGTACAATATATCTCGATGCGTTCTACATACGTGGGCTAGTCTTCCACCTCGGCATTGAAACCGTTGCTGTTACTATGCTTAGGCATCTTCACACTCTTCCTGAGAAACAACAACAATATTCTTTAACTTTTTTTTTTCAGATGGCGGTTTCCCGCGCTTATCTTCTTTCCCCGCCCACTTTAAAATGGCGGTTCCCACTTCTGTCTTCTTCCCCGCCTACTGGCGGCTTCCCGCGTTTCTTCCCCTGGCCGGAGGGGTAAGCTTCCCTCGGGCGACGGCCGCTGGCTTTCGGGTTTGCAGCCTGCACGTCGGCTTCAGCGCGTTCCCTTCTCTTGGCAGGGCAGCCGGTGCTGGGTACAACCCGTTGGCGGCGAACAGTTTCAGCCGCTGGGCTGGCTCTCGCTCAGCCTTCCTCGCTCGGGCTCTGTCTCTCCCGCTCGCTCGGCTCCCAGTCGCGCCTCCAGCCCTCTCGCAGTCCGGTGCTTCCCTCCCCGGCTGCGGCTATGTTCTCCGCAGGTTATTTATTTTATATCATCCCGCGCCTTACGATCCGGTCGCAGCGCTTCATGGCCTCAATCACTATCTGGCCTTTTTCACCCCAATCGCGCCTCCCAGCTTCTCGCAGTCCGGTGCTTTCCTCCCCGGCTGCGGCTGAGTTCTCCGTGGCTTATTTATTTTTATATCTTCCCACGCCTTACGACCCCGGTCGCAGCGCCTCGTGGTCGCGGTAGTTGTCCGGCCTTTTTCGCCATCGCGGTCTAGCCGTCTCACGATGCGCCCTCGCCCGCTTGTACCGCGGCTTCTGCTCCACGCTGCCCCAGTGTCAGCGCCTCTGGGCCCGACTTCTGTCCGGCTCCTTTCCCCCTCGATCGTGGTCGAGTGCACCGCCCTTATCCTCCGTTTATTTGTTTCTATTTTCCCTTTACTCACAGTCACTGTGGCCAACTTGCTTCTCGTGTCAGGGCGAATCTGCCCAATAAGTTCTGCCACAGCACTTATATACCGGTGTGGTCACTGTCGGTATTACAGTATACAGCAGCCAAGATAAAGTAGTGCCACACCTAAAATAGTTCACTTAAAGGTAAACGGTTACATACAATAGTTCTCTTAAAGGTAGAACAGTTACATAAACTACAACAGACATGTAATTTCTCTGAGCTGAAAGCATCCATGATTCGTGACCAGATTGTGTTTGGTATTCATGATAAAAAAAAGTCAGGGAACGTCTGTTGAGAGAAACCGAACTGACATTGGAAATTGCTGTGAAAATATGCCAAGCTAGCGAGCTAGCTCAAAAGCATGCCAAGACTTTCAGTGAAATCAATGATGATGCGATTGCAGTAAGTGCTGCTGTCGGTGCTGTGTCCTACAAGGGGAAGAAACATGGGCAGAACAGAAGTGAAAAGCAATCGGAGGAAGGAATTTTTAATTGTAAACGCTGTGGTTACAAACACCAGTTAAAACAATGTGCAGCGTTTGGGAAAATGTGCACAAAATGTCATGGAAAGAATCACTTTGCCAAACAATGCTTTTCAGAAGGACAAACAAAGAAAGGGCAACAAGTCCGAGTTAATGTGATTGAGGACACTGATTTAAGTGAGACATTTTTTGTAGGAATGGTGTCATGTGACAATATAGAAAAGGATACAGAAAATGTGCAGCCCTCAGGAATAAACAATGCTGAACATAACGTCAATGCAGTAAAAGAGGACAAATGGATGATCCCACTGCAGGTAAATGGAGCATTAGTTACATTGAAACTAGACACTGGGGCAAAAGCAAACTTAATCAGTATGAGTGACATTAACAATATGAAAGAAAAGCCCAAAATACAGAAAAAGTCAGTACTACTGAAGGACTATAATGGACAGAAAATAGATAGCTTAGGTGTATGCAGACTTAAAGTGACAGTCAAAGACAAAGTGCATCATCTCATGTTTTCTGTTGTGGCTGAAGGACTTGATTCACTACTGGGTGACAAAGCTTGTGAGGACTTAGAACTGGTCAAGAGAGTCTACCGTATAAACTGTGCCATAAGCAGACCAGATGACTCGGTGGATTCTGTAGTGAATAATTTCCAGGATGTGTTTAAAGGATTTGGAGTTCTACCATTCACTTACAAGATCCAGCTAAAGGAGGATGCTCAGCCAGTGGTACATGCTCCACGAAGAGTTCCAGCACCCCTGCATGACCGGCTCAAGAATGAACTGGACAGAATGACCACACTAGGAGTCATCAGGAAAGTTGAAGAGCCAACAGGCTGGGTTAACTCCATGGTATGTGTCAAGAAAAAGAACAATGATCTAAGAATATGCATGGATCCAAAGGACTTAAATGCAAACATAAAACGTGAACACTACCAGATTCCCAAGCGAGAAGAAATCACCAGTGAAATGTCAGGTGCCAGATACTTTACAAAGCTCGATGCCTCACAAGGATTTTGGCAACTAAAACTGGATGAAGAGAGCACCAAATACTGTACCTTCAACGCACCATTTGGCAGGTATTGTTTCCTCAGAATGCCTTTCGGGATAATATCTGCATCTGAAATCTTTCATAGAGCGATGGAACACATAATTGAAGGTCTGGAAGGAGTTCGGGTCTATGTTGATGACATCATCATCTGGGGCTCCACACTGAAAGAACACAATGAGAGACTGACTAAAGTGCTACAGAGCATATGCCGGAATGGACTGAAGCTCAACAAAGCCAAGTGTCAGTTTGGCGTCCAGGAAGTCACTTTCCTAGGAGTTAATCTATCTGGTAAAGGAATAGAGCCAGATATGGAAAAAGTAAACGCCGTACTCAAAATGCACTGACCCACTGACAAAAAAGGAGTTCTACGCATCATGGGGATGATAAACTTCATTGGAAAGTTCATTCCTAACTTGTCAGCCAAGACAGCCTGTCTGCGAGACCTGCTACGTAAAACAAATGAGTTTGCATGGACAAAAAGACATGAACAAGAGTGGATCAATCTCAGAACAGTGCTGACAACCACACCTGTACTCACCTTCTTTGACCCAACAAAAAGAATCAAAGTGTCAACAGATGCATCAAAAGATGGCCTAGGTGCGGTCCTGCTACAATCAGAGGGTGAGGATTGGAAGCCTGTTGCCTATGCCTCCAGGTCTATGACTGATACTGAGTGTCGATACGCCCAGATTGAAAAGGAATGTCTAGGCTTGGTAGTTGGACTAGAAAAGTTTCATGGCTACATATATGGACTTCCCCCCTTCACAGTTGAGACAGACCACAGCCCACTGGTTGCCGTCATGAAAAAGAACCTGAATGAGATGTCTCCAAGGATTCAACGACTCATGATGAAGCTGCAAAGATATGACTTTGAACTGATCTGCACACCAGGCAAATACATAGTGTTAGCAGATGCACTATCCCGAGCACCCACAATGAGTCATGTGAGCTCTACTGAAGAAGACGTGGATGTTCATGTGAGTATGGTCACTGCTGCGCTGCCCGTGTCAGACACAAAATCAAAGCAAATAGCAGAAGAAACAGTAAAAGATACAGTATTACAAACAGTAATAGAGAACATTCATCATGGTTGGCCAAAAGGTTCCTGTCCAAAATATTTTCACATAAGGTCAGAATTGAGTGTCGCAAGTGGACTATTACTAAAACAGAACAGAATAGTCATTCCACAGGCTCTACGTCAAGACGTGCTCAAAAGGATTCATGAGGGACACCTCGGAATTGAAAAATGCAAAAGGAGAGCAAGAGACACTGTTTATTGGCCTGGTATAAATAAGGACATTGAGAACATGATAGGCAAATGTGAGACATGTCAGAAACACCAAAACAAACAAGCAAAGGAACCAATGATAGTAGCTGACATACCAACAGCACCATGGCAAAAGGTTGGTATGGACTGATGTAAGAAAAAGGAGGCTTACCATCAAGTAACTTTAAAGTAAGCTTTAAGTAACTTATAAACACACTATATGCAAGAGAGGTCTTTACCATGCCTCTGGTAGAAGCCTCTTACAATACTGAACAGACCAGTATTTATACCAGTCCAACAGGAAGTGACATGACAGGAAGTGAGGTATGTACACAGTTCATAGTTCATAGTTCATAGTTCACAGTTCACAGTAAGTGATGACATAACTTCCCGGAAGTTATTATTTTTATCACATTCTTCCCTCCTGCAGGTTTAGGAGGCTGTGGTCTACCTTTTGGTCCGCAGCCGCCGAACAAGGAAGAGTCGCACCCGTTTGGATTCCCGTCGTAGAGGGTCGCTGGTCCGCTTACATGCGGTTGGCCATTGGCCAGAGTCCGTGTGGCCTGGATTGCCCTGTGAAGGGTCGGGGAGATCATGGCTTCGAGTACGAGCCCCAATAGGTTCAAAGTCAGACTGCCTCTGTTCAGAGGGAGGTGCAGAGCTGGTCTGTGGCAGACCAGTACTTTCATGTGTGGTACTGGGAGGGTCGCAACCTTGAGCACGGGGTTCTACCGGCACCAAGCTAGTTGGTGTCCGATCAGGATCCTGGAGAGGGGTACCCGATAGGTCCCAAGAGTTTCCTGGTGAAATGCCATCACCCGATGTCCCACTAGGTCCTGGTGGGCAGGGAGCCAGATCCCGTAATGATACGGTAGATTCTCGGCCGTCGGAATATCGTATGTTTGCATAGGTGGGGTTGGCATCGGTTAGTTCGACCTCGTCTACAAGAGGGTCATTTTTAGACGTCCGAACGTATCTTCGGAGTAATACAGGTCCAGGAGTAGTTAGCCATGACGGGAGTGATGTCCCATGAGATGAGCGACGCTGGAATCCAAAGAACCGCTCATGAGGTGTAGTATTTGTGGCTGTAGAAAGCAGGGACCGTATAGAGTGCAATGCATCCGGAAGCACTGTTTCCCATTGCTGGTCTGGTAGGCCCCGAGATCTTAAAGCGAGACGTACGGAATTCCAGATGATACCGTTATACCTCTCTACCTGCCCATTTCCGATGGGATGGTATGGTGTTGTTTTGCTTGTAGCAATTCCCCGTTCTGAGAGGTAGTCCTTGAGTTCCCTCGACATAAAGGATGGACCCCGATCTGAGTGAATATAAGCCGGCATGCCACAGAGAGAAAATACCTGCTCAAGGCAGCAGATTACTGTGGACGCCAGCATATTGGAGCAGGGGAAGGCAAATGGAAAACGTGAATATTCGTCGATCATGGCGAGCAAATATGTGTTCCGAGTTGAAGAGGGCACTGGGCCCTTAAAATCGATGCTAAGTCGTTGCATCGGTTGGGTTGCATGTATGAGTATACCATCTGAGGGGCGGAAGAACTGAGGTTTTAATTCCGCACAAAGCCGGCATTCTGAGCATATTTTCTTTACATCTCCAGTGGAAAAAGGGAGATTCCGTGATCGTACGAAATGTAGCATGCGCGTAACGCCAGGATGGCACAAACCATTGTGGACATCCATGAGGGTGGAGGATGACATAGTGGAGCAGAATGCCCGTGTGAGGGTGTCCGGGGCCACATTCTCCTTGCCAGGCCGATAGAAAATGGTATAACCAAAAGAGGCCAGTTCCATCCTCCAAAGTTGTATTTTATTATTCTTAATTTTGGTTCGTTTTCGATTATCGAGCATGAAGGCGACTGATCGTTGGTCCGTGATCAATGTAAAGTGCTGGCGAGCTAGAAAATGGTTCCACTTCCGTACTGCCTCTATGATGGCTGTGGCTTCTTTCTCAACCGGAGGATAATGTAGCTCGGCACCTTGTAAGGTCCTGGACATAAATGCTACAGGACGACCTTCCTGATTCAGAGTAGCCGAGATCGCCACCTCCGAGGCATCACATTCAACCACGAAAGGGAGATTCTCATCAATGGAGTGAAGAGCCGCTTTCTCCAACTGTTTTTTGAGAAGGTTAAAGGCTGCAACAGCCGCTGTTCCCAGTGGAAATGATCTAGCATGCAGCAAGGGTTGGATTTTGTCCGAAAAATGAGGAATCCATTTAGCGTAGTATGCAAACAGACCGAGAGCCCGACGTAAAGAAGCCGGATTCTTAGGTGACGGGAGCTCTTGGAGCGGGCGAAGTCTTTCTGGGTCTGGCTTAATGATACCATTGCCTACGCAGTAGCCAAGGATGTTGATGGTCGGTTGCGACTCAACAGATTTGGATTCATTCAGGGTCAAATTACGGCGATGGAGGGCATCCCGAAATTTTTGGAGGTTGGAGTCGTGTTCCTGTTGATCGTGACCTGCAATGGTAATGTTATCAAGATAGGGAAAAGTGTCCCTTAGGTTTTCCTGCTTAACCAGGCCATCCATTGCCCGTTGAAAGACAGCCACTCCATTAGTAACCCCGAATGGGAGGCGACGAAATTGGTACAGCCGTCCATTAGCCTCAAAGGCTGTGTACTGCTTATCTGAGACCTTCAAGGGTAACTGATGATAGGCACTTTTTAAATCGTAAGTTGAGAACACTTTGTATTCGGCCAGTTTATTAACCATATCATCAATGCGTGGCAATGGGTAGGCGTCCAAGTCGGTATATTGATTGATGGTTTGCGAATAATCGATGCATAGTCGCTGTTTGTGAGGTTTTAGAGGGTTCTTGACAATGACGACTTGAGCCCGCCAGGGCGACGAACATGGTTCAATGATATCCTCTGCTAGAAGTCGAGAGATTTCAGCCGCAATAAAAGATTGGTCTTCCTGATTAAAGCGCCGCAATTTCGTTATTATCGGTTGGCATTGAGGCGGAATACTGGCAAATAATGAGGGTTCATCAAGTGAAGCTGCTGATAATGCACAAAATGGTAATTTAGACAGTATATTAGAAATAGTAAGTCCGGGTTTGGATCCACCAAACTCAATGGTGAGTTTCTTATGCTGTTTTTGGAAGTCCAGTCCTAAGAGGAGATCACTACATAAGTCCTTGAGCACCGAAAGTCGGGTGGAGGGATACATACGACCATGAAGTGTCATATCAACAACACAAAAGCCGGAGATTCTGGTATTAAGTGATGACTGGGCCATCGCAATTGCCTGGTCCGATGGGAAGACATGTAGTTTCAATTTCGCAACAATCTGTTCCTTAATGAAACTATCAGTACTTCCTGAGTCAATTAAGGCATCTAAGGTATGCCCTTTAATTGAAATTTTTGTGGCAGCATGAGACAGGTTCTGTGGGCAAGCAGCTGTAATTGGTGTCGTTGCACAGAGAGTGGCTAAAACTCTTGGTGTGCTTCTTCGGGAGAGAGCTCGAGAGGAAGCTTGATAGGTCCTAGCTGGAGCATCTTGATAGGCCCTAATTGGGGCAGTTCGGTAGGCCTTAGCTGGATTGGCCCTCGTAGAGGCCCTTGATAGGCAAACTTTAGCAAAGTGTCCTTTTTTCCCGCAATAACTGCAGATTGCATTGCGAGCAGGGCAGGTTTTCCTAGGGTGAAAAGCATCTCCACAAAAGAAGCATTCCTTCCTAGATTGCCAAGAGGCTGCTAAAGTGGGGTCGTCCTCCTCTTCTTCATCAGAATTATCAGAATTAGATTCCCCCATGATAGGGTTCACCTGAGACCGCTTGAATTGTCTGGTTGCAGCTACAGCAGCAGATCGAGATCTGGGCAGCTGATAGAGGTCTGCATTTCTCTTTGCCAAATCCAGTGAACAAGCTAGGTCAAAAGCTTTTTGTAGCTCAAGTGTTTTACTTTCTAGTAGACGCTGGCGTATAAATGGAGAGGCAATCCCACAGATGAAAGCATCACGAATCATTTCTTGGCGGTACAGCTCAGCTGAGGCTGCCTGAAAGTTACAATCTACGCTGAGCCTGCGAAGTTCTTGCAGGAATTCGTCAATTGATTCCCCTGGCCCTTGTCGGGCTGTGGCCAGTAGATGTCTAGCATAGACCTCATTTGGGGTCTTGGCATACAGTTTCTTAAGTGCCCGAATCACCTCATCGTAATTATCCCATTCATCAACATATTCGAACACTTTTGGGGTCACATAATTGATAAGTATCTTCAATCTAGCAGGAGCATCCGCTTCACATTCATCCAGAAAATTCTCAAAAGTACGGTACCAATGCTTCCATACCCTGCCAGCTGCTGGTGCATTCGGGTCCAAGTCCAGACGAATAGGTCTAAGGATTTTCTCCATGATGGGTGGTTCCCTGGATCGTTAATTCCGAGTTTGTCCGAAGGTCTAGTATTCGTGAGTGTAAATACTAAGTTACTTAAATTGATGTAAGAAAAAGGAGGCTTACCATCAAGTAACTTTAAAGTAAGCTTTAAGTAACTTATAAACACACTATATACAAGAGAGGTCTTTACCATGCCTCTGGTAGAAGCCTCTTACAATACTGAACAGACCAGTATTTATACCAGTCCAACAGGAAGTGACATGACAGGAAGTGAGGTATGTACACAGTTCATAGTTCATAGTTCATAGTTCACAGTTCACAGGAAGTGATGACATAACTTCCCGGAAATTATTATTTTTATCACATGGACCTTTTTCATTTAAATGGTAAAGACTATCTAATAGTGATTGACTACTATTCTAACTATCCTGAGATGGCGCTGCTCTCAAGCACCACAGCAAGCAGTGTCATAATGCATGTGAAATCCATCTTCGCCAGACATGGAATTCCCAGGATTGCCGTTAGCGACAATGGTCCGTGCTTCAACTGTAAGGAGTGGCAACAGTTTGCAGCACATTATGACTTTCAACACATCACATCCAGTCCTTTGTACGCTCAGTCGAATGGTAAGGCAGAGAATGGTGTTCAAGTTCTCGAGCAGCTACTGAAGAAAGCGACAGAAAGCAAGTCTGATCCTTATCTCGCCCTGCTGAGCTACCGAGCCTCGCCTTTAGACTCTGGTTCTTCGCCTGCTGAACTCCTAATGGGTCACAAGTTGCGTACCACGCTACCCTGCTGTGCAAAAGAAAAGCAGAGTAAGGAACTGAGACAGAGACTTCAACTGTTAAAGCTGAAACAGAAATCATACTATGACAAGTCATCCAAAACTCTGAAACCATTGACAAGGGATGATGTTGTCAGGATTGAGGATCCAGATACATGGAACAGGAAAGCTACAGTTCTTGAGGAAGTAGGGCCAAGGTCATACACTGTTAGAACTGAGGAAGGACATATTCTCAGGAGGAACCGCCGTTCCCTCCTAAAAACACAAGAGACTATCGAAGAGCAAATTGATGACAATGCCGCAACTGAATCTTGTCACTCACCATCAGAACAATCTAACACAAATACACATACAGGCTCTCATGAAAAAACATCAGACTTACCTGTGCTGAGAAGATCCACACGTGAAGTGAAAAAGCCTGATAGACTTAATCTTTGAGTACAAAGAAAACTACATTGAAAATGTATTGACTGTTGAAGATGTTTATGTTGTTATTGATTGATATTGATTGATACTGATTTTGTTTAACCTCAAAGAAAGGGGAACGTAATGATCAGTAACCTGTCATTCTGGAATGATACACTAGGTGGTGCTGTATGTATATACGAGTGGGCTACCCACAATGCACTAGGCCACCCACAAGGCAGCAGTCAAGATGGAGGCCTCTACAGATACTGTACCTAGTCCACATCTGCTCAATAAAGCATCTAGCAAAAGCTAGCTGTTCTTAATACAAACGACTAGTTATTAATGAACATAACAGTTTTGTGGTCCTTTTAAATGCCTGGTAGTTGGACCAGAGTTACAACAGGATAGGAACACAAACCGAAATACTGCAGATACTGAGGCATACCAAAGCAACAGCAGAGGAGAGAGGTAAAAAGTAATCAGAGTGGGACGTCACCAGGGAGCAGGTAAGTGATTGGTTGGTGAGTATTTCTTTTCAATACAAGCTTGACTTCTGTGGTGTTAAATTTCTAGGGTCTCTGGCGTAGTGGGGACAGTTGGTAAATAAAGCGCCCTAGAGCATACCTGTAACTGGGGTATTGAATAATTTTTTAGATTAATTAAAGGAGTAATTCATGGCAGGAGAGTTCAGACCCGTGTTCTGCTCCTCTTGCTCCATGTGGGAAATCAGGGACGCTGCCAGTGTCCCTGACGACCATGTGTGCGGGAAATGCATCCAGCTGCAGCTACTTGTAGACCGCATTGCGGCGCTCGAGCTGCGGGTGGATGAATTTTGGAGCATGCGCGATGCTGAGAGGGTCATGGATAGCACATTTAGCGAGTTGTTCATGCCTCAGGGTAGGGCTGCACAGCGGGTGACCATCAGACGGAGCAACAGAGGCAGGCAGGAAGTGCAGGGAACCCCTGCGGACATCCCCCTTTCAAACAAGTATACCAAGTTGGACACTGTTGAGGGGGATGACTTACCAGGGGAAGGCAGCAGCAGCCAGCTTCCTGGCACCAGGGACGCTTCTGCTGCTCAGAAAGGGAGGAAAAAGAGTGGGAGAGCAATAGTGGTAGGGGATTCTAACGTAAGGGGAACAGATAGGCATTTCTGTGGCCGCAAACGTGACTCCAGGATGGTTTGTTGCCTCCCTGGGGCCAGGGTCTGGGATGTCACTGAGCGGCTACAGGGCATTCTTAAGGGGGAGGGTGAGCAGGCAGAGGTCGTGGTCCACATTGGGACCAACGACATAGGAAGGAAGGGGGAGGAGGTCCTGCATCAAGAATTTAGGGAGCTAGGTAACAGATTAAAGAGCAGGACCTCGAAGGTTGTAATCTCTGGATTACTCCCAGTGCCACGTGCTAGTAAGTATAGGAATGGGAGGATAGAGCAGATGAATGCGTGGCTAAAGAGTTGGTGTAGGGGGGAGGGTTTTACTTTCCTGGATCACTGGGCCTGCTTCTGGGAAAGGTGGGACTTGTACAAGTCGGACGGGTTGCACCTGAACCAGAGCGGGACAAATATCCTTGCGGGGAGGTTTGCTAGCACTGTTGGGGGGGGTTTAAACTAACTTGGCAGGGGGATGGGATACAGAGGGGAGCTGAAATAGGGGGTGATGTGCTGCCAATTATAGAGAAAAAAACAAGTCAGCTTGGTAGACAGGGCAAATATATGAGGGCAAGGCTGGATGGCATCTATTTTAATGCATGGAGCCTTGCAGATAAGGTGGATGAACTGAAGGTGTTGATAAACACATGGGAGTATGATATTGTTGCTATCACGGAGACATGGTTGAGGGAGGAGCAAGACTGGCAGCTCAATATTCCGGGGTACAGAATCTTCAGGTGAGACAGAGGGGGAGGTATAAGAGGAGGGGGTGTCGCAATATTAATTAAGGAGTCAATTACTGCAGTAAGGAGGGATGATATATTAGCAGGTTCCTCTAATGAGGCCATATGGGTGGAGCTTAAAAACGAAAAGGGGGCAAGCACTTTGCTGGGAGTGTACTATAGGCCTCCAAACAGTCAGGGGGAGATAGAGGAACAGATATGTAGGCAAATCTCAGAGAAATGTGCAAATAATAGGGTAATAATAATGGGGGATTTCAACTTCCCCAATATTAACTGGGATAGTCAGAGTGTGAAAGGCTCAGAGGGTGTAGAATGCTTAAAGTGCATCCAGGAGAGCTTTTTGAGCCAGCATGTAGAAAGTCCTACAAGAGAGGGGGGCGGTGCTGGACCTAATTCTAGGGAATGTGGCCGGCCAAGTGGAAAAAGTGCTAGTAGGTGAGCACTTTGGTGATAGTGACCATAATATGGTAAGATTTAAGGTGGTCATGGAAAAGGACAGGGATGGGCCGGAAATAAAGGTTCTAAATTGGGGGAAGGCCGATTTTAATAGGATAAGGCAGGATCTGGCCAAAATGGACTGGGATCAGCTACTTGTAGGAAAATCCGCATCGGAGCAATGGGAGGCTTTCAGAAGGGAGATTGAGATCATACAATGGCAACATGTTCCCGTAAAGGTCAAGAGTGGTTCCAAAAACCACAGGGAACCTTGGATGTCAGGGGATATACGAGAATGGATTAGGAAAAAAAGGAGGGCTTTTGGTAGATACAAAAGGCTAAAGACGGAAGAAGCCCTAGAGGAGTGCAAAAGGTGCAGGGGGATACTTAAAAAAGAAATTAGGAGATCAAGGAGGGGCCATGAAATAACACTGGCGAGCAAAATAAAGGAAAATCCTAAAATGTTTTATAAGTATATTAAGGGTAAGAGGATAACTAGGGAAAAAATAGGGCCCATTAGGGACAAAAGTGGCAATCTGTGTGTGGAGCCGGAAGATGTAGGAGGGGTTCTAAATGAATTTTTTGCATCTGTTTTCACGATGGAGAAGGACGATGTAGACATAGAAATAGGGCGGGGGGACTGTGATATGCTCGAACATATTAACATCGAGAGGGAGGAGGTATTGGCGGTTTTAGCTGGCCTAAAAATGGATAAATCCCCAGGCCCGAATGAAATGTATCCCAGGCTGCTGGGTGAGGCAAAGGAAGAGATTGCGGGGGCTCTAACACATATATTCAGGACCTCTCTGGCCACAGGGGATGTGCCAGAGGACTGGAGAACCGCTAATGTAGTACCATTATTCAAGAAGGGTAGTAGGGAAAAACCGGGGAACTACAGGCCAGTGAGCCTAACATCAGTGGTAGGAAAATTATTGGAAAAAATTCTGAGGGACAAAATTTGTCTCCACTTGGAGAGGCAAGGATTAATCAGGAATAGTCAACATGGCTTTGTCAAGGGAAGATCATGTCTGACTAATTTGATTGAATTTTTTGAGGGGGTGACTAGGTGTGTGGATGAGGGTAACGCAGTGGATGTGGTATAGATGGATTTCAGTAAGGCCTTCGATAAAGTCCCGCACAGGAGACTGGTCAAGAAGGTAAGAGCCCATGGAATCCAGGGTGCCTTGGCACATTGGATACAAAACTGGCTTAGTGGCAGAAGGCAGAGGGTGATGGTCGAAGGTTGTTTTTGTGACTGGAAGCCTGTGGCCAGTGGGGTACCACAGGGATCGGTGCTGGGTCCCTTGCTGTTTGTGGTCTACATTAATGACTTGGATATGAATGTAAAGGGTATGATCAGTAAGTTCGCGGATGATACAAAAATTGGTAGGGTGGTAAATAGCGAGGAGGGTAGCCTCAGTCTGCAGGACGATATAGATGGGTTGGTCAGATGGGCGGAACAGTGGCAAATGGAATTTAACCCGGAAAAGTGCGAGGTGATGCACTTTGGGGGGACTAACAAGGCAAGGGAATACACAATGAATGGAAAGACCCTAGGCAAGATGGAGGGTCAGAGGGATCTGGGTGTGCGAGTACACAGATCCCTGAAGGCGGCGAAACAGGTGGATAAGGTGGTAAAAAAGGCATATGGGATACTTGCCTTCATTAGCCGAGGCATTGAATATAAGAGCAAGGAGGTTATGATGGAGCTGTATAAAACACTGGTTAGGCCACAGCTGGAATAGTGTGTGCAGTTCTGGTCGCCACACTACAGGAAGGATGTGATTGCGTTAGAGAGGGTGCAGAGGAGGTTCACCAGGATGTTACCAGGGCTGGAGCGCTTCAGCTATGAAGAGAGACTGGGCAGATTGGGTTTGTTTTCCTTGGAGCAGAGGGGGCTGAGGGGGGACATGATTGAGGTGTACAAAATGATGAGGGGCATAGATAGGATGGATGCTGAGGAGCTTTTTCCCTTAGTAGAGGGGTCAATAACTAGGGGGCATAGATTCAAGGTAAAGGGCGGGAGGTTTAGAGGGGATTTGAGAAAGAACTTTTTCACCCAGAGGGTGGTTGGAGTCTGGAACTCACTGCCTGAAAGGGTTGTGGAGGCAGAAACCCTCACAACATTTAAGAAGCATTTGGACGAGCACTTGAAATGCCATAGCATACAAGGCTACGGAACAAATGCTGGAATATGGGATTAGATTAGACAGGGCTTGATGGCCGGCGCGGACACGATGGGCCGAGGGCCTCTATCCGTGCTGTATTACTCTATGACTCTATGATACTGGAAATCTCAAAGAAAAACAGAAAACGCTGGAGACACTCAGCAGGTCAGGCAGCATCGGTCGAGAAAACACGAGACACTTGATCTTTCTGGTATAAAACCATTTCTCAAAACAGACCCGGGGTTTGCAGGAGATGAGGAAACAGTGCAAACTAACCACAGGACTTTACAGCTCTTAAATTTCATGGGGATAAAAGTCCACATCGCACTTTACAGTGACGGAGCAACAGATTCTGTCTGAAGCTCCCCACTGATCCACTTTCCATTTCCCCAACTCGTTGTGGGCTGCTTTGCAGATCCACTGCAGACTGACTGGTGTAGGTCAGTCTCTTTCAATCTATTGTGGTCAACATTGTGAACCTTGGTATCACGGACTCATTCTGGAGCCACCGAGATGCCCATCAATTCTCCGAGAGACGGGTTAACTTAGAGCCGGCTGTGCTCGACACCATCTGTAGGGTGGAATTTCATCGAGCTCTTTGAGATATGTTGTGAAACTCTGATTCTGAGAACAGAGACGCTTTCAAATTCAGTTTGAGGAAAGTCAAAGAAACCAACAGCAATGACATCACAGAATAATCATCCAAACCTCTGTATTCCAAAGCTCTGATTGGCTCTGGGTATCACACACCGCCCCCTCTCCTTTGTTAATTGGTGCCTGGATTGATGGAAGATCCTGACTGGCTCACAGGGATTGTCAATCATCATTGATCATGCCAGACCCTGTTGAAATGCAGGAGCTTGTGAGGGTAGAGGTTAGGTTGTTACTACAGTGGAGTTTGAGCTCAGTGCTTTGCAACAGGAAGAGTTAAGATGGCCTCCCAAGTGCGTCAGAACTATCACAAGGACTGTGAGGATGCTGTCAACAAGCAGATCAACATGGAGCTCTATTCCTCCTATGTTTATCTCTCCATGGTGAGTTTTGTATTTTTGGGGTCCTATTTCAAAATTAAGGCTGTTATTTTATTCTAAGCAGGTAGAATTTCTCTAGGTCAATGAATGGGCTTTCGAGGGTCTCTCTATAGCCCTCCCCAGTCTTAATCCAGTGAATGCTCTTAAGACAGTGATTTGCAGAAGGACTCTTTCCTGCTCTGTAATAGCTCTGTCCTATTCTGATGTGTTTATATTTGAAACTAACTCCAGGGTTTCATCAAGTTTGTAATGGAGGGTTCATCTTGAAGATTCACTAAAACTAGTCAACTTCCAACTTGGATGGCAACAATTAGATTGAATTGGGTGACTAGTTAGTGAAACATTGGCTGGTTCTGGCCAGTTTTTATCCCCCTCTAACTAATTGAGTGAATCCTGTTAGTCTTTCTCACCTGAGGATGGTGTTAAACTATTTAATTTTCAAGATTTGGCTCTTTTCCTTCTCTGCTTTTAGACTTTCATCTGGGAACAAAAGAAGATACCACAGATATTTTGACCAAGTGTAGTTGAGAGCTTTATTCCAAAAAGCATTAAAGCTCGCTAATATTTTCTAGTAACATAACCTCCTATTCTGTTGAGCTACTTCAATGAGGAGCTTCCAACATATTCAAAAAGGATTTGGAAAGTATTGGTGTTGCTACCATTTGAGTTGGCCATGGATCAGATCTAGATTTCAATTGTCTCTTTTCCATTTTTCTCTCTACCTGCAGTCGTATTACTTTGACCGGGATGATGTTGCCCTGCGTCACTTTGCCGAGTTCTTCAAGGAGCAGTCACATGAGGAACGTGAGCATGCTGAGAAACTGCTGAAATTCCAGAATATGCGTGGGGGTTGTGTTGTCCTGGAGGATGTCAAGGTTAGATTCAGCAAACTTTGAAGAATTGCCATGGTTTTGTGAAAAGTAGGCTAGTTACCTCATACTAGATTATCTGAGTCATGGAAGTTGTTCCAAGAGGAGGCTCAATGATTGTTGTATGCATGGATTTTCAGAAGGCAGGAGATTGCTGGCAGAAATTGGAAGTGCATTAGAAGCAACCTTGTGACCCCAATAAAACTGGGTGGAGTAGGAGGCAGTTGGTATAAAATAGACCACTGGATGGTGACTAGTGCATATGATCTAAATGTGCAAATAGTGATCTGCTGAGCTAGGGTCTATAGTGAGCTCCAGGGCAAAATTGGAGACTGGCTAGGGGGTTGACTGGAAGGAAGTGGTTGATGTTCACATCAGATGTAAGAGTGTAGGGATTTGGGGTGTGTCCCAGTACAGATGTCATTTAGAAGCTAGCTTGCAGAGACAAAAGGCTGATTGAAAGGTGGGCTTCATGTTCTGGCATAGAATAGAAAGCAAGGAAGTGTTACTGCAATTACTGCTAGATAGACCTCATTTGGAATATTGTGCTCCATTTTAGGTGATCTCACTTTAGAGCCTATAGTGCTGTGATTTCAAGTCCAATAACTCATTCCAAAGAGAATTCTTGATGAACTGTCTGGTTAAAATCCTGGCTTAGAATATCAAGAATGACATTGAGTTGTGATCTGACTAACTCCTGAAATGTTCAAGTCTGTTAACTAATTTCTTCCAATGTTACTCTATACCCCACCCCTACAAACTCTCAGAAACCAGAGCAGGATGAGTGGAGCAATGGCCTAGTGGTGATGCAGAGAGCTCTGCAGCTGGAGAAGGATGTCAACCAGAGTCTGTTGGATCTACACCAACTCTCCACTGGGAACACTGACCCTCATGTAAGTTCCTAATGTCTCATTTAAAGAAAGATTTGCATATCTACAGTGCCTTCCTTGTCGTCGGTGTCCAAAAACACTACAGCCAATTCAGTACTTCTTGAAGTGTCATTATTGTAATGTTTGCAACATGGCAGTCAATCTGCACACCAAGATCCTGCTGCAGAAATGAGAGAAATCACCAGATAGTCTGTTTTTTATTAAGTTGGTTAGTGATAAATATTGGCCAGGACACTGACATTCCAGTTTTTTTTCTTTGAAATAGTACCATGTGGGCAGACAAGACCTTGTGTACTGTTTTATCCAAAAGACAATACCTCTGACATTGCAGCTCTCCCTCAGTACTGCAGTGAAGTGTTGCTTTTCACTCAATTCTCTGAAATGCGACAACCCAGGGCCTTCTGACTGGCAGTGGTACCAGTAAGCCATGGCTGACACTTGCCATGTTTTGGGTGAGTTGAAGGCTATCTGGGGAGCTTAATCTGATCACTGATCTTTAGCAATATCTCCATGCCCAATAGGTTTCTGATGATCTTTCACAAAAGACTTCAACATCAGGATCTCACTGAGATGAGGCCAGTGCATAAAGCAGATTGAAATTGGGACACCAAAGGAGAAGTTGTAACTGAAGGGGGTTCTGCTTTCCAATTTTAAATTGGTAAATGCATTACTCCTGGAGTAAATCTAATCTGACGTCCAATCCACCTATTTCTCTGCAGCACTTGTACCAGTTACCCCATCCAGTAGAAGATAAAGGACCATCTCCATGGGCGGTGAAGCTCAGAAGGCCTTTGATGATGTCTCCTCTGAGCTAATTGTGCTTTGTTTTTCACTTTCAGTTGTGTGACTTCCTGGAGACCCACTACTTGGATGAGCAAGTGAAGATGATCAAGAAGCTTGGAGATCACATCACCAACTTGAAGAGACTGGGAGCCCCTGAGAATGGCATGGGAGAGTACCTGTTTGACAAGCACAGCCTGAGTTGAATGGGATTCTTGAACCATTAGTTCTATACAGGTTGGAAATGAAGTGTGACCAACTTCTGGTGGTGAATACTTTGGTTGTCATTATTTCCCAGTTTTCTCATCTAACTGTCACAGTACATGGAAATAAAGGTTATTCATCATTGAACTGGTTTGTCTTTGTTTAATTCAATAGCTGATCTGGTTAAGATCCCACTGCACAATACACAGCTGTGTAATATGATCCAAGTTAAAAATACAGAAGTCACTCCCAGGATGGCTGTGCCCACATCTTCAAATCATCACTGGAGAGGATTCTAATGGTTTTCTGAGCTCTCGGTAACAGTTCCTGCTGAAAAGGGTTTTTTATAACATCTGCCAGCAAACAGTCATTAAGCTGTGGTGGTTTAAAACAAAGAAATGGGCAAGGGTGAAGGGGGTTGAATTAGTGCTGACAGTAGTGACTCTTCAGTCAGGAGAAGGGAGAGTACATGCCTGGTGTCTTGCTTCAGACTTTTACCTGTAAAGGTGGGGGAATGATCTGCTATTGAGCTGTCTTTACATTTGACTGATGGCACAAGTCACGCACTAGATTGCCAAAGCTGTGTGACATGTGTACACAGTACAGCGTTGGCCATCTTAGAAACTTCCATTTGGGCAGGATCATTTCTGTTTATCATTCTCTTTCTTTCCCAGGTTACTTTCTTTTTCTAGCCCCACCCACGGCAATACTTGATGTCTGGGATTAAGTAAAGCACTAGTCTGAATCGAGCAGTAGTGTGTTCTATGGGGAGTTTGTTGGTGTTGGGTAAAGTGAAGCTAAATCAGTAATCATGTAGGAGTCACTGGAAATAGAGTGCGAGACTTTCATAGCAGCAAAGAAAAACACGTGTTAGCTTTATTAACTCTCCGCATGGACTGAGGGACTCGGCCGCGTCGCAGGGCTATGACATCGACACACAATCGACGACTCTTAAAGGGACCCTGCTCCGATAACCCAACCAAGTTCCGTACATAACGTGGAGCGATAACATTGCCTATACGTAGTGAATTGTGTTACTGTCCCTATGTGCTCTCTGCCACAATCATATCAATCCTATTCAAGCCAATGATTTTTCTACCAAAAACTAACTTACTTTCTATTGCAGCAGCATTGTTGTAGGTGTAACATTTGCATACTGAATTATCATTGGCCCGCAGGCACCGAAGCAATACCTATTGTATTCACGTGATCACATGTTGCATTGTCATTGGCCTGCCGGCATCTGTAAGGACTGCTATTGTTTAGAAGACCCAGGAGTTCGAACTCCATTTTGTCCACTCGGTGCTGTATTGATTGAGACAGCTTACAGACTTGATGCTTCATTAAAAGAGTTTAAATTGTAATAATCCGTTGTCCTGCAATTTATTATTTTTGTACAAAGTGTGCAAAGCAAGACAGTAGGGATCCACTAGCTAATTCTGATCAAATAGTAGCTAGATTATTTTCGATAATTCATTCGGTATATCGCTAATGGCCATAACTGTTTCAAAAGACTGCCCTTAACCCACAAAGTGTGCGGGAATTTCTGAGTGTTCCTGAAGAATCCACGGCCTAGAAAGTCAGTCGCGCCACTTCTGGGGCGGTAAAGTCGGGCGGGCACTAAAGTTAGCGCCCGCCGGAAAGTGTAGGCCACTTCGCCGAAATTCAGTAGATTTGGCCAAGGAGTTTGGGCGAGCGCTGAAACTGGCGTTGCACTCCTATCTTTAGGCGCTAAGCCGGCGGTGCGGACTGATAACGCCGAGGCCGGGAGCAGCGCAGGTGCGGTCATGTTTTGATTGACAGCAGACACCCTGACGCCGGCCAGCTCTTAAAGGGGGAAGGGTCGACTTTGTCTGCTGCCACGCCCTGGATAGTGGAGCCCTGCAGCTAGGCCTGAACACTGCTGGTGGACCCAAATAGCGCCTGAAGCCATGCAGAAGGCCCGTGAACGAGTGCAGCGCTTCTCAGAGCATGCTTTGAGGGTGCTGCTTAAGGCTTTTGAAAAGAGAAGAGAGATCTTGTGCCCGGACAGTGGCAAGAAGGCTCCCAGGAGGCAGTACAGGAGAGCCTGGAGGGAAATCGCCCACAGGGTGTCATCCACCAGCGATGTCCCCAGGAGTGCGGACCAATGTCGCAAGAAGTACAACGACCTCACTCGGATGGTCAGGGTGAGTACCCTTTCCAGTGTCCTCCTCATCCTTGCATGTGCACCTCACATTATGGGCAAAGGGACCTCAAAGGCCTAATGGCCATCCCTCCTCCCGCAGCTATGGCACTGGCATGATCATCAATAGCACTTTCTGCACTTTACACACTGGCCAAGCTATTCGACCATGGGAGGCAGTGCACACAACAACAGGGCACCACACTGGCCATGCTATTCGACCATGGGAGGCAGAGCACACAACAACAGGGCACCACACTGGCCATGTTATTCGACCATGGGAGGCAGTGCACACAACAACAGGGCAACACACTGTACTTAGAGGCCGTCCTTTCTCTTGCAGGCCAAGCTGGCCAAGAATATGAAGAGCCGGAATGTCACCGGGGGAGGCCGTGGCCAGTTCCAGGAGCTCAGTGACCTGGAGGAGCGCGTGGCTCGACTCATGCGTGGCCAGGTGGTTGGCCCCGTTGCTATTGGAGATGCCGACCCTGTGCTGGGCCCCAGTGGTAAGGACATGACCGTTTGGACCTCTCTTGTTCCCCTTGCGCTTCAGATCTACATCCTTTGCCACTGTCCGACCAATGCGCATAATGCCACCACTCATGCCTCCCTCGCTGACGCCCTGTCCTCACTCTAAAGCTACTCTTGTGCCTTCCTGCTTTCAGCTGGTGAGGAGGAGGTCCATGAAGCTGAGAGTGCCAGTCCCTCGGAAGAGGAGGACGACGAGGACAAAGAGGAAGGCGGCACATCGGGGGAACACTCATCCGCACCAGGGGATGGCAATGGAGGGGACACGTCTTGCCTGGAGGAGAGCCAGGGGGAAGTGTTGCAGGGGGGTGCAGCTCCTGGGCCCAGTGGCGTCCAGGCAGGCGGGAAGGGTCGGGCAGCACGGCTGCCTTCTCCCCAGAGGGGGGAAGTGTTGCAGGGGGGTGTAGCTCCTGGGCCCAGTGGCGTCCAGGCACGCGGGAAGGGTCGGGCAGCACGGCTGCCTTCTCCCCAGAGGGGGGAAGTGTTGCAGGGGGGTGTAGCTCCTGGGCCCAGTGGCGTCCAGGCACGCGGGAAGGGTCAGGCAGCTCGGCGGCCTTCTCCCCAGATGGAGAGTCCACCCTCCAGTCCGGAGACGGTCCTCGCCCAGGAGGTGCGCCTCCTTGATGAAATGTCCGCGGCCTCCGAGCGGTGCCACGAGTTCATGGGGGTTGTGGGACAGTTGCCTCAGGCCATTGAGTCCCTGGCTCATAGTGTGGCCGCTTTCGGGGACTCACAGGCCAGGGGTGTCGACCAACTCGCGGCAGCACAGGCCAGGGGTGTCGACCAACTCGCGGCAGCACAGGACGCGAGTCGCGAGTTCATGAGTGGTGCCGTGCAGACACTGGCTGATCTGATGCGGGCACAGAACAGGGCTGTTCGGGCACTCACTTCTGCCACACTCGCTGTGTCACGGAAGCATCGACAGGGCAGCCGCCACCCTGCTGCAGCACAGCGGTCTGGCCTCCACCAGATTGCTGCGCTTGCTGCAGTGCCAGCCTGGCCGAGTGCCAGTGTCTCTGGCGACCAGCGAGCGCCTGGCATCAGCCAGCTTGCCCCCATTGCTGCAGCCGCCACTGCCACTCCACCAGCCAAGGTGCGACGAGCTGCTGCAGAGACTGATGCTGCCCAGCCACAGCTACAGCAGTCAGCTCTCGGACCCTCCAGGGCCGGACCTCGTCTAGGCCGACCCCCAAGGGCATCTGCCGTTACGCATTGTGGCCCTCAGGAGCCTTCCCCCAGCCTTCCAACACCCACAGGGCCCAGGTTGAGGCGGAGCAACAGGTCGGGCAGGGGCCGGAGAAGCCTGCACAAGGACTCGCCCTCTCGGCACACCAAGTAGAGGGTGTCGGCAACTGTTTTTTTTATATGGGGGTGTTTGTGTTCTGGAGGGGGGGGGCTTATTTTGGAAAGGCCGAAGATGAAGGCCAATTGGATTGACAAGTTTTGTTATTCCTCCCCAGGTTGTGGGAGTGAGATATGTTTTTCACTGTTTTTTGGGGGTCTTGTCTGTTTTTCTGTTTCATGTGGGAAGGGCCCTGAGTTTGTTAAATAAAGCTTTTTATTTATTCAGCTTGTCCAGGTGTCATGTTTCAAGTGGTTGTTGCGTTAACCGGCTGAGGGCTTGCGGAGCGGCTGCATTCAGGTGCGTTCATTGCCACAAGCCATTCCCTGACAGGGGGCCTAGAAGTGTCATTCAATAAGCCGCCGGCAGACGGCCCTTGGACCTTGTGGCTCCCTTCTGGGCTGGTACTCCTCCTCCTCCTCCTCATGGTCCTCCTACTCGTCCTCCTGAGGTGGTGGCCCAACATGAGGTGGCAGTGCCTGAGTCCTGCGGTTAGCCAGGTTGTGCAGCATGCAGCAAACGACGACGAACTGGGAGACGCTATCTGGCGAATACTGTAGAGATCCGCCGGATCGATCCAGGCAGCGGAACCGTTGCTTCAGGACGCCAATCGTTTGCTCTATGATGTACCTTGTGGCTTGATGGCTTTCGTTGTATGCCTCCTCCGCAGGGGTCCTGGGCGCGCGGAGCGGGGTCATGAGCCATGTGCACAAAGGGTAGCCCTTGTCCCCAATAAGCCATCCCCTTGGTGGAGGCTGTGCCTCGAACATGTCAGCCACAGTAGTCTGGCGCAGGATAAATGCATCGTGGCTGCTTCCTGGAAAGCGGGCATTGACAGCTAGGATGCGCTGCCTGTGGTCACACACCAGCTGTACATTGAGGGAATGGTAGCCCTTCTGGTTGCGGTAATCCTCGGCATTGTCGATAGGTGCCCGCATAGCCACATGCGTGCAGTCAATGGCGCCCTGCACCATGGGGAAGTCGGCGATCCTGGCAAATCCGACTGCACGCTGCTCCTGCCTCTCTGGGGTCATGGGGAAGGAGATGAATTGGTGTCTCCTTGCGAAAAGGGCATCGGTGACCTGCCGGATGCAGCGATGCACGGCGAACTGGGAGATGTTCGCTATGTCCCAGCAGCGGCTTGGAAGGAGCCGCTTGCATAAAAGTTCAGAGCCACCGTGACCTTCACTTCCACCGACAGAGACGTCCTGCACATCAGCTGTGGACGCAGATCTCTGTGAAGCAGCTGGCAGATCTCTGCAACCACCAATCTTCTGAAGCGCAGCCTCTTAACACAATGCGCGGCAGTCATGGTGAGATAGGACACCTGCTGCCGGTATTCCCTGAGTGGGTAAGGCCTACGTTGCCGACACCTGATGGCCCCTCTGTGTCTAGGCATGGCTGGCCCTCTCACACAGCGTCTGCGAGCCCTTCGCACATAATGCTGGAACTGACGGTTGGAACCCCATGCAGCCCCCATAATAAACTTGCAAACAGTGAAATCACAAAGAGTCAAATTTCCAAGCTCTGGCCAGAAGCCAAAAATACCTCTCCTATGTTGTCCCAAATCAGTAAGGTCTGTTCCTTGGTCTCTGTCCAGAAATCCAAAGCACTAAAGTCATTGCAGCAAAATGGCTGGCCTTTATAGTTCAGTGTAAGTGCCCTTTAATTAGTGCTCCCCGAGGCCCGCAGGGCCTCTGCTACGTTCCACTTCACAGTTCTTAACAGTGCCACGCCCACATTGGGCGGGCGCCACTGAATTTCCAGTTTGGGGCGCACAAAGAGGGTTGCACGACGAAATGACGTCATAAGCTGCGCGCGCAGCTGAGCGGGCTCAAACACTTTGCGCCGGCGCTAAATGTCAACTGAAGTTGGGCTTTGGCGCAGACCGGCCTGCGCCCGGGCGCTAAGTGCCTAGCGCTGGAAATCTACCCCTCTTATGGCGTTAATGGCTGGTGAACGCAACTGAATTTCTAGGCCCACAAATTAAACATCAATTAAAGCTGTTCAAAAATAGTTCATGTAAAGGGAATGAACGAACTCCATTTGAAAATACCAAGCCACAAGGGCCCTTTAAATATTCTCTCCAGCACTGAGCGAGTATACATGGATAGACTGATTCATAATAAAATGTTGGCTGGACTGTTTCTAGGAGTTAAACTGGAAAATACATTGGTTTTCCACACCACAAGGGAAATGAAAGCTCTTTGGACATTTGTAATGGCTCAGCCGATTGATGCGTCACGTGTCTTGCACACCCATGATTGTTCTGACACTCTGGGGAGACCACCTTCACTTTTACTGCTGGTGGGAGCCAAGTTCAAACACCACTGTAGTTACAACTGAACCTCTCTCCAATGATGTACCTAAACGAGATTAGATGCCATGGTATAGGAACAGGGCAGCCACATGGGATTAGGACCACTGCTTGTGTAGAGAATAAACAACATGAGCTGGATAGGAACAGGAGGTGGCCATTGAGCCCCTCAAACATGTTCCTCCATTCATTGAGATCATGGCTGATCTGTGACCTCACTCCATATACCCGCCTTTGCCCCATATCCCTTAATACCTTTGGTTAACAAAAATCTATTAATCTCAGATTTAAAATTAACACTTGACCGAGCATCAACTGCTGTTTGCGGAAGAGAGTTGGGCCAAACGTCCTATTTCTGCGTTGAATGGTTTATGTAATTCACTCTTCTCTGTTCTGGAGGTTTTTGTAATGATCAGTAACCTGTCATTCTGGAATGGTACTCTAGGTGGTGCTGTCTGTATATAAGAGTGGGCAACCCATGATGCACTAGGCTACCCACAAGGCAGCAGTCAAGATGGAGGCCTGTACAGATACTGTACCTAGTCCACATTTGCTCAATAAAGTGTCTAGCAAAAGCTAGCTGTTCTTAATAAAAACGACTAGTTATTAATGAACATAACATGGTACCAGGATTGGTAAGATCTGCTGAATATTGTGCAACGCGACATGGAGAATTTGAAGCCACCAGAGCATTTGAAACTCACAGGAAATGTCGACTACAATTGGCAGACTTTTAAACAACAATTCGAACTCTACATTGCTGCCATCAGGTAAGGTACGAAGCCAGGCACAAGGAAAATAGCGTTGCTGCTCACGGTTGCAGGCCCACAGGCGATAGAGGTATTTAATACATTTGTATTTAATCCAGAGGAGAACAGAGAAAAATTAGACAATGCGCTAAAGAAGTTTAATACACATTGTTCTCCCAAAAAGAATGAAACCTACGAGAGGTACATCTTCCGTTCTCGGACACAGCAGCAAAATGAGACTTTTGATAGCTTTTTGACTGATCTGAAACTGAAAGCACAGACATGTAATTTCTCTGAGCTGAAAGCATCCATGATTCGTGACCAGATTGTGTTTGGTATTCATGATAAAAATAAGTCAGGGAACGTCTGTTGAGAGAAACCGAACTGACATTGGAAATTGCTGTGAAAATATGCCAAGCTAGCGAGCTAGCTCAAAAGCATGCCAAGACTTTCAGTGAAATCAATGATGATGCGATTGCAGTAAGTGCTGCTGTCGGTGCTGTGTCCTACAAGGGGAAGAAACATGGGCAGAACAGAAGTGAAAAGCAATCGGAGGAAGGAATTTTTAATTGTAAACGCTGTGGTTACAAACACCAGTTAAAACAATGTGCAGCGTTTGGGAAAATGTGCACAAAATGTCATGGAAAGAATCACTTTGCCAAACAATGCTTTTCAAAAGTAAAAACAAAGAAAGGGCAACAAGTCCGAGTTAATGTGATTGAGGACACTGATTTAAGTGAGACATTTTTTGTAGGAATGGTGTCATGTGACAATATAGAAAAGGATACAGAAAATGTGCAGCCCTCAGGAATAAACAATGCTGAACATAACGTCAATGCAGTAAAAGAGGACAAATGGATGCTCCCACTGCAGGTAAATGGAGCATTAGTTACATTGAAACTAAACACTGGGGAAAAGCAAACTTCATCAGTATGAGTGACATTAACAATATGAAAGAAAAGCCCAAAATACAGAAAAAGTCAGTACTACTGAAGGACTATAATGGACAGAAAATAGATAGCTTAGGTGTATGCAGACTTAAAGTGACAGTCAAAGACAAAGTGCATCATCTCATGTTTTCTGTTGTGGCTGAAGGACTTGATTCACTACTGGGTGACAAAGCTTGTGAGGACTTAGAACTGGTCAAGAGAATCTACCGTATAAACTGTGCCATAAGCAGACCAGATGACTCGGTGGATTCTGTAGTGAATAATTTCCAGGATGTGTTTAAAGGATTTGGAGTTCTACCATTCACTTACAAGATCCAGCTAAAGGAGGACGCTCAGCCAGTGGTACATGCTCCACGAAGAGTTCCAGCACCCCTGCATGACCGGCTCAAGAATGAACTGGACAGAATGACCACACTAGGAGTCATCAGGAAAGTCGAAGAGCCAACAGACTGGGTTAACTCCATGGTATGTGTCAAGAAAAAGAACAATGATCTAAGAATATGCATGGATCCAAAGGACTTAAATGCAAACATAAAACGTGAACACTACCAGATTCCCAAGCGAGAAGAAATCACCAGTGAAATGTCAGGTGCCAGATACTTTACAAAGCTCGATGCCTCACAAGGATTTTGGCAACTAAAACTGGATGAAGAGAGCACCAAATACTGTACCTTCAACGCACCATTTGGCAGGTATTGTTTCCTCAGAATGCCTTTCGGGATAATATCTGCATCTGAAATCTTTCATAGAGCGATGGAATACATAATTGAAGGTCTGGAAGGAGTTCGGGTCTATGTTGATGACATCATCATCTGGGGCTCCATACTGAAAGAACACAATGAGAGACTGACTAAAGTATGACAGAGCATATGCCGGAATGGACTGAAGCTCAACAAAGCCAAGTGTCAGTTTGGCGTCCAGGAAGTCACTTTCCTAGGAGATAATCTATCTGGTAAAGGAATAGAGCCAGATATGGAAAAAGTAAACGCCGTACTCAAAATGCACTGACCCACTGACAAAAAAAGGAGTGCTACGCATCATGGGGATGATAAACTTCATTGGAAAGTTCATTCCTAACTTGTCAGCCAAGACAGCCTGTCTGCGAGACCTGCTACGTAAAACAAATGAGTTCGCATGGACAGAAAGACATGAACAAGAGTGGATCAACCTCAGAACAGTGCTGACAACCACACCTGTACTCACCGTCTTTGACCCAACAAAAAGAATCAAAGTGTCAACAGATGCATCAAAAGATGGCCTAGGTGCGGTCTTGCTACAAGCAGAGGGTGAAGATTGGAAGCCTGTTGCCTATGCCTCCAGGCCTGTGACTGGTACTGAGTGTCGATACGCCCAGATTGAAAAGGAATGTCTAGGCTTGGTAGTTGGACTAGAAAAGTTTCATGGCTACATATATGGACTTCCCACCTTCACAGTTGAGACAGACCACAGCCCACTGGTTGCCGTCATGAAAAAGAACCTGAATGAGATGTCTCCAAGGATTCAACGACTCATGATGAAGCTGCAAAGATATGACTTTGAACTGATCTGCACACCAGGCAAATACATAGTGTTAGCAGATGCACTATCCCGAGCACCCACAATGAGTCATGTGAGCTCTACTGAAGAAGACGTGGATGTTCATGTGAGTATGGTCACTGCTGCGCTGCCCGTGTCAGACACAAAATCAAAGCAAATAGCAGAAGGAACAGTAAAAGATACAGTATTACAAACAGTAATAGAGAACATTCATCATGGTTGGCCAAAAGGTTCCTGTCCAAAATATTTTCACATAAGGTCAGAATTGAGTGTCGCAAGTGGACTATTACTAAAACAGAACAGAATAGTCATTCCACAGGCTCGATGGCAAGACGTGCTCAAAAGGATTCATGAGGGACACCTCGGAATTGAAAAATGCAAAAGGAGAGCAAGAGACACTGTTTATTGGCCTGGTATAAATAAGGACATTGAGAACATGATAGGCAAATGTGAGACATGTCAGAAACACCAAAACAAACAAGCAAAGGAACCAATGATAGTAGCTGACATACCAACAGCACCATGGCAAAAGGTTGGTATGGACCTTTTTCATTTAAATGGTAAAGACTATCTAATAGTGATTGACTACTATTCTAACTATCCTGAGATGGCGCTGCTCTCAAGCACCACAGCAAGCAGTGTCATAATGCATTTGAAACCCATCTTCGCCAGACATGGAATTCCCAGGATTGCCGTTAGCGACAATGGTCCGTGCTTCAACTGTAAGGAGTGGCAACAGTTTGCAGCACATTATGACTTTCAACACATCACATCCAGTCCTTTGTACGCTCAGTCGAATGGTAAGGCAGAGAAAGGTGTTCAAGTTCTCGAGCAGCTACTGAAGAAAGCGACAGAAAGCAAGTCTGATCCTTATCTCGCCCTGCTGAGCTACCGAGCCTTGCCTTTAGACTCTGGTTCTTCACCTGCTGAACTCCCAATGGGTCGCAAGTTGCGTACCACGCTACCCTGCTGTGCAAAAGAAAAGCAGAGTAAGGAACTGAGACAGAGACTTCAACTGTTAAAGCTGAAACAGAAATCATACTATGACAAGTCATCCAAAACTCTGAAACCATTGACAAGGGATGATGTTGTCAGGATTGAGGATCCAGATGCATGGAACAGGAAAGCTGCAGTTCTTGAGGAAGTAGGACCAAGGTCATACACTGTTCGAACTGAGGAAGGACATATTCTCAGGAGGAACCGCCGTTCCCTCCTAAAAACACAAGAGGCTATCGAAGAGCAAATCGATGACAATGCCGCAACTGAATCTTGTCACTCACCACCAGAACAATCTAACACAAATACACATACAGGCTCTCATGAAAAAACATCAGACTTACCTGTGCTGAGAAGATCCACACGTGAAGTGAAAAAGCCTGATAGACTTAATCTTTGAGTACAAAGAAAACGACATTGAAAATGTATTGACTGTTGAAGATGTTTATGTTGTTATTGATTGATATTGATTGATACTGATTTTGTTTAACCTCAAAGGGGGATGTAATGATCAGTAACCTGTCATTCTGGAATGATACACTAGGTGGTGCTGTATGTATATGAGTGGGCTACCCACAATGCACTAGGCCACCCACAAGGCAGCAGTCAAGATGGAGGCCTCTACAGATACTGTACCTAGTCCACATGTGCTCAATAAAGTGCCTAGCAAAAGCTAGCTGTTCTCAATACAAACGACTAGTTATTAATGAACATAACATTTTTGTGGTCCTATTAAATGCCTGGTAGTTGGACCAGAGTTACAACAGGATAGGAACACAAACCGAAATACTGCAGATACTGAGGCATACCAAAGCAACAGCAGAGGAGAGAGGTAAAAAGTAATCAGAGTGTGACGTCACCAGGGAGCAGGTAAGTGATTGGTTGGTGAGTATTTCTTTTCAATACAAGCTTGACTTCTGTGGTGTTAAATTTCTAGGGTCTCTGGTGTAGTGTGGACAGTTGGTAAATAAAGCGCCCTAGAGTATACCTGTAACTGGGGTATTGAATAATTTATTAGATTAATTAAAGGAATAAGTCATGGCAGGAGAGTTCAGACCCGTGTTCTGCTCCTCTTGCTCCATGTGGGAAATCAGGGACGCTGCCAGTGTCCCTGACGACCATGTGTGCGGGAAATGCATCCAGCTGCAGCTACTTGTAGACTGCATTGCGGCGCTCGAGCTGCGGGTGGATGAATTTTGGAGCATGCGCGATGCTGAGAGGGTCATGGATAGCACATTTAGCGAGTTGTTCACGCCTCAGGGTAGGGCTGCACAGCGGGTGACCATCAGGCGGAGCAACAGAGGCAGGCAGGAAGTGCAGGGAACCCCTGCGGACATCCCCCTTTCAAACAAGTATACCAAGTTGGACACTGTTGAGGGGGATCACTCACCAGGGGAAGGCAGCAGCAGCCAGCTTCCTGGCACCAGGGACGCTTCTGCTGTTCAGAAAGGGAGGAAAAAGAGTGGGAGAGCAATAGTGGTAGGGGATTCTATCGTAAGGGGAACAGATAGGCATTTCTGTGGCCGCAAACGTGACTCCAGGATGGTTTGTTGCCTCCCTGGGGCCAGGGTCTGGGATGTCACTGAGCGGCTACAGGGCATTCTTAAGGGGGAGGGTGAGCAGGCAGAGGTCGTGGTCCACATTGGGACCAACGACATAGGAAGGAAGGGGGAGGAGGTCCTGCATCAAGAATTTAGGGAGCTAGGTAAAGATTAAAGAGCAGGACCTCGAAGGTTGTAATCTCTGGATTACTCCCAGTGCCACGTGCTAGTAAGTATAGGAATGGAGGATAGAGCAGATGAATGCGTGGCTAAAGAGTTGGTGTAGGGGGGAGGGTTTTACTTTCCTGGATCACTGGGCCTGCTTCTGGAAAGGTGGGACTTGTACAAGTCGGACGGGTTGCACCTGAACCAGAGCGGGACAAATATCCTTGCGGGGAGGTTTGCTAGCACTGTTGGGGGGGGTTTAAACTAACTTTGCAGGGGGATGGGATACAGAGGGGAGCTGAAATAGGGGGTGATGTGCTGCCAATTATAGAGAAAAAAACAAGTCAGCTTGGTAGACAGGGCAAATATATGAGGGCAAGGCTGGATGGCATCTATTTTAATGCAAGGAGTCTTGCAAATAAGGTGGATGAACTGAAGGTGTTGATAAACACATGGGACTTTGATATCGTTGCCTATCACGGAGACATGGCTGAGGGAGGGGCAAGACTGGCAGCTCAATATTCCGGGGTACAGAATCTTCAGGCGAGACAGAGGGGGAGGTATAAGAGGAGGGGGTGTCGCAATATTAATTAAGAAGTCAATTACAGCAGTAAGGAGGGATGATATATTAGCAGGTTCCTCTAATGAGGCCATATGGGTGGAGCTTAAAAACAAAAAGGGGGCAAGCACTTTGCTGGGAGTGTACTATAGGCCTCCAAACAGTCAGGGGGAGATAGAGGAACAGATATGTAGGCAAATCTCAGAGAAATGTGCAAATAATAGGGTAATAATAATGGGGGATTTCAACTTCCCCAATATTAACTGGGATAGTCAGAGTGTGAAAGGCTCAGAGGGTGTAGAATTCTTAAAGTGCATCCAGGAGAGCTTTTTGAGCCAGCATGTAGAAAGTCCTACAAGAGATGGGGGCGGGTACTGGACCTAATTCTAGGGAATGTGCCGGCCAAGTGGAAAAAGTGCTAGTAGGTGAGCACTTTGGTGATAGTGACCATAATATGGTAAGATTTAAGGTGGTCATGGAAAAGGACAGGGATGGGCCGGAAATAAAGGTTCTAAATTGGGGGAAGGCCGATTTTAATAGGATAAGGCAGGATCTGGCCAAAATGGACTGGATTCAGCTACTTGTAGGAAAATCCGCATCGGAGCAATGGGAGGCTTTCAGAAGGGAGATTGAGATCATACAATGGCAACATGTTCCCGTAAAGGTCAAGAGTGGTTCCAAAAAACCACAGGGAACCTTGGATGTCAGGGGATATACGAGAATGGATTTGGAAAAAAAGGAGGGCTTTTGGTAGATACAAAAGGCTAAAGACGGAGGAAGCCCTAGAGGAGTGCAAAAAGTGCAGGGGGATACTTAAAAAAGAAATTAGGAGATCAAGGAGGGGCCATGAAATAACACTGGCGAGCAAAATAAAGGAAAATCCTAAGATGTTTTATAAGTATACTAGCTGGGGGAGCCCGGCTGGTGCCGAGGCTTTCTCGAGGGCATGATGTTGTTGGAAGAGAGAGAGGGAGCGACTGGGGGGAAGAGAGAGGGGGAAGGAGAGGAGAGAGAGAGGGAATGAGAGAGAGGGAAGGAGAGAGAGAGGGAAGGAGAGAGAGGGAAGGAGAGAGAGACGGAAGGAGAGAGAGGGAAGGAGAAAGAGAGGGAAGGAGAGAGAGAGACAGAGAGAGAGAGGGAAGGAGAGAGAGAGAGAGAGGGAAAGAGAGAGAGAGAGGGAAGGAGAGAGAGATTGGGAGTGTGAGAGAGAGATTGGGAGTGTGAGAGAGTTTGGGAGTGAGAGGAGAGAGAGATTGGGAGTGTGAGAGAGATTGGGAGTGAGAGAGAGAGAGATTGGGAGTGAGAGAGAGATTGGGAGCGTGAAACTAAGGCAGACACAAAGAGGACCAATGGACAGGAAGCAAAAGAGAGTCGAACAGAGGATGATGAGAGCCAAGTGGAGGAAGAAGAAGAGAGACCAGCAGAGGAAAACACCTCCCTGTCCATCTCCACCCCCCCCACACCTCTCAACAAAAACAAAATGTTGAAAGAGAATCTGGCCAAACTAGAACTTGATTTCAACGAATACAGAGAAACACTGGCCAAGAATTTGAAGGAGGAATTCAAACAGCTAAAAACGGAACACGAGTCCACCATCCACAAGCTGAGAAAGACCATAGAGGAGCAAAGAAATGAGATCAAAGAACTCCGTACTCACAAAACAAAACGAAGGAGACCGTAGAAATGCTCAGCAGGCAACACAAACCTCTTAAGGTCCAAAAACCTGAGGACACAAAACAACACACACAAGGACACAGAACCCGCCGGATGCCACCCCACACGAAGACACACCGAAAGCCACAACCCCGCTCCAACCAGCCCTCAGTCGAGTCATGCCCAGACTACTGCTACCCAGTCCTCACACACAGGAACACAAAAACCGGACAGATAACCCCCAAACGAAGACACACCGAAAGCCCCAAACCCCGCTCCTGCCACACAACATATCCCAGAAACCCAGCCAACAACCAGCCACCAGGCGAGTCTACCCAGACTACTGTTACCCAGTCTGAAAAACCAGCCCCTCAGGCGGTCCTGCTGACCGACTCCAACGGAAAGTTTCTGGACCCCCAGAGGCTGTTCCCAGACCATCAAGTCCTGAAAAAATGGTGCAGCAACACAGACCAAGCAATGAAGATCCTGAACAAAGAATCCCTTGGAAGCCCCAAATGGATTGTGATCCACACAGGCACGAACGACCTACGCACCCTACAGGAAGGCACGGCTAGGGCGGTGAGCAGGATGGCAGAAAAGGCCAGCAGGGAATTCCCCGAGGCGCGGATCGTGATCTCCACACTACTGCCCAGAAAGGACACCCCAGCCTATATAATCCACAACACCAACAGGGAGATCGACACGAGATGTTCTGTCCTCCCCAACGTCTCCCTGGCCCATCATCCAAAACATCACACAAGGGACCTCTATGACGAAATACATCTACTCAAACAGCGGATGTGGGTCTTCGCAAGAAACCTCATAAACACTGCCAAAAGACGCAGCCCTCCCACCCGCTCTACCATTGGGAGCCCAAACAGGACCACCATGTCCCCCACCCCCCTTTACAAAACCAACAACAGAACCGTGCTTTTATACCTGACCCAAGACCCCCCTCTAGACACAGACTGTAGACCAAGAACTGAGAAAGATCATGATGATGCTGAACAGCCTGATAGAAAGCCGGAGAAATTATTAATATTGTTATTTATCATTATCTTTATTGTTATCTTATCAGTATTATTACTATTATTAGATAGATATATGTGCATGCCTCATGAAATTTTATACTAAATCATCATTTAGCATTATAGAAAATAGTGTTCCCACACTCAATCCCACAAAATAGGTCCATTTTATTTCGTTTTATTGAACTATATAAATGCGTTCTTTCCACATAAGCTGCTGGAATATCCAGGGCCTCCGCTCCTCAACTTTTGGGATGAAGAGTACAGACCCTGAATTCCTAAAAGCTAATAAAAGACATTGATATAATTGTGTTAACAGAAACATGGTGCCAAAAGGACGTGCCGAACCCACTGTCCTCCAATGTACCATGAAATCATTGTGCCCTCAGTAAAGAACACTAAAACACGCAAGGGCAGAACCTCCGGGGGAATATTGGTGTGGTATAAGGGAGAACTGGACAAACACATCTCACCGGTAAAACAGGGGAAATCACACGTATGGCTAAAACTAGATAAAAATATAGGAATAGCAAAAAAAGATGTTTACTTATGTGCGATCTACATACCTCCAATAGAATCGCCATATTTCGAAGAGGAGTTATTTGATACTCTCCACATGGAAATCAGCCATTTCCAGGCCCAAGGAAAGGTGATAATATGTGGGGACCTAAATGCAAGGACCGGTTGTGAACCTGACTTCATAGACCCACAGGGAAACAACCATGTGTTTGGCCAGACCCCTTTAGATGTCACACCAGCCATCGCAAATCGGAACAACCTTGATCGTGAAATAAATAAAAGCGGTAGGGAGGTAGTGCAACTCTGCCGAGCCTTAGGCCTGTACATAGTTAACGGTAGGTTCAGAGGGGACTCCCTAGGGAGACTCACATACTCCTCAACTCTTGGGTCTAGTGTGGTGGACTATACAATCACTGACCTGGACCCCTGCGATATCAACTCATTCACTGTCAGGCAGCAATCCCCCCTCTCAGACCATAACCAAATAAATATGTACCTTAAACTTTCTGCCCAAACTACAGACACAAAAAAGGAACCCAGTAAGCTCCATAAAATAAAACAGACATACAGATGGGCCCCAGACAGTGGAGAAAAATTCATCACAGCACTAAAGTCACCTGATCTCACAAGTAAAATATCAAAATTTAAAGAAAACCCATACGAGATCACCAGAGATGGTGTAAACATGGCCATAGAGGATATAAATATGATCTTCCATGAGGCAGCTGTAAAAGCCGACCTTGTGAAACAGAAGAGGAAGCGTCACAAAAGACAAAATAAAAATAAGAAATGGTTTGACCACGAATGCAAAAATACCAGAAAAGACCTGAGAAAAATATCAAACCAAAAGCATCGCCAACCAAACAATCCGGACCTACGTACTAGATACAATGAAACCCTCAAAAGATATAAACACACCATTAGGAACAAAACACAAAACTATACCCACAAAATACTCGAAGAAATTGAAAACTCCACCAATCCAAAACAATTCTGGGAAATGTGGAATAACCTGAGTACAACACAATTGCAAGCATTACCAATCCAAGATGGCGACATCTGGAGAACACATTTTGAAAACCTCTACAAAGACATCCCAATAAACGAAACAAACCCAAGTCAACATCAGGTCACAGAAAAACTCCACACATTAGAAGCAACAATTAAAGACAACCAAAACCCTCTAGACTCCCCAATCACATGGAAAGAACTGGCCACAAAAACAAAATCTCTCCACCTAAAGAAAGCCTGTGGCCCAGACAACATCAAAAATGAAATGCTCAAGTTCAGCAATATGGAGATGCAGGGTGCGATACTCAAACTATTCAACATCATATTACGCTCAGGCTGTTTTCCCGATATCTGGTGCCAAGGACTAATCTCCCCCATATATAAAAGTGGAAACAAATCAGACCCAAATAACTACCGCGGCATCTGTGTCAACAGTTGTCTAGGGAAGTTATTCTGCAGTATTCTAAATAGTAGATTACTTGATTTTCTTAACAAACATAATATCCTCAGAAAAAACCAAATAGGCTTTCTTCCAAAACACCGCACCGCCGACCATATCTATACCCTTCACACCCTCATTGGAAAACATATACACCAAACAAAAAATGGGATCGCCTGTTTCATCGACTTCAAGAAAGCCTTTGACTCTATATGGCACGAAGGGCTCTATTATAAACTTCTTCAGTGTGGAATAGGGGGCAAAGTCTATGACCTTATTAAATCAATGTATCTGAAAAACAAATGCGGGGTCAAAATTGGAGACAAACGCACCGATTTCTTCACCCAGAGAAGAGGCGTCCGGCAGGGCTGCAATTTGAGCCCGACCCTGTTCAACATATACATAAATGAATTAGCAGACATGCTGGAGCAAAGCGAGTCACCAGGTCTCCGTCTCCTGGATGGAGAAGTGAAATCCCTGTTCTATGCGGACGACCTGGTCCTGCTGTCTCCCACAGAACAGGGATCCACAGAACAGGGATTACAGCAACAACTAGACCTACTCGACAAATACTGCCAAAATTGGGCTCTAACAGTAAATCTAAAAAAAAACAACATCATGATTTTTCAAAAAGGCCCAGATGTCAGGAAAACAAATACCAGTTTACCCTCAGTGATACCACTATAGGACACACTATGAGCTACACCTACCTTGGTTTAACTATTACAGCATCAGGGAGCTTCAACATCGCAGTGAATGCACTAAAAGAAAAAGCTCGAAGAGCCCTATATGCAATAAAAAGAAAATTCTACAACATCCAAATCCCAATCAAAATCTGGCTCAAATATTTGACAGCATAATCCTGCCCATTGCACTGTACGGTAGTGAAGTATGGGGCCCGCTAAATCACCAAAGCTACACTAAATGGGAAAAACACACAATAGAAGCCCTACATGCAGAATTCTGCCGAAGCATCCTTCGCACCAAAGAAAAACGCCAACAAATGCATGCAGAGCCGAACTAGGCAGATACCCACTGATAATAAACATCCAAAAACGAGCACTAAACTTCCTAAATCACCTCAAATCTAGCTCCCCAGACACCCTTCATTTCAAAGCCTTTCAGACCCAAGAGCTAAACCCAGAAAAGAGTCCCCTGAGTCAGCTGCTACTGAAACTAAGTACTCAGCCGGACCCTGATCAGCCCCAGACCAACACAGCCGTCCAAACACCAATCCGAGTGAACCAAATCATTAACAATGCAAAGAAACCTACCTGGAACATTGGAACAAAATAACCGAAAGCCAAAGCAGATTAGAATGTTACCGGGCCCTAAAAAGAGAATATAAACTGGCAGACTACCTCACGACCATCAGAGACACAAAACAGAGACAGACCCTCACCAGGTACAGACTAAGCGACCACCAACTGGAAATTGAAAAAGGCAGATACAAGAAATCCTGGCAGCCTAGAGAGAATAGAATATGCGATCAATGTCTGGCCGGCGAGGTTGAAACAGAGATGCATTTCCTCCTAAAATGCGAAAAATTCAACACATCAAGAAACATATTATTCAACAAGCTAAGCCAAACAACCCCAGATTTCAAGGAATTGGATGACCTGTCAAAATTGAGATTAGTCCTAGGAGAAGGAGACAGACCATACCTTGGGGCCAAATATGTAACAACATGTCACAACCTGAGGACTGTTTAAAATTAAGACTGTTTAAAATTAATATTGAACGTACCAAATGAAGTACAAAGACTGTTTAAAATTAATATTGTTTAAAAGTAATATTGTATGTACCCAACAAATGTCAAATCGATTGACACCTACAGAATGTTGGAAAACTGTACCTTTTTGCTATGTAAGCTTTGGCAATATGGTTCTCTGTAAACTTTCATGCCAATAAAGCATTTGAATTGGAATTGGAATTGGAATTGGATTGGGAGTGTGAGAGAGAGAGAGATTGGAAGGGTGAGGGAGAGAGCGATTGGGAGTGTGAGAGAGAGAGAGATTTGGAGTGTGAGAGAGAGAGATTGGGAGTGTGAGAGAGAGAGAGATTGGGAGTGTGAAAGAGAGAGAGATTGGTAGTGTGAGAGAGAGAGAGATTGGGAGTGTGAGAGACAGAGATTGGAGTGTGAGAGAGAGCGATTGGGAGTGTGAGAGACAGAGACTGGGAGTGTCTGAGAGAGAGAGACTGGGAGTGTGAGAGAGAGATTGGGAGTGTGAGAGAGAGAGAGAGATTGGGAGTGTGAGAGAGAGAGAGACTGGGAGTGAGAGAGAGAGAGATTGGGAGTGTGAGAGAGAGAGAGATTGGGAGCGTGAGAGAGAAAGACTGGGAGTTTGAGAGAGAGAGAGAGAGAGACTGGGAGTGAGAGAGAGAGAGAGATTGGAGTGTGAGAGAGAGAGATTGGGAGTGTGAGGGAGAGAGATTGGAGTGTGAGAGAGAGATTGGGAGTGAGAGAGAGAGAGAGACTGGGAGTGTGTGATAGAGAGAGATTGGGAGTGTGAGAGAGAAATTGGGAGTGAGAGAGAGAGAGACTGGGAGTGTGTGAGAGAGAGTGAGATTGGGAGTGTGAGAGAGAGAGATTGGGAGTGTGAGAGAGAGAGATTGGGAGTGTGAGAGAGAGAGAGACTGGGAGTGAGAGAGAGAGATTGGGAGTGTGAGAGAGTGAGAGACTGGGAGTGAGAGAGAGAGAGAGAGAGATTCGGAGTGTGTGAGAGAGAGATTGGGAGTGTGAGAGAGAGAGATTGGGAGTGAGAGAGAGAGAGAGACTGGGAGTGTGTGAGAGAGAGAGATTGGGAGTGTGAGAGAGAGAGACTGGGAGTGAGAGAGAGAGAGATTGCGAGTGTGAGAGAGAGTGATTGGGAGTGTGTGAGAGAGAGAGACTGCGAGTGTGGGAGAGAGAGAGATTGGGAGTGAGAGAGAGAGAGATTGGGTGTGTGAGGGAGAGAGAGAGATTGGGAGTGTGAGAGAGAGAGAGAGAGAGAGTTAGGGAGTGTGAGAGAGAGAGATTGGGAGTGTGAGAGAGAGAGATTGGGAGTGTGTGAGAGAGATAGATTGGGAGTGTGAGAGAGATAGATTGGGAGTGTGAGAGAGAGAGATTGGGTGTGTGAGAGAGATAGATTGAGAGTGTGAGAGAGAGAGAGATTGGGAGTGTGAGAGAGAGAGATTGGGAGTGTGAGAGAGAGAGAGACTGGGAGTGAGAGAGAGAGATTGGGAGTGTGAGAGAGTGAGAGACTGGGAGTGTGAGAGAGATTGGGAGTGAGAGAGAGAGATTGGGAGTGTGAGAGAGAGAGACTGGAGTGAGAGAGAGAGAGAGATTGGGAGTGTGAGAGAGAGAGAGAGATTGGGAGTGTGAGAGAGAGAGATTGGGAGTGTGAGAGAGAGAGTGATTGGGAGTGTGTGAGAGAGAGAGATTGGGAGTGTGAGAGAGAGAGAGAGATTGGGAGTGTGAGAGAGAGAGATTGGGAGTGCGAGAGAGAGACTGGGCCGCCGCGGCCGCTCACCTGATGGCTTTGGGTCGGGCTCTGGGGCGGGGCTGTTGACGCCGCGGGGAGGTTTTGTGCGCGGCAGCTCCCGGCACAGCCCGCCGCAGCCGGTAACCTGGTGGCTTTGGGTCGGGCTCTGGGGCGGGGCTGTTGACGCCGCGGGGAAGTTTTGTGCACGGCGGCTCCCGGCACAGCCCGCATCTCAAGGCCCAGGCTTCCCGGGCTGCTAGGTCGCGCCCGGCGCCGGCACAGCCCGCTCGAAATGGGCGTCAAAGTAGGTGAGCCTCCGGGCGAACGGCAGCGGATGACTTCATATCCTACTGTTGCTAAATACAAGTTAAAACTCAAATAAATTGTTATTTTTCTTAGTTCCCTAACACACAGAAAGTGTGGGTAAAAAATCGTGAAGAATCAAGATGGCGGCCACTCACCTCGGTTCAGAATGATAAGGCCTGCCCACACACGCACCGATTGGTCAACCGTCAGGTCACTGAACTGTAGGATTGGTCAATCGTCAAGTCACTCAAAACTCAACTGTACGATGGCCCGCCCGCACGCGCAATGAACCCGCCCCCGTGATGCAGCGATTGGTCAACCATCGGTCAACTGTCAGGTCGCTCGACCGTACGATTGGTCCACCTTCATGTCACTCAATGCTAATGAGGAAATGAGCGGAACTTTTCCCAGTTAATGAGCGGAATTTTGAAAATTTTTGGATCCCGTGGGCACGATTTTTGTCTGACGGAAAAGTAAATATGCCTATGACCGGTCCATAATCGTAAGCTTTCTTTTGATGTGATGCGCGTGTAGGTACACTCTATAACTTTCGAACATATAGAGAACAGACAGACAGATAGACAGAAGAGGTCTTTTATATTTATAGACTAGCTGCGTGTGCCCGGCGGTGCCGAGGCTTTTTTGAGGGCATGTTGTTGTTGGAAGAGAGAGAGAGCGAGTTGGGGGGAAGAGAGAGAGAGCGAGTTGGGGGGAAGAGAGAGAGCGAGTTGGGGGGAAGAGAGAGAGCGAGTTGGGGGGAAGAGAGAGAGCGAGTTGGGGGGAAGAGAGAGAGCGACTGGGGCGACTGGGGGGAAGAGAGAGCGACTGGGGGAAGAGAGAGAGCGACTGGGGGGAAGAGAGAGAGAGCGACTGGGGGGAACAGAGAGAGCGACTGGGGGGAACAGAGAGAGCGACTGGGGGGGAACAGAGAGAGCGACTGGGGGGAACAGAGAGAGCGACTGGGGGGAACAGAGAGAGCGACTGGGGGGAACAGAGAGAGCGACTGGGGGGAACAGAGAGAGCGACTGGGGGGAAGAGAGAGAGCGACTGGGGGGAAGAGAGAGAGCGACTGGGGGGAACAGAGAGAGCGACTGGGGGGAACAGAGAGAGCGACTGGGGGGAACAGAGAGAGCGACTGGGGGAACAGAGAGAGCGACTGGGGGGAACAGAGAGAGCGACTGGGGGGAACAGAGAGAGCGACTGGGGGGAACAGAGAGAGCGACTGGGGGGAACAGAGAGAGCGACTGGGGGGAACAGAGAGAGCGACTGGGGGAACAGAGAGAGCGACTGGGGGGAACAGAGAGAGCGACTGGGGGGAACAGAGAGAGCGACTGGGGGGAACAGAGAGAGCGACTGGGGGGAACAGAGAGAGCGACTGGGGGGAACAGAGAGAGCGACTGGGGGAACAGAGAGAGCGACTGGGGGGAACAGAGAGAGCGACTGGGGGGAACAGAGAGAGCGACTGGGGGGAACAGAGAGAGCGACTGGGGGGAACAGAGAGAGCGACTGGGGGGAACAGAGAGAGCGACTGGGGGGAACAGAGAGAGCGACTGGGGGGAACAGAGAGAGCAACTGGGGGGGGAACAGAGAGAGCGAGAGACGGGGGAGTGAGTGCGACTGGGGGGGAAGAGAACGAGAGACTGGGGGGGAAAGAGAGAGAGCAAGAGACTGGGGGGAAGAGAGAGAGCAACTGGGTGGAAGGGGGAGGAAGGGGAAGGGGAGGGAGGGAAGGGGGAGGAGGAGGGGGGAGAGGGGAGGGGGGAGGGAAGGGGAGTAGGGGAGGGAGGGGGGAGAAGTTTGGGGAGGGAGGAGAGGCGGAGAGAGGGGAGGGAGAGAGGGGAGGCAGAGGGAAGGAGAGAGAGAGAGAGAGAGAGAGAGAGAGAGAGAAAGAAAGAGAGAGAGAGAGAGGGAAGGAGAGAGAGACAGAGAGAGAGAGAGAGAGAGGTTGAAACAGAAATGCATTTCCTCCTAAAATGCGAAAAATTCAACACATCAAGAAACATATTATTCAACAAGCTAAGCCAAACAACCCCAGATTTCAAGGAATTGGATGACCTGTCAAAATTGAGATTAGTCCTGGGAGAAGGAGACAGACCATACCTTGGGGCCAAATATGTAACAACATGTCACAACCTGAGGACTGTTTAAAAGTAAGACTGTTTAAAATTAATATTGAACGTACCAAATGAAGTAGAAAGACTGTTTAAAATTAATATTGTTTAAAAGTAATATTGTATGTACCCAACAAATGTCAAATCGATTGACACCTACAGAATGTTGGAAAACTGTACCTTTTTGCTATGTAAGCTTTGGCAATATGGTTCTCTGTAAACTTTCATGCCAATAAAGCATTTGAATTGGAATTGGAATTGGAATTGGAGAGAGAGAGAGAGAGAGAGAGAGAGAGAGAGAGAAGGAGAGGAGAGAGAGAGAGAGAGAGAGAGAGAGAGAGAGATTGGAAGTGTGAGAGAGAGAGATTGGGAGTGTGAGAGAGAGAGAGATTGGGAGTGTGAGAGTGACATTGGGAGTGAGAGAGAGAGAGAGAGAGAGAGAGAGAGAGAGACTGGGAGTGAGAGAGAGAGAGATTGGGAGTGTGAGAGAGAGACTGGGAATGTGAGAGAGATTGGGAGTGTGAGAGAGAGAGACAGATTGGGAGTGTGAGAGAGAGAGATTGGGAGTGTGAGAGAGAGAGATTGGGAGTGTGAGAGAGAGAGAGTTTGGGAGTGTGAGAGAGAGAGAGAGATTGGGAGTGTGAGAGAGAGAGACATTGGGAGTGTGAGAGAGAGAGAGAGATTGGGAGTGTGAGAGAGAGATTGGGAGTGAGTGAGAAAGAGAGATTGGGAATGTGAGAGAGAGAGAGATTGGGAGTGTGAGAGAGAGAGATTGGGAGTGTGAGAGAGAGAGAGATTGGGAGTGTGAAAGAGAGAGAGATTGGGAGTGTGAGACAGAGAGATTGGGAGTGTGAGAGACAGAGAGATTGGGAGTGTGAGAGAGAGAGATTGGGAGTGTGAGAGAGAGAGACTGGGAGTGAGAGAGAGAGATTGGGAGTGTGAGAGAGAGAGACTCGGAGTGTGAGAGAGAGAGAGATTGGGAGTGTGAGAGAGAGAGAGACTGGGAGTGAGAGAGAGAGAGATTGAGTGTGTGAGAGAGAGAGAGAGATTGGGAGTGTGAGAGAGAGAGACTGGGAGTGTAAGAGAGAGAGAGATTGAGTGTGTGAGAGACAGAGATTGGGAGTGTGAGAGTGAGAGAGATTGGGAGTGTGAGAGAGAGAGAGATTGGGAGTGTGAGAGAGAGAGATTGGGAGTGTGAGAGAGAGAGATTGGGAGTGTGAGAGAGAGAGAGACTGCGAGGTGGGAGAGAGAGAGACTGGGAGTGAGAGAGAGAGAGATTGAGTGTGTGAGAGAGAGAGAGAGATTGGGAGTGTGAGAGAGAGAGACTGGGAGTGTAAGAGAGAGAGAGATTGGGTGTGTGAGAGACAGAGATTGGGAGTGTGAGAGTGAGAGAGATTGGGAGTGTGAGAGAGAGAGAGATTGGGAGTGTGAGAGAGAGAGATTGGGAGTGTGAGAGAGAGAGATTGGGAGTGTGAGAGAGAGATAGACTGGGAGTGTGAGAGAGAGAGACTGGGAGTGTGAGAGAGAGAGAGATTGGGATTGTGAGAGAGAGAGACTGGGGGTGTGAGAGAAAGAGACTGGGAGTGTGAGAGAGAGAGTGACTGGGAGTGTGAGAGAGAGAGATTGGGAGTGTGAGAGAGAGAGAGACTGGGAGTGTGAGAGAGAGAGACTGGGGGTGTGAGAGAGAGAGATTGGGAGTGTGAGAGAAAGAGACTGGGGGTGTGAGAGAGAGAGAGTTTGGGAGTGTGAGAGAGAGAGATTGGGAGTGTGAGAGAGAGAGAGATTGGGAGTGTGAGAGAGAGAACGATTGGGAGTGTGAGAGAGAGAGAGAGAGACTGCGAGTGTGGGAGAGAGAGAGACTGGGAGTGAGAGAGAGAGAGATTGAATGTGAGAGAGAGAGAGAGAGATTGGGAGTGTGAGAGAGAGACTGGGCCGCCGCGGCCGCTCACCTGATGGCTTTGGGTCGGGCTCTGGGGCGGGGCTGTTGACGCCGCGGGGAGGTTTTGAGCGCAGCAGCTCCCGGCACGGCCCGCCGCGGCCGGTAACCTGGTGGCTTTGTGTCGGGCTCTGGGGCGGGGCTGTTGACACCGCGGGGAAGTTTTGTGCGCGGAGGCTCCCGGCATGGCCCGCATCTCAAGGCCCAGGCTTCCCGGGCTGCTAGGCCGCGCCCGGCGCCAGCACAGCCGCTCGAAATGGCCGTCAAAGTAGGCGAGCCTCCGAGCGAAGGGCAGGGGATCACTTCATTTCCTATTGTTGCTAAATACAATTTAAAACTCAAATAAATTGTTATTTTCCTTAGTTCCCTAACACACAGAAAGTGTGGGAAAAAATCGTGAAGAATCAAGATGGCGGCCACTCACCTCGGTTCAGAATGATAAGGCCCGCCCACACACGCACCGATTGGTCAACCGTCAGGTCACTGAACTATAGGATTGGTCAATCCTCACGTCACTCAACACTCAACTGTAGGATGGCCCACCCGCCCGCGCAATGAATCCGCCCCCGTGCTGCAGCGATTGGTGAACAGTCGATCAACTGTCAGGTCACTCGACCGTACGATTGGTCCACCTTCACGTCACTCAATACTAATGAGGAAATGAGCGGAACTTTTCCCAGTTAATGAGCGGAATTTTGAACGTTTTTTGGATACCGTGGGCACGATTTTTGTCTGACGGAAAAGTAAATACGCCTATGACTGGTCCGTAATCGTAAGCTTTCTTTTGATGTGATGCGCGTGTAGTTACGCTCTATAGCTTTCGAACATATAGAGAACAGACAGACAGACAGACAGACAGACGAGGTCTTTTATATATATAGGCTAGCTAGGGGTGCCCGGCGGTGCCGAGGCTTTTTTGAGGGCATGTTGTTTTTGGAAGGGGGGGAAGAGAGAGAGAGCGACTGGGGGGAAGAGAGAGAGAGCGACTGGGGGGAAGAGAGAGAGAGCGACTGGGGGGAAGAGAGAGAGAGCGACTGGGGGGAAGAGAGAGAGCGACTGGGGGGAAGAGAGAGAGCGACTGGGGGGAAGAGAGAGAGCGACTGGGGGGAAGAGAGAGAGCGACTGGGGGGAAGAGAGAGAGCGACTGGGGGGAAGAGAGAGAGCGACTGGGGGGAAGAGAGAGAGCGACTGGGGGGAAGAGAGAGAGCGACTGGGGGGAAGAGAGAGAGCGACTGGGGGGAAGAGAGAGAGCGACTGGGGGGAAGAGAGAGAGCGACTGGGGGGAAGAGAGAGAGCGACTGGGGGGAAGAGAGAGAGCGACTGGGGGGAAGAGAGAGCGCGAGAGACGGGGGAGTGAGCGTGACTGGGGGTGGAAGAGAGCGAGAGACTGGGGGGGAAGAGAGAGAGCATGAGAGATGGGGGGGAAGAGAGAGAGCGAGAGACTGGGGGGAAGAGAGAGAGCGAGAGCCTGGGGGGGAAGAGAGAGAGAGCGAGAGACTGGGGGGAAGAGAGAGAGAGCGAGAGACTGGGGCGAAGAGAGAGAGAGCGAGAGACTGGGGGGGAAGAGAGAGAGTGACTGGGGGGAAGGGGGAGGAAGGGGAAGGGGAGGAAGGGAAGGGAAGGGGGAGGAAGGGGGGCATGGGGAGGGGGAGGGAAGGGGGGGTAGTGGAGGGAGGGGGAGAGGGGGAGATGGAGGGAGGGAGAGAGAGAGAGAGAGAGAGAGAGAGAGAGGGAAAGAGAGAGAGAGAGAGAGAGAGAGAGAGAGAGAGGGAAGGAGAGAGAGACAGAGAGAGAGGGAAGGAGAGAGAGAGAGGGAAGGAGAGAGAGAGAGAGAGAGAGAGATTGGGAGTGTGAGAGAGAGAGATTGGGAGTGTGAGAGAGAGAGATTGGGAATGTGAGAGAGAGAGACTGGTAGTGTGAGAGAGAGAGATTGGGAGTGTGAGAGAGAGAGATTGGTAGTGTGAGAGAGAGATTGGGAGTGTGAGAGAGAGAGAGATTGGGAGTGTGAGAGAGAGAGAGATTGGGAGTGTGAGAGAGAGAGAGATTGGGAGAGTGAGAGAGAGAGACTGGGAGTGTGCGAGAGAGAGAGATTGGGTGTGTGAGAGAGAGAGATTGGGAGTGTGAGAGTGAGAGAGATTGGGAGTGTGTGAGAGAGAGAGAGAGACTGGGAGTGTGAGAGAGAGAGATTGGGAGTGTGAGAGAGAGAGTTTGGGAGTGTGTGAGAGAGATAGACTGGGAGTGTGAGAGAGAGAGACTGGGGGTGTGAGAGAGAGAGAGATTGGGATTGTGAGAGAGAGAGACTGGGGGTGCGAGAGAAAGAGACTGGGACTGTGAGAGAGAGAGTGACTGGGAGTGTGAGAGAGAGAGAGATTGGGAGTGTGAGAGAGAGAGAGATTGGGAGTGTGAGAGAGAGAGATTGGGAGTGTGTGAGAGAGAGAGACTGGGAGTGTGAGAGAGAGAGACTGGGGGTTTGTGAGAGAGAGATTGGGAGTGTGAGAGAGAGAGACTGGGGGTGTGAGAGAAAGAGACTGGGAGTGTGAGAGAGAGAGAGTGACTGGGAGTGTGAGAGAGAGAGAGATTGGGAGTGTGAGAGAGAGAGAGATTGGGAGTGAGAGAGAGAGAGAGATTGGGATTGTGAAAGAGAGAGAGATTGGGAGTGTGAGAGAGAGAGAGATTGGGAGTGTGAGAGAGAGAGATTGGGAGTGTGTGAGAGAGAGAGACTGGGAGTGTGAGGGAGAGAGACTGGGAGTGAGAGAGAGAGATTGGGAGTGTGAGAGAGAGAGAGATTGGGTGTGGGAGAGAGAGAGGCTGGGAGTCAGAGAGAGAGAGATTGGGAGTGTGAGAGAGAGAGATTGGGAGTGTGAGAGAGAGAAAGGGAGTGTGAGAGAGAGAGAGAGATTGGGAGTGTGTGAGAGAGAGACTGCGAGTGTGGGAGAGAGAGAGACTGGGAGTGAGAGAGAGAGAGATTGGGTGTGTGAGAGAGAGAGGGAAATTGGGAGTGTGAGAGACAGAGAGAGATTGGGAGTGTGAGAGAGTGAGAGACTGGGAGTGTGAGAGAGAGATTGGGAGTCTGAGAGAGAGAGAGATTGGGAGTGTGAGAGAGAGAGAGATTGGGACTGTGAGAGAGAGAGTGATTGGGAGTGTGAGAGAGAGAGACTGGGAGTGAGAGACAGAGAGATTGGGAGTGTGAGAGAGAGAGAGAGAGATTGGGAGTGTGAGAGAGCGAGAGATTGGGAGTGTGAGAGGGAGAGAGATTGGGAGTGTGAGAGAGAGAGAGAGATTGGGAGTGTGAGAGTGAGAGAGATTGGGAGTGTGAGAGAGAGAGATTGGGAGTGTGAGAGAGAGATTGGGAGTGAGTGAGAGAGGAGATTGGGAATGAGAGAGAGAGAGATTGGGAGTGTGAGAGAGACTGGAGTGAGAGAGAGAGAGAATTGGGAGTGTGAGAGAGAGAGATTGGGAGTGTGAGAGAGAGACTGGAGTATGTGTGAGAGAGAGAGAGAGATTGGGAGTGTGAGAGAGAGAGATTGGAGTGTGAGAGAGAGAGATTGGGAGTGTGAGGAGAGAGATTGGGTGTGTGAGAGAGAGAGAGATTGGGAGTGTGAGAGAGAGAGATTGGGAGTGTGAGAGAGAGAGATTGGAGTGTGAGAGAGAGAGACTGGGAGTCAGAGAGAGAGATTGGGAGTGTGAGAGAGAGAGACTGGGAGTGAGAGAGAGAGAGGGATTGGGAGTGTGAGACGAGAGAGACTGGGAGTGAGAGACAGAGAGATTGGGAGTGTGAAGAGAGAGAGAGAGATGAGAGAGAGATTGGGAGTGAGAGAGAGAGAGATTGGGAGTGTGAGAGAGAGAGAGATTGGGAGTGTGAGAGAGAGATTGGGAAGTAGGAGTGAGATGTAGTGTGAGAGAGAGAGATTGGGAGTGTGAGAGAGAGAGATTGGTAGTGTGAGAGAGAGATTGGGAGTGTGAGAGAGAGAGAGATTGGGAGTGTGAGAGAGAGAGAGATTGGGAGTGTGAGAGAGAGAGAGATTGGGAGAGTGAGAGAGTGAGACTGGGTGTGCGAGAGAGAGAGATTGGTGTGTGTGAGAGAGAGAGTTTGGGAGTGTGAGAGTGAGAGAGATTGGGAGTGTGGAGAGAGAGAGAGAGACTGGGAGTGTGAGAGAGAGAGATTGGGAGTGTGAGAGAGAGAGTTTGGGAGTGTGTGAGAGAGATAGACTGGGAGTGTGAGAGAGAGAGACTGGGGGTGTGAGAGAGAGAGAGATTGGGATTGTGAGAGAGAGACTGGGGGTGCGAGAGAAAGAGATGGGAGTGTGAGAGAGAGAGTGACTGGGAGTGTGAGAGAGAGAGAGTTGGGAGTGTGAGAGAGAGAGAGATTGGGAGTGTGAGAGAGAGAGATTGGGAGTGTGTGAGAGAGAGAGACTGGGAGTGTGAGAGAGAGAGACTGGGGGTTTGTGAGAGAGAGATTGGGTGTGTGAGAGAGAGAGACTGGGGGTGTGAGAGAAAGAGATGGGAGTGTGAGAGAGAGAGTGTGACTGGGTGTGTGAGAGAGAGAGAGATTGGGAGTGTGAGAGAGAGAGAGATTGGGAGTGAGAGAGAGAGAGAGATTGGATTGTGAAAGAGAGAGAGATTGGAGTGTGAGAGAGAGAGAGATTGGGAGTTGTGAGAGAGAGAGATTGGGAGTGTGTGAGAGAGAGAGACTGGAGTGTGAGGGAGAGAGACTGGGGTGAGAGAGAGAGATTGGGAGTGTGAGAGAGAGAGAGATGTTGGGTGTGGGAGAGAGAGAGGCTGGGAGTCAGAGAGAGAGAGATTGGGAGTGTGAGAGAGAGAGATTGGGAGTGTGAGAGAGAGAAAGGGAGTGTGAGAGAGAGAGAGAGATTGGGAGTGTGTGAGAGAGAGACTGCGAGTGTGGAGAGAGAGAGACTGGGAGTGAGAGTTAGAGAGATTGGGTGTGTGAGAGAGAGAGGGAATTGGGAGTGTGAGAGACAGAGAGAGATTGGGAGTGTGAGAGAGTGAGAGACTGGGAGTGTGAGAGAGAGATTGGGAGTCTGAGAGAGAGAGAGATTGGGAGTGTGAGAGAGAGAGAGATTGGGACTGTGAGAGAGAGAGTGATTTGGGAGTGTGTGAGAGAGAGACTGGGAGTGAGATACAGAGAGATTTGGGAGTGTGAGAGAGAGAGAGAGAGATTGGGAGTGTGAGAGAGTGAGAGATTGGGAGTGTGAGAGGAGAGAGATTGGGAGTGTGAGAGAGAGAGAGAGATTGGGAGTGTGAGAGTGAGAGAGATTGGGAGTGTGAGAGAGAGAGATTGGGAGGTGTGAGAGAGAGATTGGGAGTGAGTGAGAGAGAGAGATTGGGATGAGAGAGAGAGAGATTGGGAGTGTGAGAGAGACTGGGAGTGAGAGAGAGAGAGAATTGGGAGTGTGAGAGAGAGAGATTGGGAGTGTGAGAGAGAGACTGGGAGTATATGTGTGAGAGAGAGAGAGAGATTGGGAGTGTGAGAGAGAGAGATTGGGAGTGTGAGAGAGAGAGATTGGGAGTGTGAGAGGAGAGATTGGGAGTGTGAGAGAGAGAGAGATTGGAGTGTGAGAGAGAGAGATTGGGAGTGTGAGAGAGAGAGATTGGGAGTGTGAGAGAGAGAGACTGGGAGTGAGAGAGAGAGATTGGGAGTGTGAGAGAGAGAGACTGGGAGTGAGAGAGAGAGAGGGATTGGGAGTGTGAGAGAGAGAGACTGGGAGTGAGAGACAGAGAGATTGGGAGTGTGAGAGAGAGAGAGAGAGAGAGATTGGGAGTGTGAGAGAGAGAGAGATTGGGAGTGTGAGAGAGAGAGAGAGATTGGGAGTGTGAGAGTGAGAGAGATTGGGAGTGTGAGAGAGAGATTGGGAGTGTGAGAGAGAGATTGGGAGTGAGTGAGAGAGAGAGACTGGGAGTGAGAGAGAGAGAGGGATTGGGAGTGTGAGAGAGAGAGATTGGGAGTGTGAGAGAGAGAGAGATTGGGATTGTGAGAGAGAGAGTGATTGGGAGTGTGAGAGAGGGAGACTGGGAGTGAGAGAGAGAGAGATTGGGAGTGTGAGAGAGAGAGAGAGATTGGGAGTGTGAGAGAGAGAGTGATTGGGAGTGTGAGAGAGAGAGAGAGATTTGGAGTGTGAGAGAGAGAGATTGGGAGTGTGAGAGAGAGAGCGATTGGGAGTGTGAGAGAGACAGAGACTGGGAGTGTGTGTGAGAGAGAGACTGGGAGTGTGAGAGAGAGAGATTGGGAGTGTGAGAGAGAGAGTGATTGGGAGTGTGAGAGAGAGAGAGAGATTGTGAGTGTGAGAGTGAGAGAGATTGGGAGTGTGAGAGAGAGAGATTGGGAGTGTGAGAGAGAAACTGGGCCGCCGCGGCCGCTCACCTGATGGCTTTGGGTCGGGCTCTTGGGCGGGGCTTTTGATGCCGCGGGGAGGTTTTGTGCGCGGCAGCTCCCGGTACGGCCCGCATCTCAAGGCCCAGGCTTCCCGGGCTGCTAGGTCATGCCCGGCGCCTGCACAGCCGCTCGAAATGTCCGTCAAAGTAGGCGAGCCTCCAGGCGAAGGGCAGGGGATCACTTCATTTCCTACTGTTGCTAAATACAATTTAAAACTCAAATAAATTGTTATTTTCCTTAGTTCCCTAACACACAGAAAGTGTGGGATAAAAATCGTGAAGAATCAAGATGGCGGCCTCTCACCTCGGTTCATAATGATAAGGCCCGCGCACACACGCACCGATTGGTCAACCTGTAGTGTATGTACCCGTCTACCTTTAAGGAAACTATTGTATGTAACCGTTCACCTTTAAGAGAACTACTTTAGGTGTGGCACTATTTGTTTGGCTTCTGTATACTGTAATACCGATAGTGACCACACCAGTATATAAGTGTTGTGGCAGGATTGCTGGGGCAGATTCGCCCGGACCTTCGAATAGTAAAGACCTGTTTGTTTGTTACTTCTGAAGTCTGTGTATTTATTAACTGCACAACCCACAGACTTTACAGTGGCGACGAGTCCGATCGTACCCTGCGGCAAGACTACCAAAGTAGCGAAGAGCGTCGAAGAGAGGCAACCGCCCTCGTCGTGCTGCTGGGAGAAAACACGAGGCTGCAGCAACAGAAAGAGAAAACACGAGGCGGCAGCAACAGAAAGGAAGCAGACTAGCAACAAAAGTTAATCAGCAACAGGCACTGACTACCCTTTTACCACGGTGCGGAGTGAGCCGATCAGCAGGAAACAAGGCGGCCGCAGAGACTGTGAGTAGGGGAAGAGGTAGAGAATATCCGGAGGATAAGGGCTGTGCACTCGACCACGGTCGAGGGGGAACGGAGCCGGTCAGAAAGTCGGGTCCAACAGCGGCGTGAGACAGTCGGACCGCGATCGGCGGGGAAAGCCGGGAAGCGACCGCAGCCACGAAGCGCTGAGACTGGGAGTAGGCGCGGGAAGAGAAACCCAGCCGCAGCCGGTGAGGGAAACACCGGTCTGCGAGAGGGCTGGGAGGCGAACAGGAACCGTGCGGGTGGGAGAGAGAGACAGAGCCGAGCAAGGGGAGAGAGACTGCGCGAGAGCCAGTCCAGCGGCTGAGCTGTTCTCCACCAACGGGGTACCCAGAGCCGGTGGAACCGAACATGCGGGAGAGAGAGCGACAGAGCCGGGTACGGAGAGAGAGACTGCGCGAGAGCCAGTCCAGCGGCTGAACTGTCCTCCGTTAACGGGGTGTACCCAGCGCCGGTAGAGCCATGCGGGCGGGAGGAAGAGACAGAGCCGAGGATAGCTAAGGATGAAAAAGCTTTAACCTTACTTAACATGATGGGTGCGAAAACATTCGGGTTGTTGAAGCATCTTCTCTCACCAGCTAAACCGGCAGATCAGACTTTCGATGATGTGGTAGCAGTGCTGAAGGATCACTTGAACCCCACACCGTTGATGCTGGCTGAACGATTCAAATTCTACGCAAGAACGCAGAGGAAAGACGAAAGCAATGCGGAATACTTGGTCGAACTGCGTAGGCTAGCGAAATACTGCCAGTTCGGAGGGAATCTGACAGAGGCACTGCGTGACAAGTTCGTATGCGGATTGTCCAAAGAAGGAACGCAGAAGCGACTACTGGAAGAAAATGACCTCACACTGGACAGGGCTGTCCTCATAGCTGCATCGCACGAAGCCGCAGCGAAAGGAACGGCGGAAATGCAGCTAAAGGCGGCGGCACTAGGGGTGGACCAAATTACTTCGAGCACAATAAAATGCTACCGTTGTGGGAAGACAACACACGACCAGAATCAATGCTGGTTTAAAAACCAAGAATGCAGGAAATGTGGCAAGATCGGGCACATAGCTAAGGTATGTCGGTCAGGAGCAACGTACAACAATAAGGAGTCACCACAAAAATGGTACGGAAAGGTGCAAGAGGTGACTAAGAAGAGTCTGAGGGAACAGAAGTCGGTCTCACACTCCAAATGCAAAGGACTGGACAGTCTGAGAATTCACAACGTGAGCAATGAAGCTGACCGACAAACTATCTGGATAACGCTACAGATTGCAAAGGTCCAAGTAAAAATGGAAGTGGACACCGGATCGGCGTTGACGGTCATGAATAAGCATGACTACAAGAAATTTTTCAAGCATATTCCACTACGGGATACGGAACTAGTATTACAGACATACACGGGGCACAAAGTAGTCCCCATCGGAAAGATAGAAGTCAAGGTGAGATACAAGGATAAAGATCATCACCGGTTGGACCTGTATGTATTGCCTGAGGGAGGGCCACCACTTCTGGGGCGGGAGTGGATCCGAAAATAAAGTTGGACTGGCAGTCACTAAACACCATGACGGTGGATTCCGAAAAAGAGGATGTCAAACCTGAACGGTTGTCCAGAATATTGGACGAAGCTAAGGAGGTATTCCAGCAAGGACTGGGAACACTGCGAGGAATTAAAGCAAAGGTTAGATTGCAGAGAATGCAAGCCCAAAGTTTTTTAAGGCCAGATCGGTACCTTACGCAATACGACCAGCTGTGGAGGCAGAACTGGAAGAACTTGAACGATCAGGGGTTCTGTCAAAAGTGGACTGGAGTGAGTGGGCCACGCCCATTGTTCCCGTCATGAAGTCCTCACCAAGTAATAAGCCAGGGGGACCAGGGAAGGTCCGTATCTGCGGAGATTTCAAGATTACTGTGAATCCGGTGCTTCACACGGTACAATACCCGCTTCCGCGGATTGAAGATATCTTTGCTTTGTTGGCTGGAGGGAAGCATTTCACGAAAATAGATCTGGCTCAAGCATATCTACAGATGGAGGTCGAGGAGTCACGCCAGTACCTTACCATCAACACTCACAGAGGCTTGTATCGCTACAAGACCAGACTAGGAGCTCGGCGCACAGCCAAGTCGGCGCCAGCAATTTGGCAGAGGCCATGAACAGGTGTTACAAGGAATTCCAAGCACGCAGTGCTACTTAGATGACATTTAATGGAAAAGATGAGGAAGAACACCCACTCACGAATTTGAAACTGGTACCTCACCAGGTTGAAGGAGTATGGCCTTCGGGTTAATCGCAAGAAGTGTGAGTTCTTCCAAAAACGGATCTCATACTGCGGTCATGTCATTGACCGAGAGGGACTGCATAAGTCACCTGAAAAGATAGAAGCGGTCGTGAAGGCCCCCGCTCCAGGAAACGCATCACAGTTAAGATCATTCTTGGGGTTGATTAATTACTATCACAAGTTTCTGCCAAATTTATCCACGGTGCTGCATCCGCTGAATGACCTGTTGCGGAAAGAAACACCATGGAAGTGGAGTGAAGAATGCAAAAAGGCTTTTCGCAGAAGCAAGGAGTTGATTACCTCTGAAGAAGTGCTGGCTCATTTCAACCCAGCATTACCCCTTCGTCTAGCTTGCAATGCTTCCCCGTACGGAATTGGGGCAGTACTCTCGCACAGGCTACCAAATGGCTCGGAAAGGCCAGTGGCTTTCGCGTCCCGATCATTGACACCCGCGGAGCGAAATTACGCCCAAATAGATAGGGAGGCCCTCAGTCTTGTGTGGGGCGTGAAGAAATTCAACCATTACCTACAATGTAAGAAGTTCACATTGCTGACAGACCACCAGCCGTTGGTGTCCATATTCAACCCAAATAAGGCCGTTTCCACCATGACAGCACAAAGGTTACAAAGGTGGTCCGTGTTACTTGGGGCACACCAATACGAAATTGAGTACAAAGGGTCTAAACAGCATGGAAATGCTGATGGGTTGTCACGCTTGCCATTGCCGATGGTAGAAGAAGCGAGTATAGTGGACCCAGTAGAGTTGTTCCACTCATCCGTGCTGGAGTGTCTACCGATAACAAACTCAATGATTGAGAATGAGACAAGGAATGACCCGACTCTTTCACGAGTCTATGATGTAACGGTGGAGGGATGGCCAGCACAGAGCGAACCAACACTGCAAGCATTTGCACAGAGGAAAGAACAACTGTCAGTGTGTCGAGGAACACTGATGTGTGGATCTAGAGTGGTGATTCCACCCAAACTCCAAAAGAAAGTGCTAGAGGAGCTGCACGAAGGACATCTGGGTGGAGTAAAGATGAAGAATCTAGCAAGAGCGTTTGTGTGGTGGCCAGGCATTGATGGAGACATAGAGGAGATCACGAAGAACTGCCTAGGATGTCAGAGGGTTCAGAACGCGCCACCCCAGGCTCCTCTGCATCCATGGGAGTGGCCCTCATCGCCTTGGCAAAGAGTACACATCAATTTTGCTGGTCCATTTATGGACTCGATGTTTCTGATAGCGGTGGATGCCCACTCCAAGTGGCCGGAAGTAATTAAGATGACCACCACCACCACGGAAAAAACCATTACCGTATTAAGGACTATGTTTGCTCGGAATGGCCTGCCGGAACAGATCTGTTCTGATAATGGACCACAATTTGTGTCCGAAGAATTCAAGAAATTCTTAAAGAGCAATGGGGTTAAACATTACACGTCAGCCCCATACCATCCCGCCTCCAATGGATTGGCTGAAAGGTTTGTCCAGACCTTCAAGAAGGCCGTAAAGGCCATGAGTAATGAAAACATAAGTCTACAACATAAGGTGGATAGCTTTTTGTTGGCATACCGAAATGCAACACATGCGGTCACAAATCAAACTCCCGCAATGATGTTTTGTAATAGACGCCCAAGATGCCGGCTGGATTTACTAAAACCGAACGTCAGAAGAGACGTAGAGAACCGGCAATTCCAGGGCATGAACGACAGGGTCACTAGATCTTTCCAGATCGGTCAACGAGTTTTGGCCTGGGACTACCGTACTGAGAAATGACAGCCTGGAACTATTGGGAAACGGCTGGGGCCGTTGATGTACACCGTGGACATTGGAGACAATATAATAAGGCGCCATGTTGACCAAATCATAGGGTCCGCCACAAATGGGCAACCGACTTCACCACCTTATCCGGGTAAGGTCGAGACTGAGATATCCAGAACACCTACTTCCGATCTAATAATAATGGAGTCAGCTGAACCTGACACGGCTTTTCAAGCCGAATCGACCTTGCCAGAAAGCACCTCCTAGCCCGCCTGAAATGACGACACCCTGCGGCGTTATCCGGACAGAATCCGGAAACCCCCAGAATGACTGAATCTATGAACTGTCTTACATAAACCTGTATATATGTTAGAATGTATGTTCACTATGGACTTAGTATGTTGAAAGCTAAAAAGGGAGGATTGTAGTGTATGTACCCGTCTACCTTTAAGGAAACTACTTGTATGTAACCGCTCACCTTTAAGAGAACTACTTTAGATGTGGCACTATTTGTTTGGCTTCTGTATACTGTAATACCGATAGTGACCACACCAGTATATAAGTGTTGTGGCAGGATTGCTGGGGCAGATTCGTCCGGACCTTCGAATAGTAAAGACCTGTTTGTTTGTTACTTCTGAAGTCTGTGTATTTATTAACTGCACAACCCACAGACTTTACACAACCGTCAGGTCAATGAACTGTAGGATTGGTCAATCGTCAAGTCACTCAACACTCAACTGTACGATGGCCCGCCCGCACGTGCAATGAACCCGACCCCGTGATGCAGCGATTGGTCAACCATCGGTCAACTGTCAGGTCGCTCGACCGTACGATTGGTCCACCTTCATGTCACTCAATGCTTATGAGGAAATGAGCGGAACTTTTCCCAGTTAATGAGCGGAATTTTGAACGTTTTTTGGATACCGTGGGCACGATTTTTGTCTGACGGAAAAGTAAATATGCCTATGACCGGTCCGTAATCGTAAGCTTTCTTTTGATGTGACGCGCGTGTAGGTACGCTCTATGGGCCAGAAATTCGCGGCCAAAGGCGTGAGTGCGCTCGGGGTACTCACGCATCTGGCCATTGGAAATGCCGGTGTTCAGCATGAACAGCGCATGCGGGGAACGCCGGCATTTCCAGACCTCGAGCGCGTGCGACTGCACAGGCAGCGCTTGCGCAGTGAACCTTTGTAGATTTCATTCATGAAATCCGTGAGGGTAAGTCCTCAGAAGTTACACTTGAAAAAAGCAAGTGTAAGTGGTTCATTGGCTGCGGAGGAAGAAACATTTTATCGTGGAGCTTCTGAAATGCAATATTTTTGTTTGGGAAAGGGAGGGAAGTTATTTTAAGAAATTTTAAGTAAGTTTTAAAGTTAAAATTTTTTTTTTTTAAAAAGGGTTTTCAGAACGGTAGGTAGAAGGAGCAATTGTGGCTGTGTGAATGGAATGTGAGAATGAGTTATGTATGTATGTCCACATATATTCCTTTATGTATATGTATGTATGTTTTATATTCCTTTACTAATGTGTATGAATGTATGTTTTTAATTATGATTTTCCAATAAGTTACTTTCTCTGAAAGTCATAATTAAATAATACCATTCATACACATAAGGTAAAGGAATATATACATAACACGCAAAGGAATATATACAGACATACATACTTTCAGAAGCTCCACGATAAGAAATATCTTCCTCCGCAGCCTCTGGAGCAACTGTACCCATGCTTTTTTCATGTGTAAGTTGTAAGGACTTGACCTCACTGAAAGCAGTAATGAAAGCGGCGAATTATACTGCGCACGCGCTGCCTGTGCAGTCGCACGCGTTCTGCCTCTGAACCCCTTCGTTCAGAGGACAGGAAATGCTGGTTTTCCCCCAAAAGCACTGTGCATTGCTGAAAACCGGCATTTCATCCGGCCAGATGCGTAAGTACCCCGACCGTACTCGCGCAGTTGGAAGGGGAATTACTGGGCCAACATTTTACATGTCAATAAAATGAAAAATTTAACAATTGCACGACTTGCCCCCTTCGCATCTGCGACTGAGGGTCCAAGGAGGTGCATTGCGCAAGAAGTCATCATCGTACGTATCCTCACACTGTTCCCTTTGGGGAACTGTATGAAGTGGTGGAAGGATTTATGGCCGTGATTAACGCTCATTCCGTGACCGTAACCATCTTTGAACCAGCCATTAGGGTGGTTAGTCCTATGGCGGGAGGGTTTTACGGGCTCCCACAACCCAATCTGAGGGGGGGGGGGCCACCAACACCCACGGACGCAAGTATCCCGCTGGATGTCCACCCAGAATTTAAAGTTGGAACTCCGACTCCACTTGCCGGGACTGTCTGGAGTGGGGTTCAAAACCCTCCTCCTTCTGGCCCAGCGGCGGGGATGCTTATTGCTACGCAAAAGGCCCACTCCGCACAAAAGGTGACACCCATACGTTTCCTGCGCCTTTTCCTCCCCGTGACTGGAGCCCTATGCTGCCATTTCACGTTGCTAATCGGATTGGGCCTTTGTCATAGCGGTAGGATCCCTGCCACTGGGCCAGATCAGGGTAGGGTTTCGAACCCCGCTCCAGACAGTCCCGGCAAGTAGAGTCGGAGCTCCGGCTCTAAATTCTGGGTTGACATCCAGTGGGGATATTTGCGTCCGTGGGTGTGGGTGGCCCCCCCTCCTTGTATAGCTTGTGGGAGCCCGTAAAACCCTCCCGCCATAGGACTAACCGCCCTAATGCCTGGTTCAAAGATGGTTACGGTCACGGAATGAGCGTTAATCATGGCCATAAATCCTTCCACCACTTCATGAACAGTGTGAAGACACGTATGACGACGACATTGCTAAATAAATAAATGGAATTAAAAAAATTCCTTTAGGGCTTTTAAAAGTCTTTAAATTGCTTTAATTCTGTTTAAAACTACTTCAGATTACTCAAAATAATGTAAACATTTTAAAAAGTTCATAAAAGTTACCAAAATCTTCAAAAAACTTCCAAAAACCTATTTAAACTGCTGCTTTGCATGTAAAAATGCTTAGCAGCTTGACAGAAACATTGGGGGCATGTCCAGTGAAACTGAGACCTCAAGGGGTGGGTCTCACTTGCACTGCACGCTCCTGGCTTTGCGCTGGCTGCACTCCTGGGCGGCGTGACGTCATACGCTGCCCGGGATTCTTCTTCTGGAAACACCAATTCCAGGCGTCCCTGGAGCTGATCGGCAGTAGCGCGGGGTAAGTGCAGAAACGGGGCTGCAAGCCCCGTTCACCAATTTCTGGCCCATTAACTTTCGAACATATAGAGAATAGACAGACAGACAGAAGAGGTCTTTTATATTTATAGACTAGCTGCGGGGTGCCCGGCGGTGCCAAGGCTTTTTTGAGGGCATGTTGTTGTTGGAAGAGAGAGAGAGTGAGTTGGGGGGAAGAGAGAGAGCGAGTTGGGGGGGAAGAGAGAGAGAGCGACTGGGGGGGAAGAGAGAGAGCGACTGGGGGAAGAGAGAGAGTGACTGGGGGGAAGAGAGGGAACGACTGGGGGGGAAGAGAGAGAGCAAGAGACGGGGGGGAGTGAGCGTGACTGGGGGCGGAAGAGAATGAGAGACTGGGGGGGGAAGAGAGAAAGCGAGAGATGATGGGGGAAGAGAGAGAGCGAGAGACTCGGGGAAGAGAGAGAGCAACTGGGGGGAAGGGGGAGGAAGGGGATGGGGGAGGGGAAGGGGGGAGGGGGGAGGGAGGGGAAGGGGGAGCAGGAGGGGGAGAGGGAGGGGAGGGGGAGGGAAGGGGGGGAGGGGGAGGGAGGAGGGGGGAGAAGGTTGGGGAGGGAGGAGAGGCGGAGAGAGGGGAGGGAGAGAGGGGAGGCAGAGGGAAGGAGAGAGAGAGAGAGAGAGAGAGAGAGAGAGAGAGAGAGAGATTGGAAGTGTGAGAGAGAGAGATTGGGAGTGTGAGAGAGAGATTGGGAGTGTTTAAAATTAAGACTGTTTAAAATTAATATTGAATGTACCAAATGAAGTACAAAGACTGTTTAAAATTAATATTGTTTAAAAGTAATATTGTATGTACCCAACAAATGTCAAATCGATTGACACCTACAAAATGTTGAAAATGTACCTTTTTGCTATGTAAGCTTTGGCAATATGGTTCTCTGTAAACTTTCATGCCAATAAAGCATTTGAATTTGAATTTGAATTTGAATTTGAGAGAGAGAGAGAGAGAGAGACTGGGAGTGTGAGAGACAGAGATTGGGAGTGTGAGAGAGAGAGACTGGGAATGTGAGAGAGATTGATTGGTAGCGTGAGAGAGAGAGACAGATTGGGAGTGTGAGAGAGAGATTGGGAGTGTGAGAGAGAGAGATTGGGAGTGTGAGAGAGAGAGATATTGGGAGTGTGAGAGAGAGAGATTGGGAGTGTGAGAGAGAGATTGGGAGTGAGTGAGAAAGAGAGATTGGGAGTGTGAGAGAGAGAGAGATTGGGAGTGTGAGAGAGAGAGATTGGGAGTGTGAGAGAGAGAGAGATTGGGAGTGTGAGAGAGAGAGATTGGGAGTGTGAGAGAGAGAGATTGGGAGTGTGAGAGAGAGAGAGAGATTGGGAGTGTGAAAGAGAGAGAGATTGGGAGTGTGAGAGAGAGAGGTTGGGAGTGTGAGAGAGAGAGAGACTGGGAGTGTGAGAGAGAGATTGGGAGTGTGAGAGAGAGAGAGATTGGGAGTGTGAGAGAGAGAGACAGGGAGTGAGAGAGAGAGAGAGATTGGGAGTGAGAGAGAGAGAGAGATTGGGAGTGTGAGAAAGACAGTTTGGGAGTGTGAGAGAGAGAGAGATTGGAAGTGTGAGAGAGAGAGAGATTGAGTGTGTGAGAGAGAGAGATTGGGAGTGTGAGAGAGAGAGAGAGATTGGGAGAGTGAGAGAGAGAGATTGGGAGTGTGAGAGAGAGAGATTGGGAGTGTGAGAGAGAGAGATTGGGAGTGTGAGAGAGAGAGAGAGATTGGGAGTGTGAGAGAGAGAGAGATTGGGAATGTGAGAGAGAGAGAGAGATTGGGAGTGTGAGAGAGAGAGACTGGGAATGTGAGAGAGATTGATTGGTAGCGTGAGAGAGAGAGACAGATTGGGAGTGTGAGAGAGAGATTGGGAGTGTGAGAGAGAGAGATTGGGAGTGTGAGAGAGAGAGATATTGGGAGTGTGAGAGAGAGAGATTGGGAGTGTGAGAGAGAGATTGGGAGTGAGTGAGAAAGAGAGATTGGGAGTGTGAGAGAGAGAGAGATTGGGAGTGTGAGAGAGAGAGATTGGGAGTGTGAGAGAGAGAGAGATTGGGAGTGTGAGAGAGAGAGATTGGGAGTGTGAGAGAGAGAGATTGGGAGTGTGAGAGAGAGAGAGAGATTGGGAGTGTGAAAGAGAGAGAGATTGGGAGTGTGAGAGAGAGAGGTTGGGAGTGTGAGAGAGAGAGAGACTGGGAGTGTGAGAGAGAGATTGGGAGTGTGAGAGAGAGAGAGATTGGGAGTGTGAGAGAGAGAGACAGGGAGTGAGAGAGAGAGAGAGATTGGGAGTGAGAGAGAGAGAGAGATTGGGAGTGTGAGAAAGACAGTTTGGGAGTGTGAGAGAGAGAGAGATTGGAAGTGTGAGAGAGAGAGAGATTGAGTGTGTGAGAGAGAGAGATTGGGAGTGTGAGAGAGAGAGAGAGATTGGGAGAGTGAGAGAGAGAGATTGGGAGTGTGAGAGAGAGAGATTGGGAGTGTGAGAGAGAGAGATTGGGAGTGTGAGAGAGAGAGAGAGATTGGGAGTGTGAGAGAGAGAGAGATTGGGAATGTGAGAGAGAGAGAGAGATTGGGAGTGTGAGAGAGAGAGAGATTGTGAGTGTGAGAGAGAGAGAGATTGTGAGTGTGAGAGAGAGAGAGAGACTGGGAGTGAGAGAGAGAGATTGGGAGTGAGAGAGAGAGATTGGGAGTGCGAGAGAGTGAGAGACTGGGAGTGAGAGAGAGAGAGATTGGGAGTGTGAGAGAGATTGGGACTGTGAGAGAGAGGGATTGGGGGTGTGAGAGAGAGTGAGAGATTGGGAGTGTGAGAGAGAGAGAGAGATTCTCCTGGATGGAGAAGTGAAATCCCTGTTCTATGCGGACGACCTGGTTCTGCTGTCTCCCACAGAACAGGGATTACAGCAACAACTAGACCTACTCGACAAATACTGCCAAAATTGGGCTCTAACAGTAAATCTAAAAAAAACCAACATCATGATTTTTCAAAAAAGGCCCAGATGTCAGGAAAACAAATACCAGTTTACCCTCAGTGATACCACTATAGGACACACTATGAGCTACACCTACCTTGGTCTAACTATTACAGCATCAGGGAGCTTCAGCATAGCAGTGAATGCACTAAAAGAAAAAGCCCGAAGAGCCCTATATGCAATAAAAAGAAAATTCTACAACATCCAAATCCCAATCAAAATCTGGCTCAAAATATTTGACAGCATAATCCTGCCCATTGCACTGTACGGTAGTGAAGTATGGGGCCCGCTAAATCACCAAAGCTACACTAAATGGGAAAAACACACAATAGAAGCCCTACATGCAGAATTCTGCCGAAGCATCCTTCGCATCCAAAGAAAAACGCCAACAAATGCATGCAGAGCCGAACTAGGCAGATACCCACTGATAATAAACATCCAAAAACGAGCACTAAACTTCCTAAATCACCTCAAATCTAGCTCCCCAGACACCCTTCATTTCAAAGCCTTTCAGACCCAAGAGCTAAACCCAGAAAAGAGTCCCCTGAGTCAGCTGCTACTGAAACTAAGTACTCAGCCGGACCCTGACCAGCCCCAGACCAACACAGCCGTCCAAACACCAATCCGAGTGAACCAAATCATTAAACAATGCAAAGAAACCTACCTGGAACATTGGAACAAAATAACCGAAAGCCAAAGCAGATTAGAATGTTACCGGGCCCTAAAAAGAGAATATAAACTGGCAGACTACCTCACGACCATCAGAGACACAAAACAGAGACAGACCCTCACCAGGTACAGACTAAGCGACCACCAACTGGAAATTGAAAAAGGCAGATACAAGAAATCCTGGCAGCCTAGAGAGAATAGAATATGCGATCAATGTCTGGCCGGGGAGGTTGAAACAGAAATGCATTTCCTCCTAAAATGCGAAAAATTCAACACATCAAGAAACATATTATTCAACAAGCTACGCCAAACAACCCCAGATTTCAAGGAATTGGATGACCTGTCAAAATTGAGATTAGTCCTAGGAGAAGGAGACAGACCATACCTTGGGGCCAAATATGTAACAACATGTCACAACCTGAGGACTGTTTAAAATTAAGACTGTTTAAAATTAATATTGAACGTACCAAATGAAGTAGAAAGACTGTTTAAAATTAATATTGTTTAAAAGTAATATTGTATGTACCCAACAAATGTCAAATCGATTGACACCTACAGAATGTTGGAAAACTGTACCTTTTTGCTATGTAAGCTTTGGCAATATGGTTCTCTGTAAACTTTCATGCCAATAAAGCATTTGAATTGGAATTGGAATTGGATAGAGAGAGAGACTGGGAGTGAGAGAGAGAGAGTGACTGGGAGTGTGAGAGAGAGAGAGAGAGTCTGGGAGTGTGAGAGAGAGTGGGAGTGTGTGAGAGAGAGAGAGAGAGACTGGGAGTGTGAGAGAGAGAGAGAGAGAGACTGGGAGTGAGAGAGAGAGAGAGACAGGGAGTGTGTGAGAGAGAGAGAGGGAGTGTGTGTGAGCGAGAGAGAGAGAGAGAGTGAGAGAGAGAGAGAGAGAGAGAGAGAGAGGGTGTGAGTGTGTGAGAGAGAGAGAGGGAGAGAGAGTCGGAGTGTGTGTGAGAGAGAGAGAGTGGGAGTGTGTGAGAGAGAGAGTGGGAGTGTGTGAGTGAGTGAGTGGGAGTGTGTGAGAGAGAGAGAGAGTGGGAGTGTGTGAGAGAGAGAGTGGGAGTGTGTGAGAGAGAGTGGGAGTGTGTGTGAGAGAGAGAGAGAGACTGGGAGTGTGTGAGAGAGAGAGAGACTGGGAGTGTGAGGGAGAGAGAGAATGGGAGTTTGTGAGAGAGAGAGTGGGAGTGGGTGAGAGAGAGAGAGAGAGAGTGGGAGTGTGTGAGAGAGAGAGACTGGGAGTGTGTGTGAGAGAGAGACTGGGAGTGTGAGAGAGAGAGAGAGACTGGGAGTGTGAGAGAGAGAGACTGGGAGTGTGAGAGAGAGAGACTGGGAGTGAGAGAGAGGGGGGAAGGAGAGAGAGAGAGGGAAGGAGAGAGAGAGAGAGGGAAGGAGAGAGAGACGGGGTGAGAGAGAGAGATAGAGAGAATGGGGGAGAGAGAGAGAGAGACTGGGGGGAGAAGAGAGAGAGAGAGATTGGGGGGAGAAGAGAAAGAGAGAGAGATTGGGGGGAAGAGAGAGAGACTGGGAGTGTGAGAGAGAGAGATAGAGAGAGAGACTGGGAAGTGAGAGAGAGAGAGTGACTGGGAGTGTGAGAGAGAGAGAGAGAGTCTGGGAGTGTGAGAGAGAGTGGGAGTGTGTGAGAGAGAGAGAGACAGACTGGGAGTGTGAGAGAGAGAGAGATTGGGAGTGTGAGAGAGAGAAACAGGGAGTGTGAAAGAGAGAGATTGGGAGTGTGAGAGAGAGAGAGAGATTGGGAGTGTGAGAGAGAGAGAGAGATTGGGAGTGTGAGAGAGAGAGATTGGAGTGTGAGAGAGAGAGATTGGGAGTGTGAGAGAGAGAGATTGGGAGTGTGAGAGAGAGAGAGGTTGGGAGTGTGAGAGTGAGATTGGGAGTGTGAGAGAGAGAGTGATTGGGAGTGTGAGAGAGAGAGAGATTGGGAGTGTGAGAGAGAGAGAGATTGGGAGTGAGAGAGAGAGAGAGAGAGAGAGACTGGGAGTGTGAGAGAGAGAGAGATTGGGAGTGTGAGAGAGAGAGAGATTGGGAGTGTGAGAGAGAGAGATTGAGAGTGTGAGAGAGAGAGAGATTGGGAGTGTGAGAGAGAGAGAGAGATTGTGAGTGTGAGAGAGAGAGAGATTGGGAGTGTGAGAGAGAGAGAGATTGGGAGTGTGAGAGAGAAAGATTAGGAGTGTGAGAGAGAGAGAGATTGGGAGTGTGAGAGAGAGAGAGATTGGGAGTGTGAGAGAGAGAGTGATTGGGAGTGTGAGAGAGAGAGAGAGACTGAGCCGCCGCAGCCGCTCACCTGATGGCTTTGGGTCGGGCTCTGGGGCGGGGCTGTTGATGCCGCGGGGAGATTTTGTGCGCGGCAGCTCCCGGCACGGCCCGCCGCGGCCGGTGACCTCGTGGCTTTGGGTCGGGCTCTCGGGCAGGGCTTTTGACGCCGCGGGGAAGTTTTGTGCGCGGCAGCTCCCGGCACGGCCCGGCACGGCCCGCCGCGGCCGGTGACCTGGTGGCTTTGGGTCGCGCTCTGGGGCGGGGCTGTTGACGCCGCGGGGAAGTTTGTGGACGGCCCACAACTCAAGGCCAGGCTTCCCGGGCTGCTAGGCCGCACCCGGCGCCGGCACAGCCGCTCAAAATGGCCGTCAAAGTAGGCGAGCCTCCGGGCGAACGGCAGGGGATCACTTCATTTCCTACTGTTGCTAAATACAATTTAAAACTCAAATAAATTGTTATTTCCTCAGTTTCCTAACACACAGAAAGTGTGGGGAAAAAATTGTGAAGAATCAAGATGGCGGCCACTCACCTCGGTCAGAATGATAAGGCCCGCCCACACACGCACCGATTGGTCGACCGTCAGGTCACTGAACTGTAGGATTGGTCAATCGTCAAGTCACTCAACACTCAACTGTAGGATGGCCCGCCCACACGTGCAATAAACCCGCCCCCGTGACGCAGCGATGGTCAACTGTCGGTCAACTGTCAGGTCGCTCGACCGCACGATTGGTCAACCTTCACGTCACTCAATGCTAATGAGCAAATGAGCGGAACTTTTCCCATTTAATGAGCGGAATTTTGAACGTTTTTTGGATACCGTGGCATGATTTTTGTCTGACGGAAAAGTAAATATGCCTATGACCGGTCCGTAATCGTAAGCTTTCTTTTGATGTGACGTGCGTGTAGGTACGCTCTATAACTTTCGAACGTATAGAGAACGGACAGACAGACAGACAGACAGAAGAGGTCTTTTATATATATAGACTAGCTGAAGTGCCCGGCGGTGCCGAGGCTTTTTCGAGGGCATGTTGTTGTTGGAAGAGAGAGAGAGAGCGACTGGGGGGAAGAGAGAGAGCGACTGGGGGGAAGAGAGAGAGCGACTGGGGGGAAGAGAGGGAGGGGAGGGGTGGGGGGAAGAGAGGGAGGGGAGGGGAGGGGGGAGGGAGGGGAGGGGAAGGGAGGGCGGGGGGGAGGGGAGGGGGAGGGCGGGGCAGGGAAGGGAGGGCGGGGGAGGGGAGGGGGGAAGGAAGGGAGGGAGGGGGGGAAGGAGGGCAGGGGAGGGGAAGGGAGGGCGGGGGTGAGGGGAGGGAGGGGAAGGGAGGGCGGAGGGGAGGGAGGAGGGGGAGGGAGGGCGGGGGGGAGGGAGGGGGGGAAGGGAGGGCAGGGGGGAAGGGCGGGGGAGGGGAGGGGGGGAGGGAGGGGAGGGAGGGCGGCGGGCCCCCCGAGGGTCGCAACCCCCCTCCCCCGAGGGTCGCGCCGCCCCCCCCCGGAGGTGAAGACCGCCGATTGCGCGCGCAGCAGGAGCTGAGACGCGGCGTCTCTCTCGGCCGGCGGGCCCGGTTGCCAGGGCAACCGTGACGCTGACCAAGCCAGAGAGAGAGACGCCGCGTCTCAGCTGCTCCTGCTGCGCGCGCGGCCACCCCCCCCCCCGAGGGTCGCGGCCCCCCCCCCCCGAGGTTCGCGGCCCCCCCGAGGGTCGCGCCCCCCCCCCCCGAGGGTCGCGGCCCCCCCCCCCGAGGGTCGCGGCCCCCCCCGAGGATTGCGGCCGCCCCCCCCCCCCCCAGGTGAAGACCGCCGATTGCGCCCGTTGCCAGGGTAACGCTGACGCTCAGCAAGCCCCGGCAGAGAGAGACGTCTCAGCTCCTGCTGCGCGCGCACCCTAGCGGCGCTGGGCTGAGGCTCGGCCCTCCAGCCTTCGAGTGGGGCCGGGAGGTGCCTAGCTCGGGCGTGGGTGCGGAGGAGACGCCGAGGCTTCTAGGCCTACCTGGAAAAACGGGGAAAGGTAGGAAAATTAATGAGATTAGATAAGTTAATTACTTTCTAAATCATTTTTTTTTAAAACAATATGTGTTTTAAAAGCAACGTTTTTTTTTAAGACGCAGAAAGCGGGAAAAAGAAAGGAAAAGTTTGGAATCAAGATGGCGGCGACTCACCTCGGTTCAGAACGATAAAGCCCGGCACACACGCACCGATTGGCCCGGCGGCACACACCAGCAACCCGGCGTACGATTGGTCGAGCTCGAGGTCACTCTGTCGCTAATGAGCGGATAATGAGATGCTAATGAGCGGAATGTTGAAGGTTTTTGGGATACCGCGGGCGCAATTTTAGCCCGGCCGAAACGTAAATACGCTTAAAACCGTCTCGGAAGCGTAAGCTTTCTTTGGATGTTACGCGCGCGTAGGTACGCCCTGTAACTTTCGAGTGCATACCCGCAACGCACACGCGATGACAGACAGATAGACAGATAGACAGAATGACAGAAGTACCGATTTATATATATAGATAGATACGGCACAGAAACAGGCCATTCGGCCCAACCAGTCCATGCCGGCATTTATGCTCCACTCGAGCCTCCTCCCGTCTTTCCTCATCTAACTCTATCAGCATAACCCTCTATTCCCTTCTCCCCCATATGTTTGTCCAGCCTCCCCTTAAATGCATCTATACTATTCGCTTCAACCACTCCTTGTGGTAGCGAGTTCCACATTCTCACCACTCTCTGGGTGAAGAAGTTTCTTCTGAAATCCCTATTGGATTTCTCGGTGACTATTTTATATTGATGGCCTCTAGTTATGCTCTTCCCCACAAGTGGAAACATTCTCTCTGTATCCACTCTAGCAAAACCTTTCATAATTTTAACGACCTCTATTAGGTCACCCTTCAGCCTTCTCTTTGCAAGAGAAAAGAGACCCAGCCTGTTCATCCTTTCCTGATATGTATACCCTCGCATTTCTAGTATCATCCTTGTAAATCTTCTCTGCATCCCCTCCAGTGCCTCTATATCCTTTTTATAATATGGTGACCAGAACTGCATATAGTACTCCTAGTGTGGTCTAACCAAGGTTCGATACAGTTTTAGCATAACTTCCCTCCTTTTCAATTCTATCCCTCTAGTAATAAACTCTAGTTCTTGGTTTGCCTTTTTATGGCCTTGTTAACCTGTGTCGATACTTTTAGTGATTTATGTATTTGTACTGCGAGATCCCTTTGTTCCCCTATCTCATTTAGATTCTTATTTTCCAAGTAATATGTGACCTCCCTATTTTTCTTACCAAAATGTAATACCTCACATTTATCTGTGTTGAATTTAATTTGCCAATTATATGCCCATTCTGCAAGTTTATTAATGTCCTCCTGTAGTTTGTTGCAGTCCTCCTCAGTATGGTACAGTCATTCACAATCACCAGTCTTTCTCTTCCAGGACAAGACAGCAAATTACAAGCGGTAGCAGGACCTGACTGGGGGAGAGGAAGCATGCCTGCATGAGATTACTCCCCTGGAAGAGGCAGGGCTGGCAATAATCGGGAGGAGAGTGGCAGACACCCTGGCCACAGGCAGAGCAGGGGACAGCTCACCTAGAGGTACGTGGTCTCTCCAGCTTCTTCCAATATCCACAACTATTCCTGATCCCTAATTCCCCAAACCTATCCCCACTCACAAGCTCCATATGATCTTATCACACATATCCTCCTATAGTGGCCACATGCACTGTACCCTAATCCTTCTATCTTTATCATTGCAGGCTCCCTTGAGCAAGATGCAACTCCCCCCCCCCACACACCCCAGAGGAACTGGAAGAGGAGGAAGAGCCACATCACCCACCCCCAGAGGAAGAGGACGAGGAGGAGAGCGAGGAAGATGGCACTGTGTCTATCGCTACCACTGTCACAGGCACCAGCTCAGAGACCAGCACCATGTGTAACTTAGAGGCTAGGGTAGAACACGGATACTCAGCCACATGCACCGGGCATGAGTGGGCAGCAGGCACACCGGGTGGAGGGGACACCACAGGTGCCACCTTGCCAGGGGGGCAAGGTCGCATACCAGTTCTGCTGTAGAGGAGTCAGATGAGGACCTCGCAGGGCCAAGTTTCAGAAGAAGGTTGATGGGTCAAACACACCAAATGCTTTGTGCAATGGACAGCCTGCTTGAAAGCCTATGGGTCGTGGCTAGGGGGTTGGAGGAGTCTGTGTCCAGCTTGGCCCATGGCTTGCCGCAGAGACTTGAACTCATCCTCTCCAGCGTGGAGAAGCTAGCCAGTTCCAACCAGTGACCTGTGGAGCCCAACATCATCCAGGGTCTGATGACTGAGGTTGCAGCTTCCACTGCAGTCATTGCAGCTTTCATGGAACAGCAAACAGCTTGCATGGAATAATAAAGTGCTGCAATGGAAACCGACACAGCGTCCATTGCACTAATAGCATCTTCCATGGAACAGTAAACTGCTGCAATGGAAGCTCAGGCAGCTGCCATGTGGTTCTGTGCTCCGTGGTTGAAAGGGGCTTGCAGGGTGTCTCCAATGCCCAGACATTTTTATCATTGCAGGTTCCCAGGAGCAAGATCCACCTTCCCCAGATTGCTGGGCGGGCTGAACAGGGGTCCCGGGGTAGTGGCGTGGGAATCATGAAGCAGGAACCTACTGGCCTCTCTCCGGATGGCAGCATTCCTGCTCCCTCCTGCATCACTCCACCATTGGTCTTGCAGTAGCCTGCTTGTCAGCCAGGCGGCCCAGACTGTTCAAGCCCATGCTGAGATGGTGCCATCTGAGGCGAGGCCCTCGCAGCCCACAGCCTCTCAAGGGCGTCGCAGGAGGACATCTGAAGATTCTCAGCAGCCTCCACCTCGCCTGCTGCTGCCACTGGGGTTGCATTTTGTAGAAGCACCAGATTACGCAAGAGCACTTGTACCACAGCCACTGAGGGTTTGCACCAGGGTGAATAGTTTAATATTTGTAAGTGCTGTTGGTTGTGTAATGTTTCCCTTGTTTGTTTTTGATGTTGATAAAGAGTGATGATGGTATTTGGGTAGTGGTGGAATTGGTATTTTTTATTGTGGTCTTCATCGGGAAGGAAGGGGTTGAAAGGATTGAATGCAGATGATGGACTTCCTGATGGATCTTTAGTCGTGTAAGGTAAGCATGTGGCCACACTGCTCCGGAGTCTGATGGTGGAGGAGGTCTCTGAAAACCGCTCTTCAAATAGGTGGCAGCGAGCATTCCTCCCAGGTGTGGGCCGTCTACCTGGAAAACTCTGGTGCTCCCCCCTGGTCCCCCTGGTCCTCCTCTTGTGGCTCCTGAGCTTGACCCTCTGGCATAATTGCTGGTGGTAACGGCTGGTCTCTCATAATCGGCAGATTGTGGAGCAAGCAGCAAGTTACCATGAATGTGGAGCCCTCCTCGCCCTCCTGCTCCTCTCTCCTCCAGCAGCTGGAGCTGCTCTACCTGGCATTATCTCCTGCTCCCATTCATCTTCCAGACAAAGGGGGACTCCTGGCAAGTTCTCCATGACCAAGCACTCCCTTTCTCCTGGTGACCTCTATAAGGTCTCCAATAAGGTACAGTAGCACAGCACGCACTCTCATTAGGTGAAGTCCTGAGAGAATTTCTGGAATAACTGTTGATAGAGTGTTGGTGGAGTCTTGACAAAGTGTCCCAGAAAGTCTCTCGACGTGTATAAAAAGTCCTCTTCAAACACAGTGTAGTCAGTCGATCTCCAGCAGCAAGTGAACAGTGAATGCTGAGCATGGCTTTAAGCAGCGCTCGCAATCCTCACCAACGACTTCTTTACTCCTGTTCAGCTGGTCGCTGTTCGGAGAGGATATTAATTGCAGCGCTAGCCAGCAAAATGGCGTACAGCCTCTTTAATGAGCGTCAGGAGCCGATTTAATTGGTCATCAGAGCCTTAATGTTCTTCTAGCGCACACTTCAACTCCTTTACCAAGATGGCGTCTTGCGCTAAAGGCGGGCTAAACCAGCATTGCAGCTCAAGACCCCACCTTGGCCACCTCAGGGGCTCTTTAGCTCCTAAAGCACCCGAGGAAAATCGCCCCTAAAGGCCACACACAGTTTCACTGCAACTAGGGAAACAAAGCACTTTCCTCCTCATTGTATCTTCTCGCCCAGTTTTCAATGTAACTCATTTTCTTTTCCTGATTGTCATGTGGGTTTAAATTTTAAAAATAGAAACCAAAACATTTCCTGGCAAGTAAAAAATAAATAAAATGTTTGTATTAAACTGCCTTCACTCCATCACTCTGGGCTGGATTTTGTCACTGGGGCGGGCTGTGGTCGTGTAATCCGCTTTTCGTGTTAGCCACCTGATTCTAAATCGATGTGGGACAATGATGCGATTTTAACTTAAGTGGGCAATTGAGTTCCAGCGTGTGGGAACCCATGGCCCAATTAGTTTTTTCAGTCTGAAACTCACCTCCGATGACGTCATCATTGCTGCTGCATTTAAGGTCTGCAACAAGCCTTGCTTCTTCTGCAGACTGCCAACCTTTTGGCCTTTCGTGTTAGAGGGACCTGGAGGCAGAATGACCAGCGAGAGACCTAGGTCTGCTCCCAGGTTTGATGACGTTGCCCTGCAAGCTTTAGTGGAGGGAGCAAGAGCCAATAAAGAGGTGCTCTCCCCTTCTTCAGGGAGGAAGAAGCCTCCCCAGCAGACCAAGGCTGTGTGGATCCAGGTGGCCCAGGAGGTCACCTCTTTGTCGATAACCCACAGAACCTAGCTTCAGTGCAGGAAGAGGTTTCATGACTTTCTGCACACTGGAAAAGTGAGTATGACTTTCCCATCACCCTCAATCTGATCTCCATTGCCTCTCCTCACCAGCACACAGCTTTAGCAATCTCTTCCTCCACATCCCACTTGACACTGACATCCATGCACCCTCATCCATTCCCTCTCTCTCTATGCTCACATTCACGTAACAATTCGACTATGCAGCCCTCACACTCCCTATCACTGTGATGCTATGAAAACAACTTACAACACACAGGGTCTTGGTCTTGCCACATCACTCCATCTTTGTCTCCTTCTAAGCATCTATGCTGTTGATTCTCTACACTCACTCCTTCAGTCTCACTCAAACTCCACTTGTCTCCCTCATTGCAGGAAAAGAGAGCTCACAATAAGAGGGAAAGAGCGAGGACAGGAGGAGGGCCACCCTCAGTAGCCCAGCTCAACCCTGGGAGGATGTGGTCCTGGAGATCATGGGAGTGGAGGACGATGCGCAAGTGGGGGACGGACAGACGGGTGCATCACAGCAAGCTGGTCGCAGAATAGTTTTCCATCTCTCTCAATGACATTACATGAGTCGCTGATAATGATTCTGAAGCTCTAACAGATGGACTTATGATCATCTGCAATATGCAATGTGCATGTAACCTTGACCTCACATCTCTGACTCTTTCCTTTACTCCCCCACAGGACCATCGCAAGCACCCATCCCCACTAGCGAGGAGGAAGAGCCTGAGCATCCAGACTCCTCAGAGGAAGCTGCAACCTCTGAGGGTGCAGCGTCAGCAGAATTCAGTGCACCCAGCACCAGCACCTCGGTGGTACCTTTGCGAGATAGTGCAGTGTTGTCACCTGGTGTATCGCAGCTCACAAGTGAGCATCAGCAGATTGTGCAGACAGGGACAGCAGTGGAGAGTCCTAGTTGGAGGGCGCAGGACTCTCCCAGCTCGGCTCAGCTGCATGTCAACCCTTTGCCTCTGGGTCCATCCACAAGATCAGCAGTGCTGGAACTCCAGGAACAGATGCAGGAGTCTCTGGCAGGTTTTGTCTCCAGGGTCGCTGCGAGTGTGGAGTGAAAGAAGGAGTCCATTGCGAACATGAGCAGAACCTTTGTGGAGTCATTGGCGCATGAACGCATCACCATGGAAAGGATGGCAACCTCCACGGAGGTGATAACTCGCCAGAGTGCAGAAAACATGGTGAGTGTTCTGAATAGAATGACATCTCTGGAGGAGCAATGGTCATCTATTGAATAGAGAAACCAGACCTTCATGGAAGTCCTTCTGAGTAGGACTGCCAGTGCAGATACGGGTCCCCATGGCCCCCCTGATGTGCAGCAAGGTGCTCTCAAGCCACTTGCAAGCGCTGAGGGGGACCTGACCCATGAGAGGGAAGTTGGTGGCAGATATCAAGGAAGCGGGGGCTCCTCTCCAAGCGCTCACACTTCCATGCCACTGCAGAGCCCTCGGCCAGAGCCCCACCAGAGTCCACACCCAACTGAGATCGGCGTCTCAACCCCTGCACAGCCGCAGGTGCAGCAGACTGTTGGTGAGCCCTCACAGGTTCGCAACCCCAGAGGACGCCCGCCAAAGGTGTCGAGACAGGAGCAGCAAGAAAGTGAGCAAGGGGCCTCCACATCTGCTGAAGCCACAGGGGAAGCACCACGTAGGAGCACGCGTAAGAGAAAGATACTGCACAAATAGTCACAAGGGTAGTCACTTGGGTGAAATTTGATGTTTAATGTTAAAAAGCCAGCAGATGGTTACTGTAAATAAAAAATCTAATGGCTACTGCTGCAGTTGTGGCGTGTGTCATTTCGCAAATGGGACTTCCAGATTGAGGGCTTAGGATTACTTGCAATTGTCAGTATGGTGGTCAAATTGTTAGGAATCCGCGGGTTCTTGGCCATTGTCGAAGCTCTGGTAAGAAGCTGCGAGGCAAAAGTGCTTGATTGGCTAGGCTAAGCAAATCTGGCCAAGATGAGTGCGTTCCTTGCATCCCGGGCAGCAATGTTCTCGCGTACTGCTGCCGCTGGTTGATGGGCCTCTGCAAGATGTTTGTTTTCGCTCTCCTCCTCCTCCTCCTCCACCTCCTCCTCCACCTCCTCCTCCTCCTCCTCCTCCTCATCTGAGGAGGTTATGTGAGGAGCCACTTGGTCCTCAGGAATCTGCAAGCCACGAAGCTGTGTCATGTTGTGAAGTGCACAGCAAACCACGACGGTTCTGGAGACCCTGGCACTCCTGTTGTTGCTGCTGATGTTGGTGCTGCTGTTGTTCATGGTTCTGCTGGTGCCGCGGCTGGTCTTCATCCTCATCTGATGTCCAGAAGGGAAGGAAATAAATGGCTCCCATGCTTCTGGTATATGCCTCAGTTGAGGAAACGCTCAGTCAAGGTGGCGAGAGGGGTTTTCCAGGAGGTCACACTGGAGATGGGTGTCAGGCTCCAAACTTCCACAGCTGTGGTTATGCCTTCTAAAAGTTCCCCCAGACCTGAGACAACAAAGTCCTGCCACCTGCAAATGATGGCTCATCAAATATCCTATTTAATGGTGGAGCTGCAGCTAATAATCAGCAATCCAATCATGCTCCCACTAGGTTTCACCGTCGTGTTTCAGAGCAGGCGTGCTTCACGTCGGAAAAGGGTTAAAATCACAAAGGCCTTTCAAAATGGGATAATAGAGGCAATTTAGTGCTTGTTAAGGGCCTTAAGGGCCTATCCCGCCTCTTGGAGGCGGGATGGAGATGGGAGCAGTAAACATGATTTCTTGAAAATTGCTTGGAGGCAGGATGGAGGCAGGGTTGGGCCCGCCCGCCACATTTTGCAATTTTAACACCCCACACGCCTCCATTCCCGCCTCCACGGCCCTGGGAAACTCGAGCCCTCTGTCTCTGACTGTCTAGTGACAGAACATTGTTTTAAAAATCTAATATTTGTAGGCAATATTAAACTTTGCAAAATATGCTAGAAGTATGTAACAATAAATCAAAAGCATTGTAGGGTTGGGGGCAATGATATTGGAGGTAGGGTAGCATGAGGCTGATATTCAAGAGAGCAGTGCCCCTGTGAATCCAGTTGCAAATGAAGTACTCATCCTGCCCTGTTGCATACTGTGTGCCATGTAAAATAGGCTGTGGTGCGATATTTGGTATAACAACACTGCACATTTGCATACCTATGGCCCTGATGTTGGACCATTTTCATAAGCCATTAAGCAAGGGCTAGCCACACTATCTCTGATGATGTGGAATCTGTATGGGTAGAGCTGAGAAATACCAAGGGGCAGAATACGTTAGTGGGAGTTGTATGCAGACCCCCAAACAGTAATGCTGAGGTTGGGGATGGCATTAAACAGGAAATTAGAGACGTGTGTAATAAGGGCACAGCAGTTATCATGGGTGACTTTAATATAGATTGGGCTAACCAAATTAGTAACAATACTGTGGAGGAGCAATTCCTAGAGTGTATACAGAATGGTTTCCTGGACCAATATGTCGAGGAACCAACTAGAGATCAGGCCGTCTTAGACTGGGTATTATGTAATGAGAAAGGATTAATTAGCAATCTTGTTGTGCGAGGCCCCTTGGGGAGGAGCGATCATAATATGATAGAATTCTTCATTAAGATGGAGAGTGAAGTATTTGACTCAGAGACTAGGGTCCTGAATTTAAATAAAGGAAACTATGATGGTATGAGGTGCGAGTTGGCTAGGATGGATTGGGGAACGTTACTTAAAGGGTTGATGGTGGATAAGCAATGGCAAACATTTAAAGATCGCACGGATGAACTATAGAATTTGTTCATCCCTGTTTGGCATAAAAATAAAACAAAAAAGGTGACTCAACCATGGCTAACAAGGGAAATTAGGGATAGCATAAGATCCAAGGAGAGGACATATAAATTGGCCAGAAAAAGCAGCAAACCTGAGGATTGGGAGCAGTTTAGGATTCAGCAAAGGAGGACAAAGGGATTAATTAAGAGGGGGAAAATAGAGTATGAGAGTAAGCATGCAGTGAACATAAAAACTGACTGTAAAAGCTTCTATAGATATGTGAAGTGAAAAAGATTGGTGAAGTCAAGTGTAGGTCCCTTGCAGTCAGAACCAGGGGAATTTATAATGGGGAACAAAGAAATGGCAGACCAATTAAATACATACTTTGGTTCTGTCTTCACAAAGGAGGACACAAATAACCTCCCAGGGATGTCGGGGAACATAGGATCTGATGAGAGGGAGGATCTGAATGAAATCAGTATTTGTAGGGAAATGGTGTTAGGAAAATTGATGGGATTGAAGGCCGATAAATCCCCAGGGCCTGATAATCTGCATCCTAGGGTACTTAAGGAAGTGGCGCTAGAAATAGTAGATGCATTGCTGGTCATCTTCCAAAATTCTATAGACTCTGGAACAATTCCCATGGATTGGAGGGTAGCTAATGTAACCCCACTGTTTAAAAAAGGTGGTAGAGAGAAAAAGCGGGGAATTATAGACCGGTAAACCTGACATCGGTAGTGGGGAAAATGCTAGCGTCTATTATAAAAGATATAATAGCAGATGACTTGGAAAACAGTGACAGGATTGGACAAAGTCAACATGGATTTACAAACGGTAAATCATGCTTGACTAATCTACTGGAATTTTTTGAGAATGTAACTGGTAGAATAGATAAGGGAGAACCAGTGGATGTGGTGTATTTGGACTTTCAGAAGGCTTTCGATGAGGTCCCACATAAGAGATTAGCGTGCAAAGTTAAAGCACATAGGATTGGGGGTAAGGTACTGACTTGGATAGAGAACTGGTTGGCAGACAGGAAGCAAAGAGTTGGAATAAACAGGTCTTTTTCCGAGTGGCAGGCAGTGACTAGTGGGGTACTGCAGGGATCGGTGCTAGGACCCCAGTTATTCACAATATATATTAATGATCTAGACGACGGAACTAGATGTAATATCTCCAAATTTGCAGACGACACAAAGCTGGGTGGGCGTGTGTGCGGTGAGGAGGATGCCGAGAAACTCCAGTATGATTTGGACAGGTTGGGTGATTGGGCAGATGCATGACAGATGCAGTATAATGTGGATAAATGCCAGGTTATCCACTTTGGTGGCAAAAACAGGAAGGCATATTATTATCTGAACGGCAATAGATTGGGAAAAGGGGAAGTGCAGCGAGGCCTGGGTGTCCTTGTGCACCATTCACTGAAGGTAAGCATGCAGGTGCAACAGGCGGTTAAGAAGGCAAATGGTATGTTGGCCTTCATAGCGAGAGGATTCGAGTACAGGAGCAAGGATACCTTGCTGCAGTTGTACAGGGCCTTGGTGAGACCACACCTTGAGTATTGTGTGCAGGTTTGGTCACCTTATCTGAGGAAGGGTGTTCTTGCCATGGAAGGAGTGCAGCGAAGATTCACCAGACTGATACCTGGGATGGCAGGAATGATGTATGAAGAGAGATTGGGTCGATTGGGCTTGTATTCTCTAGAGTTTAGAAGAATGAGAGGGGATCTCATTGAAACTTATAAAATTCTAACAGGGCTAGACAGACTAGATGCAAGAAGGATGTTTCCGATGGCGGGGGAGTCCAGAACCAGGGTTCACAGTCTAAGGATAAGGAGTAAGCCATTTAGGACAGAGATGAGGAGGAATTTCTTCACCCAGAGAGTGGTGAACCTGTGGAATTCTCTACCACAGAAGGCAGTAGAGGCCAATTCATTAAATATATTCAAGAAGGAGTTAGATATATTTCTTAAGGCTAAAGGGATCAAGGGATACGGGGAGAAAGCAGAGACAGGGTACTGAATTTGAATGATCAGCCATGATCTCATTAATTAGCGGAACAGGCTCGAGGGGCCGAATGGCCTACTCCTGCTCCTATCTTCTATGTTTCTATGTTTCTATCCGTTTACCTCTGGGCCATGAGTTGAGCACAACAGGCGATCTGAAAGTCTCCTCCTTCAGTGGTTTTCAAAAGGACCTAAGTAGATGGATTTTGGCAGTTTGAAACAAGTTCTTTGGGGGGAAAATTTGGTTATCATCCCGTTTGGGGCGCTAATATCGGCCGGGTGCAAAGTTTAGCGCCCAGTGCTAATTATCGCCTCCGACTGCAAAATTCGCCTCTATCACCCCTGGAGGTGATGTGAGCGCTAAATCAGGCGTTACACACCTCTCTTAAGGCGCAAACGTCGGGGAGCGAGGCGCTACCTCAGAGCGCTACTGAAACTCAGGTGATGTCAGTTAGCGATGGAACATAGACAGACTGGCCAGTTCTTAAAGGGGAGGGGCCATCTTGCTAGCCAGCCACACCCTGTTCATTGCAGCATTGACTCTGGTGCTGGAAAGACCAACCACCATTGTGCTGACAGGACTGATTGATAGGCCCAGGCCAGGCCTTGGTGGCTCTGGTTTGCGCTGTCGAGTGGCGACGGGCAGTGCTCTACCCACAGAGTGGCAAGAGGCCACTGCCCTGTGAATAACGAAGAGTGTGGAGGGAGGTGGCTCAGCACATCTCCTCAAGCAGCCTAGTGCCGAGGACCCATACCCAATGTCGGAAGAAGTTCAACAACCTGACTCAGGTGGTCAGAGTGAGTGGCTGCTTTTCAATACCTCTACATCCCTCCATCTCAACTTCACTCTGTGCCCAGAGGGTTTAAAAACCCAAATGCCCAACACTCATCCAAGCCCTGTGGCCATCTCATAAAACACACACGCACATTCCACACCTTGCACACATTAAGGGCGATTCAACTATGGGATCACATCAGGCAAACACAAGGTTGCACATTCACTCAGACGCTGTCCTTTTTCTTGCAGGCCAAGCTCTCTCATAACAGGCGGGAGCAGCAACGCACGGGAGGAGGACCGTCTGACCTACATCCACTGACCGATTTGGAGGCGAGAGTGCACAGGATTGTTGCCAGCCAGGTCATAGGTGTCGCGGCCGCTGCTGAGGTCGACCCCCTTGGGGACAGCAATGGTATGTTCATCAGCTTTCTCTCCTCTCTCATTCCACTTGCCCCTCACAACACCAGCCTTTTATACTTTCAATCCCACTAACTGTCTCCAGTCCTTGCTCCCTTCCTGCCCCCTGCCCTCATGCTAAAGCCACTCTTGTACCTTCCTGCTTTCAGATAGTGAACCACCAGCTGACCAGCCTGTCCCTCAACCTGCCAGTGGCAGTGACGCCCCAGGCGAGGAGGAAGAGGAAGCCGGAGCCTCACCACCTGCATCTCCTGAGGGTGACAAATGAGACGCCTTCCCTGGAGAGTTGCAGGGGGAAAGGGTCTGATGAGGGCGAAGCTCCTGGACTTAGCGGGCTGCAGCAACGCCATGGGGGAACTGAAGCTCGGGGGCCAGCTCCCCGGAGGGTGAGTAGGCGAACGAGTTCCGCTGCACAGGACTCGGATGAGGACCTCGACATTGCGGCCATGAATAGCCAGGCCTTGAGCATGCACACTGAGCTCATGGGTGCAATGACAAGGGTACTCGACAACATGGATGCACTGGCTAGGAGTGTGGAGGAGTCCGCCACTAGCACAGCTGTCATCTGTGCGCAAACCCTTGAACCCATCCTTGCCTCATTGCAGAGGATGGTTGAATTGCAGGGAGATAGTGGGGAACCACAGCCCATGCCGCGTGTAATGGGTGAGGTGGCAGGATCCATTGCAGCACAGGCCGACGCAACACAACGGCTTAGTGCTGCAATTGAGTCATTGGCTGGTGCCATCAAGTCTCAGACTGCTCTGATGCAGTCTCAGATTGATGTCACGCAAGCACTGACTGCTGCCATCCTCGCTGGGTCTCCCACAGTCCCCCAGGGATCTCATGGTACCACAGCAGGCCAGCAATCTGTGCTTGAGCAGATTGCTCCGGATGCTGAGGTACTGTCCCGTGGGAGTGGCAGTGTGTCGGCCGAGCAGGAAGGTGCTGTCCTCTCTCAGGATGACAGCACTCCTGCTCCCACCACTGTCACTTCCCCATGACACTTGACAGGGCCTGCAACACAGCCAGCCCAGACTGTTGCCGCCTGTAAAGTCTGTGTGTTCTAGTTGTAATTAATAACACACAGGCTACAAGATTAAAGTTCAACAGGTCTTTACAGGTGGCTCAGCACATCTCCTCAAGCAGCCTAGTGCCGAGGACCCATACCCAATGTCGGAAGAAGTTCAACAACCTGACTCAGGTGGTCAGAGTGAGTGGCTGCTTTTCAATACCTCTACATCCCTCCATCTCAACTTCACTCTGTGCCCAGAGGGTTTAAAAACCCAAATGCCCAACACTCATCCAAGCCCTGTGGCCATCTCATAAAACACACACGCACATTCCACACCTTGCACACATTAAGGGCGATTCAACTATGGGATCACATCAGGCAAACACAAGGTTGCACATTCACTCAGACGCTGTTTCACCCCATTCTTCTTTAAGAATTTTTGGAATTCTTCCGACACGAACTGTGGTCCGTTGTCCGAACAGATCTGTTCTGGCAATCCATTCCTTGCGAATATTGTTCTTAACACCGCAATTGTCTTTTCTGAAGTAGTGGTATTCATCTTGATCACTTCTGGTTGGAGGTCAGGACGATCTGAAATACATCTTACTACACAGTGCTTATATACCGGTGGTCACCACCGGTATTACGTATACAGCAGCCAGAGAAAGTAGCGCATCTCTTAAGGTGGAACAGGCTTAAGTTCTCTTAAGGTGGAACAGGTTACATGCACCACAATTCTCCCTTTTTAGCTTAATAGTCATATCCCCATTTAACATAACATCATAACATATATACATATATAACTTCAGGTATAAACAGTTCAAAGGTTCAGTCTCTCAGGAGGCCTTCTGATTCGGTCTGGATAACGCCTTTCAGTGGTCTCTGATTCTTGTTGCTGAGGTGACTCTGCTTGTTGGTTCCCTATGTATTGGACGTCATCATCAGGTACAGTCCCTGCCGAGGTAGATGTTTCAGGTTCATTAACGTCTTCCACAGTTGTCTCTGTCGCAACCATGGGTTCGACTCTTGCTCTTGATTCTACCAGTTGATCCTCATGACGCCTTATCACATTGTTACCAATATCTGCTGTGTACATCAGAGGTCCTTGTCTGGCCCGAATTGTTCCGGGCTGCCATTTTTCGTTTCCATAGCCCCTTGCCAACACTGGTTGTCCCACTTCGAAACTTCGAGTGGACTTGTTATTAATATGCCGGAACTGTTTGTTTTCCACTTCCCTCCGCACATTTGGTTTTAACAAGTCCAACCTGGACCGCAACCTCCTGTTATAAAACATCATAGCAGGACTTTGGTTAGTCACTGCATGATCGGCGTTTCGATACGCCATTAGGAAATTGTCCACCTTGTGCTGTAGCGGAATCTGATCAACGTTCATGGCCTTTATTGCCTTTTTGAATGTTTGGACAAATCTCTCGGCCAACCCGTTTGTCGCCGGGTGATATGGGGCAGAGGTATAATGTTTCACCCCATTCGTCTTTGAGAATTTTTGGAATTCTTCCGACACGAACTGTGGTCCGTTGTCCGAACAGATCTGTTCTGGCAATCCATTCCTTGCGAATATTGTTCTTAACACCGCAATTGTCTTTTCTGAAGTAGTGGTATTCATCTTGATCACTTCTGGCCATTTGGAATGTGCGTCCACCGCAATTAGGAACATGGAGTCCATGAATGGACCAGCAAAGTCAATATGTACGCATTGCCATGGGGTTGAAGGCCATTCCCATGGGTGTAGTGGTGCGATCGGAGGTGCATTTTGCACTTTTTGGCACCCAGCGCAGCTTTTCGTCAACTCCTCTATCTGTTGGCCAATACCCGGCCACCATACATAAGCCCTAGCAAGACTTTTCATCTTAACTCCCCCCAGATGACCTTCATGCAGTTCTTTTAGAACTCTTTCCCTTAACTTGGGAGGAATAATCATTCTTGTCCCGTACATTAAAGTACCATGGCAGACGGACAGCTGGTCTCGCCTTGCCGAGAATGCCAGTAACAGAGGATCACCACGTGTTGGCCATCCTTTCACTGTCACCTCGTAGACTCTGGACAGTGTCGGGTCGTTCCTGGTTTCTCTTTCAATACTTGCATTGGTGACTGGTAAACACTCGATGATGGTCGAATGAAATAACTCAACAGGGTCAACTTTCGTCGTTTCTTCTTCTTCAGGTAGTGGCAGGCGCGACAGCCCATCAGCATTGCCATGCTGCTTCGTACCTTTGAATTCTATTTGATATTGATGTGCCCCTAGGAAAAGGGACCATCTCTGGAGACGCTGTGCTGTCATCACTGAAACACCCTTCTTAGGGTTAAAAATGGATACCAACGGCTGATGGTCTGTCAGAAGTGTGAATTTTTGGCCCTGCAGGTAATGATTAAACTTCTTCACTCCCCATACAAGGCTGAGAGCCTCCCTATCGATCTGCGCATAGTTGCGCTCAGCGGAGGTCAATGATCTGGATGCAAACGCGACTGGCCTTTCCGTGCCATTTGGCAACTTGTGTGAGAGTACTGCCCCAATACCATATGGAGAAGCATCACAAGCCAACCGAATAGGCAGTGTCGGGTTGAAGTGAGCCAACACTTCCTCTGAGGTGATCAATTCTTTGCTTTTGCGAAATGCCTTCTTACAGTTTTCACTCCATTCCCATGGTACCCCCTTCTGTAAAAGAGCGTTTAGCGGGTGCAGTACCGTGGATAGATTTGGTAGAAATTTATGGTAATAGTTAATCAATCCTAGAAACGACCTCACCTGAGAGACATTATCCGGAGCGGGAGCCTTTACAACTGCCTCTATCTTGTCAGGAGACTTATGAAGCCCCTCCCGGTCAATGACATGACCACAGTACGAGATCCGCTTCTGGAAGAACTCGCATTTCTGCCCATTAACTCTAAGTCCATACTCTTTCAGTCTGTTTAGCACTAGTTCCAAGTTTGCGAGGTGTTCTTCATCACCATCACCTGTAATCAGAATATCGTCCAGGTAACATTGTGTGCCTGGAATTCCCTGTAATACCTGCTCCATGGCCCTCTGCCAAATTGCTGGAGCCGATGCCACTCCAAAAACCAGTCTATTGTACCGGTACAAACCTCGATGCGTGTTGATCGTGAGGTATTGGCGTGACTCTTCTTCAACCTCCATCTGCAAGTACGCCTGTGCCAGGTCTATCTTGGTGAAGTGTTTCCCTCCAGACAACGAAGCAAAAATATCCTCAATCCGCGGAAGCGGATACTGCACCGTGTGAAGCACCGGATTAACGGTGATCTTGAAATCTCCACAGATGCGAACCTTCCCTGGTTCTCCTGGCTTGTTGCTCGAAGGACGTTTCATAACGGGAACAATGGGCGTAGCCCACTCACTCCAATCTACCTTAGACAGTACACCTGAACGTTCTAGCGCTTCCAGTTCCACTTCTACAGTAGGTCGTATTGCATAGGGTACCGGTCTGGCTTTAAAAAATTTTGGTTGTGCATGTTCATCAATCTTGATGTTTGCCGTAATTCCTCTCAGTGTTCTCAGTCCCTGCTGGAACACCTCTTTAGCATCATCCAATATTCTGGACAATCGTTTAGGTTTGACATCTCTTTCCCCGGAATCTACCGTTAGTGCCTTCAAGGAGTGCCAGTCCATATTCATTTTCCTAATCCACTCCCGTCCCAGTAGTGGTGGACCTCCTTCAGGTAGCACATATAAGTCCATTACTTGGCTTTCTTCGCCCTTGTGGACCACTTTTACCTCTATCTTTCCGACGGGGTACACTCTTTGCCCCGTGTAGGTTTTCAATATAATCTCCGTATCCCATAGGGGAATATGTTGGAATAACCTTTTGTAATCTTTCTTATTCATGACCGTCAATGCCGATCCAGTGTCCAATTCCATCTTTACTTGGACTCCTGCTATCTGAAGGGTGACCCAAATTGTCTGGAGATCTGCATCCTTACCAACGTTGTGTACTCTTAAGCTACCCAGTTCATTACTGCTAGCGTCTGAATCTGACTTCTGTTCGGTCGAGCTGTTCTTTGTCACCTTGTGTACCTTTATGTATTTTCCTTGCGGTGACTTTTTGTTGCTGGTCTTCTTTCCTGACCGGCATACTTTAGCTATGTGGCCAAGCCTGCCACACGTTCTGCATTCTTGGTTTTTAAACCAACACTGGTTCTGATCGTGCGTTGTCTTTCCGCAACGATAACATTTTACAGTACTCAAACCCAATTTATTTGTACTGAGTTCCGGTGACCGTAGCTGCATTACTGCCGTGCCTCTCGCTGCGGCTTCGTGTGCTGCTGCCATAGTGACCGCTTTCTCAAGCGTCAGCTCATTCTCCTCGAGCAATCGCTTTTGTGTATCTTCTTTTAATAAACCACACACAAATTTATCTCGTAGCGCCTCTGTCAATCTCGTTCCGAATTGACAGTGCTTTGCTAGCTTACGCAATTCCATTAAATATTCAGCATTGCTTTCATCCTTCAGCTGCCTTCTACTGTAAAATTTAAATCGTTCCACTAGCATCAGCAGCGTGGGGTTTAGGTGATTTTTCAGGACAGTAACAATCTCCTCGAACGTCTTATCCGTCGGTTCATCTGGTGATACAAGGTGTTTCAATTGCCCGTATGTCTTCGCACCCATTAAGTTTAATAATGTTAGTGCTTTCTCTGCATCTGGGATTTTATTTGCTTTACAATAATTTTGTATGCGTTCTACATACATAGCCCAATCTTCGATGTCGCTATCAAAGGTATTAATGTTCCCATGTTTAGGCATCGTTGCAATTTAATTTCTTTTTCTTTTTATCCAAGATGGCGGCTTCCGCGCTCTTTTCTTCGTCCTCCGCCTACAAAATGGCGGTTTTCCCGCGCTTGGCGGTCTTCACCCTTCCCCCGACGCTGTCTCCGCTTCACCGCGGCTCTCGCGCTTTCAGTTGCCCCCAGACGCTGCGCCTTTTTTAGCCCGAATGTGGCCCGGCCCTTATCACCAGCCGCGATCGATGTCCCCGCGCTGCGCCTTTCGGCCCGAATGCGGCCCGGCCCTTATCTCCGGTCGCGATCGATCTCACCGCCCTTATTCCTCAGTCTTCCCTCCCCGTCTGTACAGCCAACGTGGCCGATTTTCTGGTCGCGTCGCTGCCCGGCTTACCCACTACTGAGGTAGAAGGAAGATAGCTGACAGCCGCTGATGGAGGCTTCGAGTTCAGGGTGTCTTCTGCACTCTGGTTTCTCGATGTCTGCCGCGCGACGTCTCTTCCAGCAGGGTGATGAGGGTGGAAACCTCTCTTCGACGTCCGTTCAGTGGACGAAGCCGCCGTGGATATAACTGCTGCAGGGTAAGAATCTGACTCGTCGCCACTGTAAAGTCTGTGTGTTCTAGTTGTAATTAATAACACACAGGCTACAAGATTAAAGTTCAACAGGTCTTTACTGGTTGGAGGTCAGGACGATCTGAAATACATCTTACTACACAGTGCTTATATACCGGTGGTCACCACCGGTATTACATATACAGCAGCCAGAGAAAGTAGTACATCTCTTAAGGTGGAACAGGCTTAAGTTCTCTTAAGGTGGAACAGGTTACATACACCACACCGCCCATGCAGAGTTGGTGCAGTCTGCAGCCGGGGCCTCCAGGCCCAAAGCTGGTCGAGGGCGTCCTTCAAGGGCACCTGTAGTCTCTGGATCCGACCTTCAGCAGCCTTCCTCCAGCCTTGCTGCAGCCAATGGGGCCCTATTACGGAGGAGCAGTAGGGTGGGAAGGGGGGAAGTGCACAGGGGATGGAGATTGCCCTCGAAGGGCAAACAGTAGAATGTGTAAATAAATGTTAGGAATGTTTGTGGGAAAGTTCGAGGTTCTTGTAATTATATTTGTTTAGTGTTTTGTCATTTATCTCCATGTTGTGAGAACGAGTTTTGTTAGTTCATGAATTGTTGTGTTGGTTTCTAATTGTTTGACCTGAATAAATGACAGAGTTTGTAATATAAATAAATATTTTTATTCTAACTTTACATCTTTGGTCATTTGACTCATTGCAGCTTTGCCCAGCAATAGAGGTTGTGGGATGCTTTTCATGATGTGCTTCTTCATCCCAGAAATTATCTTCTCAGTAAAGGGTTAGAATCGGTGTCTTGTGAGCCGTTCACGGATGGCCCTTGCAGTGGCAACTTTGTGCGCCTCGCTCCCACATTGGTGCTGCTGATCCTCCTCTTCATCCTCTTCCTCCACCTCTCCCTCTTCCTCCTCCACCTCTCCCTCTTCCTGCTCAGCTGGTGCACCAATCCCTGGTGGCATTGGCTGGGTCCTCATGATTGCAATGATATGAAGCATGCAGCACACAACAATGAAGAGGGAAACTCGCTCGGGAGAGTATTGCAGGGCTCCTCCTGAGTGGTCCAGACACCGGAACCGTTGTTTCAAGATGCTGATTGTCTGCTCTATGAGGTTCCTGGTGGCGATATGGCTCTCATTATACCACAGCTCGGCAGTGGTGTTGGGGTTACGGAGCGGTGTCATCAGCCAGGTGCAGAGTGGATAACCCTTGTCCCCGAGGAGCCATCCACTTGGCTGATGCGGTGCCTGGAAAGGCACACCAGTCTGGCGCAGGACGAAAGCATCATGGCTGCTGCCAGGATAGCGGGCATTGACAGCGAGTATCAGCTGTCTGTGGTCACAGACTAACTGCACATTTAAGGAGTGGAACCCCTTGAGGTGTCGGAAAACCTCTGCATTTTCATGCGGTGCCCGCAATGCCATATGTGTGCAGTCAATGGTGCCCTGCACCATGGGGAAGCCCGCTATCCTCGCAAAGCCACATACGCGTTCGCGCTGTTTGTCCTGGGTCATGGGGAGAGATGTACTGACGTCTCCTCTTATACAGGGCATTTGTCACCTCCCGGATACAGTAATGGACAGCGAACTACGAGATATTCGCTATGTCCCCAGTAGAAGTCTGAAAGGAGCCACTGGCATAAAAATTCAGAGCCACTGTCATCTTCACTGCCACCGACAGAGACGTCCTGGTCCTGAGCTGAGGCTGCAGATCTGGTTGCAGCAGGTGGCAGAGTTCAGGGACCACCTACTTGCTGAAGCTCAGCCTTTGGACAAATGAATGTAGGAGAATTGTTCCCGGAATACCCTGGGAGGGTAAGGTCTCCTGTGCAAAGGCCTGTTGGCCCTCCTCCCTCTGGCCATGCTTGCCACTCTATCTCTACCCCTCTGCTGCCTCTGATTGAGCAGCTGGACGACGCTCCGAGTTAATGCAGCCGCCATAGAAGCATCTAAATATCGTTAAGATGAAGGTGAAACAAAAATTAACCTCCAAAGTGGTTCTCAGGACCCAAAGCTCCTTCGGACAGTGTCGAATCTCTCCCGACGTCTCTCTCCCTCGCAATCTGTGTGTTCAAAAAATTTCACCGACAAGGCAGGAAGTGCCCGGCTTTAAATAGCGCTCCCCCAGCCCCTTCCCAACTGGAAAACGTTCCCCTCTACATGTCATTCCTAGCGGCAGATGGTAAGGCAGGGGGCGCAACTCAATATCTGGTCCGGGGCGCTACTGGGGCATTGCACGCTCGACTGACGTCACGATCTGCTGGTGCAGGTGTTTAGCGCTGCCGCAAAATGACTGGTCAATTTCGCGAGCGGCGGTAAAATTGCTACGCCCGCACGCTAAGTTCCTAGCGCCCGTTAGCGCCTCCCAGAGGCACTAACGGGAGGCACCAATCAACCGAATTTTTCCCCTTTGGAGTCCAGAGTCACTGAAGTGCTGTTCCCACTCAAAGAGCCATAAGGGTAGACAGTGCAGGAAATGGAAAAACCACACACAGCTGAGCACACCCTCTGAAATTAGAATGTAGACACACTGGGCGTCATTTTTTCATTGACCAATAGTATAAAATGAGCAATATCGGATCAGCCGCCTATTATGCATCTCTCCCGATTCTCATTTCCATTGAAGTCAAATTGTTTCTGCGGCGGGATCCCTTCATCCTTATCAATACCCCTATCATCCTGTGTCTAAATCCAACTGTTCATAGATTCCTCAGTACATTTAACATGATTCTCTTCAGCTTCAACAACCTTTGTGTTCCTGAAACTCTTCTGAAGTCGATTTTTGGTAAAAGGGAAGGGAGGTCTTGGACCTACACCTGTCACTGAGCACCCTGGAAGGGGAAATCACCTCGTAGCAGGCATACCTCTCTGCTACAGGGGTTGGATTTTAACTCTGGGCGGGATTAGAGCGTGGCGGGGGGGGCCCAAACCAGGCACGCACCCAGCAGTCGGGAAGGAAGCGAGGACAATTTTAAAAGCCAGGCCACTTTTCAATATTTCACACCTGTCTCCTGCCCGAAGCCAGCGGAAATGGCGTCAAGGCTGGTAGGCGGGCGTAGGAATTGGGGTGGGAGTCGGACACCACTGGGGACCTAAGGGAACGAGCCCTGGCATAAGGTAAGTGCGGGGTGAGGTGGGGGGTGTAGGGGGTTGCACGGTTCCTAAACATATGACGGGAGGAGTAGGGAGGACAGGGGCAGGGGAGGCCAAGGGCAGGGGAGGCCAATGGATTGCTTCTGGAGCCCGAAGGAGTACTCCCATTCGATACCTAGTTAAAATAGCGGCGCAGTGCTGATGACGTCATTAGCCTTTACATTTCAATTAGGCCCCTGCCTGCCTGTAGCGGGAGCCTTGGCTGACTGAAAGTAGGTGGAGAAAATGGCGCCGAGTGGGAACGGAGCGACTTTAGGCCGGTAAGTCGATTCGCCCAATTTTAACCATGGTGGGGGAACGGGAATTGACCCCAGCCCCTTACAGGAGGACCTGGATAAAGCAGGTACTGATGAGGAAGGGTGGTATGCAAACAAGGCTCAGAACATCAAGGTGACTGGAACAATGTAGGCTGCTGTGTGTAGGCCCTTCCATATCCTACCTACAGCTGATAAAGGAAACGGATGATTGCAGCTGGAAGGCGCCCGTCTCCAGAGCAGTGCCAACTGTGACTCGGTCCGTAGGGTGGCTAGCAGCTGCAGCTGTAACTCTGCGCCTTCAACCACTGTGCGAAGATATGCCGTGCACATCCATGGTCAGGAGGATAGTGGCGACGCACTCAGACATTTTTACTGCTTGCTAATGCCACTCAGGAGAAGCTCCTGGCACCTGCTGTCCACCTACTGAGAGCAGAAACCCGCGCCTGTCTTAACAATTAACACGTGTCTGTCCGCCTTAAGAAGCTAAGAGCATCTCCTCGGGCTCTGACATGACACATCTGGTGATGGAAGTTCGGAATTAAGTCAACCCTCTGCAGTCGACTCAGTATTGCGATAGCTGAAATGGGCAGCAGGGCAGTACTCCAGGGCACTGCTGAGGATGGACCAGCCAGTCTGACTCACTAATGGAAACTCAAAGGGTGGGCCCATCACTGGGAGCTGGTTTTTTTCCCCATTCAGCCCCAGATGATTCTGCAAGCCAACCCCCTAAAGGGTAGGGTGGACCTTGTTGGGACAGGTAGCAGGAAGCTTTTCAATGTTATGTACTGGTAATCTGTGCCGGTTTAGCTGCTTCAGTCCCTGCAATACCCCTGCAGACACCTGAGTGCTCCTAGACCTTGGCACTGCCCTCCTGCGCCTAATCTCTCTGGAGTTAGGTAAATGGGTGTGCCCCTATCAGGAGAGAGGGTGCACACCGCACAGGAAAACAGGTTGTACAGGCGTAGTTTTCCAAGTTGCTTGGTTCGGAGTCTCTGAAACACGGTGTTGGGTCTCTGTGTATGTCAGATAGCCAACTGACGAAAAGAAAGGTAACTTTTTAATTCAGCTAGTCTTGTCGGAGGGGGTTTGGATCAACGTGCCCTCTAAGCTGCGCAGTCATCTGTAAGGTCCCGCACAGGCCGCTCACCGGCTTTTCCACTGTGGATACCGTGCATGCGCAAAAATTTGAATGCGCTGCATATTGGGGGAGGCAGGCCGTGCAGGAGGCAATGCAGCTTACAGGGGACGTTGGTTTGGATTCCTCTTTGTTTGAGTATTGTGGGTCTTTATTCTCCTGACTACCCCACTTTTCTTGGCACAGTTTACAATTGTCACAGTCACATTTTCTGTTGCTTTGTTCCAAGAGCCTTTCATTGCATTCCACCACATTAATTGTGCCGCACTTAGGATGAACCCATGGCTTAGTGGTAGCATTCCTGCCTCTGAATCAGAAGGTGCAGGGCTTGAACCCCGCTCCAAACAGTCCCAATGAATGGACATAAGAACATAAGAATTAGGAGCAGGAGTAGGCCATACTGCCCTTTGAGCCTGCTCCATCATTCAATAAGATCATGGCTGATCTTCAACCTCAACTCCACGTTCCTGCCTGATCCCCATATCCCTTGATTCCCTTAGTATCCAAATATCTATTGATCTCTGTCTTGAATATACTCAATGACTGAGCATCCACAGCCTTCTGGGGTAGAGAACACCTCTGTCAAATCTTCCCTTAACCTTCTCTGCTCCAAGGAGAACAACCCTAGTTTCTCTAGTCTCTCCATGTAACTGAAGTCTTTCATCCCTGGTACCATTCTAGTAAGTTTCCTCTGCACCCTCTCTAAGCTCTTGACATTCTTCCTAAAGTGCGGTGCCCAGAATTGGGCACAATACTCCAGCTAGGGCCTAACCAGTGTTTTATAAAGATTTGGCATAACTTCTTTGCTTTTGTACCATATGCCTCTATTTATAAAGCCAAGGATCCCGTATGCCTTTTTAACAGCCTTCCAACATGTTCTGCCACATTCAAAGATTTGTGCACCTACTCCCCCAGGTGTCTTTGTTCCTGCACCCCCTTTAAAATTGTACCCTTTAGTTTATATTGCCTTGCCTCATTCTTCCTACCAAATGAATCACTTCACACTTCTCTGCATTAAGTTTCATCTGCCATGTGTCTGACCATTTCACCAGTCTGTCTATGTCCTACTGAAATCTATTACCATCCTTTTAATTGGTTACTACCTTTCTGAGTTTCGTGTCATCTACAAACTTTGAAATTATGCCATCTATGCCCAATTCCAGGTCGAGGGCAAGGGACCGCAGGGAGGATGAGCAATCTGACCACAGCATCGTGGTACAGGGAGCCATTCAAATGAGGGGAGTAAAAAGAAATGTTGTAGTGATAGGGGATGTTAGATCCGTGTGTTAATAGAGACACGGAATGCAGGAGTTGATTTAACAAGTGATACTGAACAAAGTCTGGAGGTGAACTAACAACACAAGATGCTACACAGGCTTATATACCCGAGTGGTCACTACTGGTACTACATTATACAGGGGCTTCAAAAACATAGTTCCTCTTAAAGGTACATACACTACAATTCCTCCCCTTTTAGATAAATAGTACATAACATTTTAAGTAATCATTAAATAACATTTTTACAAGAACAATAATATACACATTTGCTGAAGTTAATCAATTACAAATTCAGTCTCTCTGGAGGCTTCCTTACTCGGTCCGGATAACGCCTCGGTGGTGCAGTAGGTTCTTTTGGCAAGGTCGATTTGGCTTCAATGCTAGTGTCGGGTTCATCTGGTTCCAGTATCACCGGATCGGAGGTAGATACTATGGGTATCTCTGCTTCGTCACTAGGCGTATAGAGTTGTGGTGTAGGTTGTCCTTTTTCGGATGGCTCTATGATCTGGTCAGCATGGCACCTTATTATGCTTTCTCCAATGTCCACGGTATACATCAGCAGTCCTAGTCGTGTGCAAATAGTTCCAGGCTGCCATTTCTCGGTACGGTAGTCCCGGGCCAAAACTGGTTGACCTATCTGGAAGGTTCTAGTTGGCCTTTCATTCATGCTTTGAAATTGCCAGTTCTCTACGTCCCTTCTGACGTTTGGCTTGACCAAATCCAGCCGGCATCTTAGTCTTCTATTGAAAAACATCATGGCGGGGGTTTGGTTTGTAACCACATGTGTTGCATTCCTGTACGCAAACAAGAAGTTATCTAGCTTATGTTGTAGATTTATATCTTCATTACCCATGGCATTTATGGCCTTCTTGAAGGTCTGGACAAACCTTTCAGCCAATCCATTGGTGGCGGGATGGTATGGGGCGGACGTGTAGTGCTTAACCCCATTGTTTTTAAGAACTTCCTGAATTCTTCGGATACAAATTGCGGTCCATTATCAGAACAGATCTGTTCAGGCAGCCCATTCCTGGCGAATATGGTCCTTAATACTGTGATGGTTTTTTCCGTGGTGGTGGAGGACATCTTTATTACCTCCGGCCACTTGGAGTGTGCATCCACCGCAATTAAGAACATGGAGTCCATCAATGGACCAGCAAAGTCGATATGTACCCTTTGCCATGGAGATGAGGGCCACTCCCATGGATGTAGAGGGGCTTGTGGTGGGGCGTTTTGGACCTTCTGGCATCCTAGACAGCTCTTGGTCATTTCTTCGATGTCTCCATCGATACCTGGCCACCACACAAACGCTCTGGCTAAGTTCTTCATTTTCACTCCACCCAGATGCCCCTCGTGAAGCTCCTTTAGCACTCTATCCTTGAGTGTGGGTGGAATCACCACTCTGGATCCACACATCAAGGTTCCTCGGCACACTGACAGCTGTTCTCTTCTTTGCGAGAATGCTGGCAACAGTGGTTCGCCATGTGCTGGCCATCCCTTCACCGTTAAATCGTAGACTCGTGAGAGAGTCGGGTCATTTCGCGTTTCCTTTTCAATGGTAGGATTTGTTACTGGTAGACATTCCACTATGGTCGAGTGGAATATCTCCACTGGGTCCACTGTAGGCGCCTCTTCCACCGTTGGCAACGGTAGGCGCGATAACCCGTCAACATTCCCATGCTGTTTTGTTCCTTTGTACTCTATGTCATATTGGTGTGCCCCTAGAAAAAGGGACCACCTCTGTAGCCTTTGCGCTGTCATAATGGGAACGCCCTTTTTAGGGTTGAATATGGAGACGAGGGGTTGATGGTCAGTCAACAAGGTAAACTTTTGTCCGTGTAGGTAATGGTTGAATTTCTTCACCCCCCACACCAGGCTGAGTGCCTCCCTGTTGATCTGGGCATAGTTATGCTCAGCTGAGTTCAATGAGCGTGACGCAAAAGCTATCGGCCGCTCCGAGCCATCAGGGAATCTATGCGATAATACCGCTCCCACGCCGTAAGGAGATGCATCGCACGCCAGTCTGATTGGCAGTGATGGGTTGTAATGAGCCAACACTTCCCTGGACGTGATCAAGCCTTTGCATTTATGGAAGGCACGGTTACAGTCTTCGCTCCATTTCCAAACTACTCCCGTTTGTAGCAGTGCGTTAAGCGGGTGCAGAACCGTCGACAAGTTTGGTAAAAATTTATGATAGTAATTTACTAATCCCAGGAACGACCTTAATTGTGAGACATTTTCAGGCGCTGGGGCCTTTACGACCGCTTCAATTTTTTCAGGTGACTTATGCAACCCTTCTTCGTTAATGACATGGCCACAATATGATATTTATTTCTGGAAAAATTCGCATTTGGGGCGATTTGCTCGTAGGCCCCTTTCTCTCAGCCTCGTGAGCACCTGCTCCAAGTTGGCAAGGTGCTCGTTGTCGTTTTCTCCTGTTACAAGGATGTCGTCTAGGTAGCATTGAGTCCCCGGAATCCCTTGCAGGACTTGCTCCATAGCTCTTTGCCAGATAGCCGGAGCTGATGCCACTCCGAAAACCAGTTGATTGTACTGGTACAGGCCTTTGTGTGTGTTTATTGTGAGATACTTTTTAGAGGCCTCCTCAACCTCCATCTGTAGATATGCCTGTGCTAAGTCAATTTTGGTGAAACGTTTCCCTCCGGATAGTGAGGCGAAAATATCTTCTATCCTCGGAAGAGGATACTGTACCGTGTGAAGAACCGGGTTTACAGTCACCTTGAAGTCCCCACAGATGCGAACTTTTCTCTGTTCTTCAGATTTATCATTATTCAACGTTTTCTTCATGACCAGGACGATGGGTGTTGCCCACTCGCTCCAATCTACCTTGGATAACACGCCTGCTTTTTCCAAATTCTCCAGCTCTGCCTCAGCGGCTGGACGAATTGCGTATGGCACCGGCCTTGCCTTAAAAAAATTGGGAATTGCCGCATCTTCCACTTTTATTGAGGCGGTGGCGCCTTTCAGGGTTCCTAGTTCCTGTTGAAACACTTCTTTGGCGTTGTTAAATCTGTGAGTTGTTCAAGTAATTAATACTCAGACTTAATCAGTAACAATAAAACAGGTCTTTACTGGTTGGAGGTAGGGACTATACGTAGGTCTTTACTTCATGCCCACAGGCGGGAACTGAGGGGAGATCAGTACCCACAGTACTATTTATACCCCTATGGCCAGGAGTGGTACTGCGTATCACTACGCCCAACAAGTAGTGCAGTCCTGTCCATAGGTTCAAAGTAGCACACATATTACATACACAACATTCCTCCCTTCCTAGCTTTACAGTCATCTCCCCATTTAACATAACGTAATAACATATATACATATATAACTTCAGGTTTACATAACAGAATAACATAGATACATAGATAACTTCATGTCAAAACAGATCACAGATTCAGTCTCTGCGGAAAACAGTTCACAGATTCAATCTCTGTGGTGGAGTCGGTTCACGTTGCTGGAGTGACTCATTCAATAGTCCTTCCATGGATTTAACAGTTTGAACTTCCGAACTGAATTGGCTCCGTTCGGAGGGACCACGTGTGTGATCTGGTAGAGGTGATAATGGTTCAGATGGGTCATCTTCTGTTTTTACTTTTCCTTTTCTGCTTCTTGGAGACTCTCTGGGCTCCATTGTCAGCTGCCACAGCTGCCAGCTGCATGCGCAGTTCCTCCTTCTCTTCCTCCTGTTTCCGTCATAGAGCCAGCTTCTCCCGATGTTCCGTAGACTTTTGGTGCTCCTCCATGATTTCTGCACTTTGGGAGTCGAAGTTACAAGCTGGGCAGGACAGGACATCATAATATTCGGTGTCGTCCACCAGGTCATAGTAATATTCGGTGTCGTCCTGAGCTAGACCAGTGAGAGGGTCGTCTATTTCCTCCATACCCAGCTGGACGTTAGCCAGCTCTTGTTCCAAATCCAGACATCTTTCCTGAAGAGACTTCTTCATGTGTACCTCTGCATCCAGCTTTTTCTGGGCTTTCAGCAAGTCGTTTACTAGTGACCTCATTTGTGATTTTAATACTTCAACTTCCTTTGGAGATTGATTGATCGGACTATGCAATCCCTCTACCGGAGCAGCTGTTTCAGCGGTCTGTTGTTCTACGTTGACGTGAGTCAGCGTACTTTTGGCATCCAAGGGCTGCTCTGTTGCAGTCATCTCAGTCTGTGTTGCCACCTCAGCTCTTCCAATAACCTTTGAGAGCTCCGAACCCCTTTCGTTTGAATATTGAAGTTCGTGTTCAAGTTTTTCCCATTTCAGAGTCCTGTCCTTCAGCATATGCAGGAGTTGGCTGACCGTTAACTCCTCTGACATCAGACGTTTTGTGTGCTCCTGTTCCATTTTCTCCATCAGCTGCTTCTGTTGTCTTTCCAGATTCTCCAACTCTATATCAAAGAACTCTTTCGTTGCATTCAACTCTTGCTCACAACGGCGAAGCATTTGTTCTAATTGCTGTTGTAGTTTGAAATGGAGTTGAGTTCGAGCCCGGTGTCCCTCAGAAATGGGCACATCAGTAGACTTGCCAGACTCAGAATCCACAGTTAAACTATGTTGTTGTTGCTCAGTGGAATTCTGTGCTGAAACTTTGTCTTTTGCACCTGAGTTGGGCTTACCATCATCCGTTCCAGAGTCTGGGCCGACTATCTTCACCGAGTTCTCACTCGTTATTGTTTGTAGGAAATGCCAGTCCATATTCATTTTCCTAATCCACTCCCGTCCTAGTAGTGGAGGACCTCCTTCAGATATCACATATAAGTCCATTATTTGACTGTCTTCGCCCTTGTGGACCACTGCAACCTCTATTTTCCCGATGGGGTACACTCTTTGCCCCGTGTATGTTTCCAATATAATCCCCGTATCCTGTAGGGGAATATGTTGGAATAACTTTCCGTAATCTTTCTTATTTATGACCGTCAATGCCGATCCAGTGTCCAATTCCAGTTTTACTTGGACTCCTTCTATCTGAAGAGTGACCCAAATTGTCTGGAGGTCTGCACCCTTACCAGCGTTGAGTACTCTTAAGCTAGCCAGTTCATTACTGCTAGCGTCTGAATCGGACTCCTGTTCGGTCACCTTGTGTACCTTTGCGTATTTTCCTTGCGGTGACTTCTTGTTGCTGGTCTTCTTCGCTGACCTGCATACTCTAGCTATATGTCCAAGCCTACCACAAGTTCTACATTCTTGGTTTTTAAACCAACACTGGTTCTGATCATGCGTTGTCTTTCCACAACGATAACATTTGCCAGAACTCACACCCAATTTGTGTGCACTGAGCTCCGGTGACCGTAGCTGCATTACTGCCGTGCCTCTCGCTGCGGCTTCGTGTGCTGCTGCCATAGTGACTGCCTTCTCAAGCGTCAGCTCATTCTCCTCGAGCAGTCGCTTTTGTGTATCCTGTTTAAATAAACCACACACAAATTTGTCTCGAAGTGCCTCTGTCAGTCCCGTTCCAAACTGGCAATATTTCGCTAATTTACGCAATTCCAGCAAATAATCAGCATTGCTTTCATGCTGTAGCTGCCTTCTGTCGTAAAATTTAAATCGTTCCGCTAGCATCAGCGGCGTGGGGTTTAGATGATCTTTCAGGACAGTAACAATCTCATCGAACGTCTTATCCGCCGGTTCATCTGGTGATAACAGGTGTTTCAATTGCCCGTATGTCTTCGCACCCATTAAATTTAATAATGTTAGAGCTTTATCTTGGTCACGAATTTTATTGGCCTTACAATAATTTTTTACTCTTTCAACATATATGGCCCAATCTTCGAGGTCACTATCAAAGGTGCTAATATTCCCGTGTTTAGGCATTGTAGATTTGCAATTTCTCAGATTTTTTTTAATTTTTTTTTACTGCTATCCAAGATGGCGGCTTCCCGCTCTTGCCGTCGTCCTCCGCCCACAAAATGGCGGTTTTCCCGCGCTTGGCGGTCTTCACCCGTCCCCCAACGCCGTCTCCCTTCAGCCCCCGAGTGCGGCCCTTATCTTCGCCGCGATCGCCCGAGTGTGGCCCTTATCAGCGGATGCGATCGCTGGATCGCGAAGCGGCTCTCGGCTCTTATCAGGAGATGCGATCGCTCCGTTGAAACGCCTACCGCTCGAAGCGGCTCTCGCGCCCTATTCCTCCGGCTCCCCCAGCCCCGTTCGTGCGGCCAACGCAGTCGACTGCCTGTCGCGTCGCTGCCCGGCTCAGACAACGGCTTACCCACCACCAAGCTGGAGAAGAAGCTGACGGTCGCCGATGGAGGCTCCGAGGTCAGGATGTCTTCCAGTGGGGTGGAGAGGGTGGAAACCTCTCTGCAACGTCCTGGCTGTGGACGAAGCTGCCGTGGAGTGACTGCCGCAGGGTCCGAATCAGACTCGTCGCCAGTGTTAAATCTGTGAGTTGTTCAAGTAATTAATACTCAGACTTAATCAGTAACAATAAAACAGGTCTTTACTGGTTGGAGGTTGGGACTATACGTAGGTCTTTACTTCATGCCCACAGGCGGGAACTGAGGGGAGATCAGTACCCACAGTACTATTTATACCCCTATGGCCAGGAGTGGTACTGCGTATCACTACGCCCAACAAGTAGTGCAGTCCTGTCCATAGGTTCAAAGTAGCACACATATTACATACACAACAGGCGTTAGCCAAGATTTCTTTTAATCGTCCAGGTATGACGTCATCACCATTTTTTTTCTTACTGCACACCGTCAGTGCCTGAATGGAGTGCCAGTCTAAACGTATCTTTCTGATCCATTCACGTCCCAACAACGGTGGACCACCATCTTGCAGAACGTATAAATACAACTTCTGTATTTCCTTGCCGTTGTATACAACAGGCACCCTTATTTTCCCTCTGGGGTATACTTTCTGCCCCGTATATGTCTTCAAGACAATGGATGTGTCTTTCAAAGGTATATGCGGAAATAGCCGCTCGTAATCCCGTCGACTCATGACGGTCAGAGCTGATCCTGTATCTAGCTCCATTTTGACTGGGGACCCCGCTATCGTGAGGGTAACCCAAATGGTCTGGTAATCTTCTTTGGCAATTACATTATGTAATTTGAGACAGCTTAGTCTCTTGTTTCTGGAGTCGCTATCGCTCTTCTGGTCTTCGGAGCTACTGTCCGTCATCATTTGTACCTTTCTGAACTTTTCCTTATTGACCTTTTTACTGTCAGCGGATTTCTTTCCAGATCTGCATACACGTGCAATGTGTCCCATCTTTCCGCATTGCCTGCATGCTTTGTCCTTGAACCAGCAGTCCTTCTGGTCATGGGTGGATCTGCCGCAGCGATAACATCTCTCGAAGCCCCGTGTCATTTCATGGGTGCTGAAGTCCTGTGGCTTTTGCTGTATCTCTGCAGCTCCTCTTGCTGCTGCTTCGTATGATACAGCCACACTGAAAGCCTTGTCCAGTGTCAAATCTTTCACAGAAAGTAGTCTTTTCTGTGTTCCTTCGCTTAGGAGACCGCAGACGAATTTGTCTCGTAGAGAATCTGCCAGTCCTGCCCCGAATTGGCAGTGCTTTGACAGCTTTCATAATTCGGTGAGGTAATCAGCGTTACTTTCATTCTTGTGCTGATTCCTCCTGAAGAATTTGAATCGTTCCGCTATCAGCAGCGGTGTTGGGTTTAAGTGCTCCTGTAAGGTATCAACAATCTCATTAAAATTCTTGTCCATCGGTTTGGCTGGAGTGATCAAGTTTCGTAACAGCCCGTATGTCCTTGCGCCCATCAGATTTAGAAGTACCGATGCCTTTTTATCATCCGCTGCTTCATTCGCCTTGCAATATACCTCCACTCTTTCCACATATGTGGTCCAATCTTCTATATCACTATCGAAAGCAGTAATATTGCCAGTCTTCGGCATCTTGAAAATCTAAAATGGCGCTTTCCGCGCTTTTCTTTCTTCCCCGCCGAGTTAAGATGGCGCCTCCCGCGCTTTCCCGCTGCTGCCGCTGCTGCCAACGCTGTTCTCCACGGTTCCCGTTGCGACCTGCAGCTTTTCGCGGTATTTCTATTTTTTTTTATATATCGCTTCAATAGTTTCTCCGTTACTTGGAGAACCGTTCCCGTCGTGGAGCGGACCCTCTGGGACTTTCCCCTCCCTCTGCTCAGTCCGAACGCCGACCTGCTTTGCAGCACCGGCCGCGCCCTGAGTGCTCCACCCTCTCTCTCTCTTTGCTTCTGCTTCCCGACTCGCTGCCCGGCCCCATTGCAGAGCCACCCGATCGAGCTCTGGCCCGCCGCAGCCCAGGAAGGATCAGTGCACTACCTGCCACCAGCTCGTTTAGCTGGGGAAACCACAGACTGGAGACCAAGCCTGGCCCTCGTTTTCGAGTTTCTTCGAGTTATTTTTTTTTTCTTGCTTCTGGCTTTGACCTTCGTCTGAGGAATCGATCCCCTTGAGGTGCTGCCGAATTGCAGGTAAGTTCGTTTCTAACTCGTCGCCACTGTTAGATCCATGTGTTAATGGAGACACGGAATGCAGGAGTTGATTTAACAAGTGTTTACTGAACAAAGTCTGGAGGTGAACTAACAACACAAGACGCTACACAGGCTTATATACCCGAGTGGTCACTACTGGTACTGCAGTATACAGGGGCTTCAAAACATAGTTCCTCTTAAAGGTACATACACTACAGGGGGCAGTATAGTTAGAGGGATAGATACTGTTCTCTGCAGCTGAGAGTGTGAGTCTCGAAGGCTGTGTTGCCTGCCCGGTACCAGGGTTAACAACATCTCCTCTGGGCTGGAGAGGAACTTGGAGTGGGAGGGGGAAGATCCAGTTGTCATGGTCCACATAGGTACCAATTGTAACAATCAAAAACATGTCATTCTATAGTGGACACTAGGTGGAGCCGTAGAGCTGTGTAGAGCTGTATATAGCTGTATGTATTAAGACTACACTACCCAGCTGTATATATATTAAGACTACATTACCCATGAGGCTAGGCTACCCACAAGGCAGCAGTCAAGATGGAAGCCTCCACAGATACAGTACCTAGTCCACATGGCTCAATAAAGTAACTAGCAAAAGCTAGCTGTGTTCATAATAAGAATGTCTAGTTATTAATGAACATAACATGGTACCAGGGTGGTGAAGATCTGCTGAAAATTGTGAAAAGCGACATGGAGAATTTGAAGCCACCAGAGCGTTTGAATCTCACAGAAAAAATCGACTACAACTGGCAGACTTTTAAACAGCAATTCGAACTCTACATTGCAGCCATCGGATTTGGTACAAAGCCAGACGCAAGGAAGATAGCGTTGCTGCTCACGGTTGCAGGCCCACAGGCGATAGAGGTATTTAATACATTTGTATTTAATCCAGCGGAGAACAGAGAAAAATTAGAAGATGTGCTAAAAAAATTTGATGCACATTGCTCTCCCAAAAAGAATGAGACGTATGAAAGATGCATCTTCCGTTCTCGGACACAGCAGCAAAATGAGACTTTTGTTAGCTTTATAACTGATCTGAAACTGAAAGCACAGACATGTAATTTCTCTGAGCTGAAATCATCCATGATTCGTGACCAGATTGTGTTTGGTATTCATGATAAAAAAGTCAGGGAACGTCTGTTGAGAGAAACCGAACTAAATTTGGAAAATGCAGTGAAAATATGCCAAGCCAGCGAGCTAGCTCGAAAGCACGCGAAGACTTTCAGTGAAATCAATAATGATGCAATTGTAATGAGTGAAAATGCTGCTGTCGGTGCTGTGTCCTACAAGGGGAAGAAACATGGGCAGAACAGAAATGAAAAGCAATCGGAGGATGACATTTTTAATTATAAACACTGTGGTTACAAACAGCAGTTAAGACAATGCCCAGCGTTTGGAAAAATGTGCACAAAGTGTAATGGAAAGAATCACTTTGCCAAACAATGCTTTTTGAAAGTAAAAACAACGAAAGGGCAACAAGTTAATGTGATTGAGGACACTGATTTAAGTGAGACATTTTTTGTAGGAATGGTGTCATGTGACGATATCAAAAAAGATACAGAAAATGTGCAGCCCTCAGAAATGGACAATGCTGAACATAAAGTCAATGCAGTAAAAGTGGACAAACGGATGATCCCACTGCAGATAAATGGAGCATTAGTTACATTGAAACTGGACACTGGGGCAAAAGCAAACTTAATCAGTATGAGTGACATAAAAAGTATGAAAGAAAAGCCCAAAATACAGAAAAAGTCAGTACTACTGAAGAGCTATAATGGACAGAAAATAGATAGCTTAGGTGTATGCAGACTTAAAGTGACAGTCAAAGACATAGTGCACCATCTCATGTTTTCTGTTGTGGCTGAAAGACTTGATTCGATACTAGGTGACAAAGCTTGTGAAGACTTAGAACTGGTCAAGAGAGTCTACCGTATAAGCTGTGCCATAAGCAGACCAGATGACTCAGGTGATGAAGCAGAGAGCCCATCAAGGATGAAAAGGCCAAAGGGTATCCATGTCTTCAAAAAGCCTAGTTTCTCCAAGAAAAAAAGAAAAAGACTTTAAGGCCAAAGAGAAGCCAATGGAAGAAAAGCACAAAGAGGAAAAACACAAGGAGAAAAAGTCCAAAGATATAACTGCAGCAGATGTTGTTAAGCAGTGGAAAGAGAAAAAGAAAAAGAAGAAGCCTGCACCAGAGCAGGAAGCAGTTCCAGTGGATACGCCTTCTTCCCTCAGGCCAATCTTTGGTGTTCCATTAGCCGAGGCTGCTGAGAGGACTATGCTGTATGATGGGATCCAGCTGCCAGCAGTTTTTCGAGAGTGCATTGACTACATTGAGAGTTATGGCATGAAGAGTGAAGGAAACACTGAAACCCTCTCCAAGCAAAGATCGCAAGGAGACAGAATCACAGAAACCCCACAGTGCAGATAGAGGCCATTTCGGCCCATCGAGCCTGCACCGACACATATTCCACCCGATCCCCGTAACCCCTACACCAACACATATCCCACCCTATCCTTGTAACCCCACGTATTTAATCCCCCTAACACTAAGGGTCAATTTATCATAGCCAATCAACCTAACCTGCATATCTTTGGACTGTGGGAGGAAACCGGAGCACCCGGAGAAAACCCACGCAAACACGGGGAGAATGTGCAAACTCCACACAGACAGTCGCCCGAGGCCGGATTCGAACCCGGGTCCCTGGCGCTGTGAGGCAACAGTGCTAACCACTATGCCACCGTGCTGCCTCGATCAATACAAGAGCAGGTTGATGACAATGCCGCAACTGCATCTTGTCATTCACCGCCAGAACAATCTCATGAAGACACATCAGACTTACCCGTGTTGAGAAGATCCACACATGAAGTAAAAGAGCCTGATAGACTTCATCTTTGAGTACAATGTAAAGCTTTGAAAATGTGTTGACTGTTTTGAAAATGTTTATGTTTATAGAGCACTAACAAAAGTGTTACTGATATTATCTTTATTGTTTTCTTGATAGTTGATTGATATTGATTTTGTTAAACCTCAAAGAAAGGGGGATGTAACGATCAAAAACATGTCATCCTATAGTGGACACTAGGTGGAGCCGTAGAGCTGTGTAGAGCTGTATATAGCAGTATGTATTAAGACTACACTACCCAGCTGTATATATATTAAGACTACATTACCCATGAGGCTAGGCTACCCACAAGGCAGCAGTCAAGATGGAAGCCTCCACAGATACAGTAGCTAGTCCACATGGCTCAATAAAGTAACTAGCAAAAGCTAGCTGTGTTCATAATAAGAATGTCTAGTTATTAATGAACATAACACCAATAACATAGGTAGGACAAAGAAAGAGGTTCTGCTGAGAGAGTATGAGCAGCTGGGGGTTAAATTAAAAAGCAGAACCACAAAGTTCATAATCTCTGGATTACTACCTGAGCCACGAGTGAATTTGCATAGGGTAAATAAGATCAGAGAAATGAACGAGTGGCTCAAAGACTGGTGTGGGAGAAATGGGTTTCAATTTGTGGGGCACTGGCACCAGTACTGGGATAAGAGGGAGCTGTTCTGCTTGGACGGGCTTCACTTGAACCATGCTAGGGCTAGAGTCCTGGCGAATCAAATAACTAGGGCTGTAGAGAGGACTTTAAACTAAATATTGGGGGGAGGGTCCAAGTGAGCGGGAATTAAAAAAGTCAATGAGAAATGAGAAAACAATAGAGCAGGATAGAGATGGGGGAAATAATAACCAGAGTGTGACAGGAAGGGACAGAGGCCTAGAAATTGGGTTTTGGCTTAGCCAGGGCTTTAGCGCCGGAAGTTAGTGCCGGCGCTAAGTCCCCTGCGCGCGCCAAAAATTCAGTGGCGCCGCGCCCAAACGGCTGCCGGCGCTACTGAAGGGTCTTTGCGGCGGTACATCAGCGCTAACTGCCGTTTCGCGCCGCAATTCCGGCGCTGCGGCACCCGATGCGGTGCGGCAGGCTGGGGACGTGCAGGCCTCCTCCTCCCGTTAAGGAGGAGCTGCCTGCACCCGGCCGCGGCCCGCGCAAATCAGCTTAAAAATGAGCCCGGCACCTCGGACAAGTGCCGGGCTTGCATCTGTTCCGGGGGGGGGGCGGGGAGAAGTCCGGGGAGGGAGCTGCGGGCAGGCGGCTGGCGGGAAAGTGGCCGGCCGCCGCGGGGCCTTTAATGCGCCGGCGCAAACTGGAGTAAGGCACCTCTGCCAGAACGTTGCTTGCGGCTGCCACGGGCGAGGCGGCCGCAACTCAATTTCGGAGTTCGGGCGGGTTACCACGGCAACCGGGACGCTGCGCACACCGATGACGTCATCGGTGCCGGCGCAGCGCTACCGGTGCAACGCCGATTTAGGGCCCCAGGGAATTTTTAAACTGGCCATAACTCTGGCGCTAGTCCCTCTAGCGCCTCAAAAGCGGCGCGAAGGCTAGTGAATTTCTAGGCCAGAATGTTTAAAAATAAGAGTGCAACAGAAAATGGGGCCAAAACAAGGAGAAATGGTAAAAAGACAAAGTTAAAAGCTCTATATCTGAACGCATGCAGCATTCATAACATAAAGAGCTGACGGCACAAATAGATACAAATGGGTATGATCTGATCACCATTACAGAGACATGGTTGCAAGGTGACCAGGGCTGAGAACTGAATATTCCAGGGTATTTAACAATTCGGAAGGATAGAAAAAGGAAAGGTGTTGCGTCCATGTATAATAAGACACAGACTGCGGAGAATGGTACAACAGGTGTTTACTCAACGTGGCTCACACTGCAACTGATCTGTACAGATTACTACTCTGTGCGATATACAGGTGTGGTCACTGCCGGTACTGCAGTATACATGAGCTGTAAAAGATAGTTCCCCTCTTAAAGGTATATACATTACAATTCCTCCCCTTTTAGATTAACAGTACCATAACACTCATTTAACAATTAAATATCAAACTAATTACAATTAACACTTTTAACATACAACATTAGCTGAAAATAGTCTATTTATATATTCAGTCTTTGGGGAGGCTTCCTGATCCTTTCTGGATAGCGCCTTTCCCGAGTGTCTTGCTCTTGGTGCGGAGGCGATTCTGGCCCCCTGTCGTCGGTTGGTTCATCAGCTTCCGATGCAACTGTTTCTGGGGTAGATGCGACCTGTACGTCGGGTTCATCACCAGGTACGTATGGGCGAGGCATGGGGTTGACTTGTTCCTGTGACTCTAGGATCTGGTCAGCATGGCGTCTCACGATGCTCTCCCCAACGTCCACTGTGTATATTAGTGGGCCCTGCCGTGTGCATATCGTTCCTGGCTGCCATTTTTCTGTTCGGTAGTCGCGGGACAAGACTGGTTGCCCTAGATTGAAGCTCCTTGTTGGCTTCTCATGGATGTGCTGGAATTGCTTACTCTCAACATCTCTTCGTACGTTTGGTCTGAGCAAATCCAGGCGAGATCTTAACCTTCGGTTAAAGAACATCATGGCTGGGGCCTGGTTGGTGACTGCATGTGTCGCATTCCGGTAGGCGAACAGGAAATTGTCCACCTTGTGCTGCAGCGGAATGTTGTCATTGTACATAGCCTTTATTGCCTTCTTAAAGGTTTGTACGAACCTCTCAGCCAATCCATTTGTGGCTGGATGATACGGGGCGGATGTGTAATGCCTTATCCCATTCTTTTTCAAGAACCTCCGGAGCTCTTCGGACACAAACTGTGGTCCGTTGTCGGAGCAAATCTGTTCTGGCAAGCCATTCCTGGCAAAAATGGTCCATAGGACTGCAATAGTTTTCTCCGTGGTCGTGGAGGACATTTTGATGACCTCAGGCCATTTCGAGTGCACATCCACGGCTATTAAAAACACTGAGTCCATGAATGGACCAGCAAAATCAATATGCACCCATTGCCATGGAGACGAGGGCCACTCCCATGGGTGTAGAGGGGCCTGTGGTGGTGCATTTTGGACTTTCTGGCATCGTGAGCAGCTCTTGGTCAGGTCCTCGATTTGTTTGTCGTTTCCCGGCCACCACACATAAGCCCTGGCTAGGCTTTTCATTTTTACCCCTCCCAGATGACCCTCATGAAGCTCATTGAGCACTCTATCCCTTAACTTGGGTGGAATTACCACTCGGGATCCACACATCAAGGTCCCCCGGCACACTGACAGCTGTTCTCTCCTTGTCGAGAATGCTGGCAACAGTGAGTCGCCATTTGCTGGCCATCCCTTCACCGTCAAATCATATACCCAAGACAGTGTCGGGTCATTTCGGGTTTCCTTTTCGATACAAGCGTTAGTTACCGGTAGGTATTCAACTATAGTCGAATGGAATATTTCGACAGGATCCACTGCTGGTGCTTCCTCCACAGTAGGCAGTGGCAGGCGTGATAGCCCATCAGCATTTCCATGCTGTTTCGTGCCCTTATATTCAATCTCATAGTGGTGCGCCCCTAGAAAAAGTGACCATCTTTGTAGTCGTTGCGCAGTCATCACCGGAACGCCCTTCTTCGGATTAAAAATGGAGACAAGAGGCTGGTGATCAGTCAGCAAGGTGAATTTCTGCCCATGCAGATAGTGATTGAACTTTTTCACTCCCCACACCAGGTTGAGGGCCTCCCTGTCAATCTGGGCGTAGTTACGCTCGGCTGAGGTTAGTGATCGTGACGCAAAGGCTATTGACCTCTCTGAGCCATCTGAGAATTTGTGCGACAGCAGCGCTCCAATGCCGTAGGGTGACGCATCACATGCCAACCGAATTGGTAATGCTGGGTTGTAATGGGCCAATACCTCTTTCGATGTGATTAGTGTTTTGCTCTTCTGGAAAGCTCGTCTACATTCGTCACTCCACTTCCATGGCACCCCAGTTTGCAGTAGGGTGTTCAGTGAGTGTAGTATTGTAGACAAATTTGGCAAGAACTTATGATGGTAGTTTACCAGCCCGAGGAACGACCTTAGTTGTGACACATTTTCCGGTGCTGGAGCCTTGACTACTGCCTCAATCTTCTCTGGGGACTTATGTAACCCCTCTTTATCGATAACGTGGCCACAATACGAGATCTGTTTTCTAAAAAACTCACATTTGGGGCGGTTAGCTCGGAGCCCATATTCCTGCAATCTAGTGAGCACCTGCTCCAGGTTGGCAAGGTGATCACTGTCATTTTCGCCCATGACCAGGATGTCGTCCAAATAACACTGGGTCCCTGGGATCCCTTGCAGGACTTGTTCCATTGCCCTCTGCCAAGTAGCTGGAGCTGATGCTACCCCGAATACCAGCCGGTTGTATTGGTAGAGACCTTTATGGGTGTTGATTGTGATGTATTTTTTTGATGCTTCTTCTACCTCCATTTGCAGATACGCGTGGGCCAGATCAATCTTAGTGAAGCGTTTCCCTCCAGATAGCGAGGCGAAAATATCTTCAATCCGCGGAAGTGGATATTGTACGGTGTGAAGGATCGGTTTCACTGTTACCTTAAAGTCCCCACAGATGCGAACCTTCCTTGGTTCCCCAGGCGTGCTGCTCAATGACTTTTCATCACAGGGATGATGGGTGTAGCCCACTCGCTCCAGTCTACCTTGGACAGTACACCTGAACGTTCCAGACTCTCCAGCTCTGCTTCAACGGCTGGGCGGATCGCATAAGGTCTGGCCTTAAAAAATTTTGGACTTGCGTTTTCTTCAATTTTAATCGTCGCTGTCATGCCTTTTAGTGTTCCGAGTCCTTGCTGGAACACTTCTTTCGCATCAGTTAGGATTTTTGACAGTCGCCCAGGTGTGACGTCGTCATCCTTTTTGTCAGCCACAGTCAGTGCCTGTATGGAATGCCAATCCAGTTGTATTTTCCGGATCCATTCACGTCCCAGTAATGGTGGTCCTCCATCTTGCAATACATACAGGTCTAGTTTTGGTGTTTCCTTACCGTTATATATAACGGTCACCCTTATTTTTCCTTTGGGGTAGACTTTTTGCCCCGTGTACGTCTTCAAAATAATTTTTGCGTCTCTCAAGCGTATGTGTGAGAATAGCCGCTCGTAGTCCCGTCGGTTTATGACTGTTAGGGCTGATCCTGTGTCCAATTCCATCTTTACCTGGACTCCTGCTATCTTGAGAGTGACCCAAATGGTTCGGTGATCCTCCGTTGTGATCACATTATGTAGTTTCAGACAACTCAGTTCCCTGCTTTCGGAGTCGTTATCACTCTTTTGTTCGTCTGAACTATTCTCCGTTATCTTATGTACCTTCTTGTACTTTCCTTTGGTCGGTTTCTTATTGCTGGTTTCTTTCCCGACCTGCAGACTCATGCTATGTGTCCTACTTTTCCACACTGTCTGCACACTTTGTCTTTGTCTTTGAACCAGCAATCATTCTGGTCGTGTGTTGTTCTGCCGCAGCGATAGCACTTCTCTGTTCCATATGACATTTCATTTGTGCCATATTCTTGCGGTCTCTGTTGTATCTCTGCAGCGCCCCGTGCTGCTGCTTCATATGATACCGCAATGCTGAAAGCCTTTTTCAGCATAAGGTCCTTTTCAGATAAAAGCCGTTTCTGGGTTCCTTCACTTTGAAGCCCACACACAAACTTGTCCCTTAAGGTATCTGCCAATCCCGCTCCAAACTGACAGTGTTTCGATAGTTTGCGCAGTTCTGTTAAATAATCAGCATTGCTTTCATCCTTATGCTGGTTCCGTTTGTGAAACTGGAATCTTTCTGCTATCAGCAGCAGTGTGGGGTTTAAATGTCCCTGTAGTATCGTTACTATGTCTTCAAAACTCTTTTCCATTGGCTTCGTTGGGGTTACTAGATTTCGTAATAAACCATACGTCTTTGCACCCATTAAATTTAACAATACCGACACTTTCTTGTCATCTGACACCTCATTTGCCTTGCAGTACACCTCTATTCGTTCGACATATGTAGTCCAATCTTCGACTTCATTGTCAAATGCGGTGATACTGCCACTCTTCGGCATTTTGGGTGTGGTTTAAAATGGCATCTCCCAATGGCTCAAAATGGCATCTCCCGTGCTTTCCTTCCTCCCCCGCTGCTGCCAATGCCACTCCCGGCGGTTCTCGTGGCAATGGCGGCGCCCTGTAGGTTTCGCGCGCTTCTCCTGTACTGCTGCCAACGCCGCTCTCGGCGGTCCTCGTGGCAATGGCGGCGCCTCGCGGGTTTCTGTGCGTCTCTCTCTCCCTCTCTCTGACGCTGCTCGGCCCCTGAACACCGGCTGCGCCCTGTGCGCTCTGCCCTCTCTCTCTCCCCCTCTCTTCGACGCTGCTCGGCCCCTGAACACCGTCTGTGCCCTGTGCGCTCTGCCCTCTCTCTCTCTCTCTCCCCCCCGTCGACGCTGCTCAACCCTTTGCTGTGCCACTCGGTCGGGCTCTAGCCCACCGCTGTCCGGGAAGGGTCTGCACACTATCTGTTGCCAGCCTGTTTCGCTGGACCACCTCGACTGGAAAGCCAAGCCTGGCTCTCGACAGCCTCCCCCGCAATTCTCGAGTCTCTGCTGGATGACTGGGCGGTTGCCCGTGGTCGACACCCGAGTCTCTGGCCTTGACCTCCAATCCACTGATCTCCAGGAACGAATCCCCGGGAGGTGATGCAGAGTTGCAAGTAGGTTCGAACTTGCCTTGTCGCCAATGTTGTGTCTGTGTATAATAAGACACAGACTGCGGAGAACGGTACAACAGGTGTTTACTCAACGTGGCTCACACTGCAACTGATCTGTACAGATTACTACTCAGTGCTATATACAGGTGTGGTCACTGCCGGTACTGCAGTATACATGAGCTGTAAAAGATAGTTCCCCTCTTAAAGGTATATACATTACAAAAGGGAGGCGGGGTAGCTTTGTTGGTAAAAGATGGTGTTGTGTTTGTACCACTATACACAACTACATAAAATAATAAAGCAGCAGAGACAGAGTAACTTCCAGTGATCTTTACTGAGTAACTGGAACTTCGGCACTGACTGTGCAAATCGATACAAGTCTGTTATATACGCTCGCAACTAAGGATGTACATCCGCAAAACAAATTAGTCCCTTCAATGTTGTATACATTACACTTCCTCCCCCTTTAGTTTAATAGTATATTAACGCAAAATTTCTGTAATTAACATACAGAGCCTGTCTTTACAGTAACCTTTTTGTTTTCTTAAAAGTAACAAAATTCAAATTCCAACATAACATTTTATTTTGTCAACAGCCCTTTTACAAGTCAAGTCTCTGGGGAGGCCTCCTCTGCCTCTCTGGGTAACGTCTCTCCAGACTCTTTTGCTTTGGGGAATGAGACTGTACAGGTACAGATGCATCAGGTGAGCTATCAGCACAAGTAGAGCTCTCAGCTGTGGATGAGGCTGGTGCTGATGCTGATGAATCAGGAGTGTCTGTTTCCATGTCAGGTGAGTCTGGGCGAGGTATAGGGGTGTTTTCCACCTGAACCTCCAGAATTTGGTCCACATGATGTCTCAAAACGTTCTCTCCCACATCCAGAGTATACATCAGTGGTCCCTCTTTTGTGAATATTGTCCCTGGTTGCCACTTTTCCATCCAGAAATCACAAGCAAGAACTGACTGTCCCACACTGAAGCTTCTTGTTGGCTTAGCATTCAAATATTTGAACTGTTTGTTCTCTACATCACGACGTACATTCGGTTTAAGAAGGTCCATGCGAGATCTCAGGTTCCTGTTCAGAAACATCATCGCTGGAGTCTGATTAGTGGCTGCGTGTACTGCGTTCCGATAAGCAAAGAGGAAATTGTCTATCTTGTGTTGCAGTGGTAGACTCTCACTGTACATTGCTTTGATGGCCTTCTTGAAAGTCTGTACAAATCTTTCTGCCAAGCCATTTGTAGCTGGATGGTATGGGGCAGATGTGTAGTGCTTGATTCCATTTTTCCTCATGAAACCTTAGAATTCGTCAGAGACAAATTGTCATCCATTGTCTGTGCAGATTTGTTTTGGTAGGCCATTTCTAGCGAACATGGTCCTCAGAACTGAAATGGTCTTTTCAGATGTGGTTAATTTCATTTTAATGACCTCGGGCCATTTGGAATGTGCATCGACTGCAATCAAGAACATGGAGTCCATGAACGGTCCAGCAAAGTCGATGTGCACACGTTGCCATGCTGATGAGGGCCATTCCCATGGATGGAGAGGGGCTTGTGGTGGTGCGTTCTGGACCTTTTGACATCCTGAGCAGCTCTTTGTCAGGTCCTCGATCTGTTTGTCAATTCCCGGCCACCACACGTAACCACGGGCAAGGCTTTTCATCTTTACCGTACCTAAGTGGCCTTCATGCAGTTCATCTAGCACTCGGTTACGAAGCTTGGGAGGAATCACAACTCGTGAGCCGCACATCAGTGTTCCCCGACACACTGATAACTGCTCCCTCCTAGCTGAGAATGCTGGAAACAATGAGTCACCATGCGCTGGCCATCCCTTCACAGTGATGTCATAAACTTTTGACAATGTAGGGTCATTGCGTGTTTCTCTTTCAATGAGGGAATTTGTCACTGGTAGCTGCTCAACTATTGTGTGAAATACCTCTGCTGAGTCAACTGTTGTAGTTCTCTCTGAGGTCGGCAGTGGTAAACGTGACAAACTATCGGCATTGCCATGTTGCTTGGTCCCCTTGTATCCAATGTCATACAGGTGAGCCCCTAGGAAGAGTGACCATCGCTGTAGCCATTGTGCCGTCATCATTGGAACGCCCTTCCTTGGGTTGAAGATTGAAATGAGAGGCTGGTGGTCAGTTAACAGTGTAAACTGTTGACCATACAAGTAGTGGTTGAATTTCTTGACTCCCCACACAAGGCTGAGGGCCTCTCGGTCAATCTGTGCATAATTGCGTTCAGCTGTAGTCAATGATCTTGAGGCAAAGGCTATTGGTCTTTCTGAGCCGTCTGGGAACTTATGTGACAACACGGCACCAATGCCATGGGGTGAAGCATCACATGCCAGTCGAATAGGTAAGGATGGGTCAAAGTGAGCTAGCACCTCTTCTGAAGTAATGAGTCTTTTACTCTCTTGAAAAGCTTGTTCACAGCTGCCACTCCACTTCCATTGTGACCCTGTCTGTAGCAGTGCATTTAGTGGATGTAACACTGTGGATAGGTTGGGCAAGAACTTGTGATAGTAGTTCACCAGTCCAAGATATGATCTCAACTGAGACACATTTTCAGGTGTTGGTGCATTAATCACAGCTTCAATCTTGTCTGGAGACTTGTGTAAACCGTCCTTGTCAATCACATGTCCACAGTATAAGATTTCCTTTTTGAAAAACTCACACTTGTCTCGGTTCGCTCGGAGCCCATACTCCCGTAACCTGATGAGCACCTGTTCGCGGTTGGAAAGGTAGTCGTTGTCATTCTTGCCAGTAATGATGATGTCATCAAGATAACACTGAGTACCTGGGACCCCCTGCAGGACTTGGTCCATTGCCCTTTGCCAGATTGCCGGAGCTGATGCTAATCCGAATACAAGCCGATTGTACTGGTAAAGGCCTTTGTGCGTATTTATTGTCAGGTACTTCTTTGATGCATCATCAATTTCCATTTGGAGATAGGCCTGGGCCAAGTCAATCTTTGTGAAGCATTCCCCTCTTGACAGGGAAGCAAAGATGTCCTCAATGCGAGGCAATGGGTACTGTACTGTGTGGGGGACTGGGTTAACAGTCACTTTAAAGTCTCCGCAGATGTGCACTTTTCTTGGCTTTCCTGGTTTTGTGCTGGAGGTTTTCTTCATCACTGGAACTATAGGTGTGGCCCATTCACTCCAATCCACCTTGGACAGGACCCCTAACTGCTCCAAGTTCTCCAGCTCTGCTTCTACTGAAGGGCGAATTGCATAAGGCACTGGTCTGGCCTTGTGGAACTTTGGATTTGCGTCCTCCTCAATCTTAATTTTTGCTTTCATGCCCTTAAGTGTTCCTATTCCCTTCTTGAACACTTCCTGAGAGTCAGAGAGTATTTGTGACAGTCTCTCAGGAGTGGCGTTGCTGTCCTCCTTTGCTGACACAAACAGTGCTTGGATGGTGTGCCAATCCAACTGTATTTTCCTGAGCCATTCGCGTCCCAGTAATGGTGGTCCTCCATTTTCCACTACATAGAGGTTCAATTGCGGTATTTTTTTTTCTTTGTATGTCACGGTCACTTTTATTTTACCTTTGGGGCACACTCTTTGTCCTGTGTATGTCTTTAACAGTACTTTAGTTGGCCTTAGCGGTATGTGTGAAAACAGTCATTTGTAGTCATGTACAGAGATCACTGTTAAAGCTGAGCCTGTGTCCAACTCCATTTTCAGCCTAACTCCTGCCACTTCTGGAGTAACCCATATTATTCTGTGATCCCCTGTCTCTTTCACACTGTGTGGTTTTAGACAAGCCAGATCCTCTTCCTCTGAGTCTGTGTCACTTTTTTCTTTATCTGAACTGTCTCCAGTCACATAGTGTACCTTCTTGTATCTATCTTTGAAAGGTTTCTTGTTTTCAGTCACTTGATGTACCTTTTTGTTACTCTGTATTGTATCAGTTTTCGGCTTCTTATTTGCTTTGCAGACTCTTTCAATGTGCCCTCGTCTGCCACATTTTCTGCAGTCTTTGTCTTTAAACCAACAGTCATTGTGGTCATGTGACATTTTGCCACAGCGATAGCACTTCTTTTCTTGTTTCAGTGACATTTTATTAGTTGAATATTCCAGGGATTTTTGTTGAATTTCTAAAGCGCCACGTGCTGCTGCTTCCATTGATATTGCAATACTCAGAGCCTTCTCCAATGTGAGGTCTTTTTCAGACAGGAGCTTCTTTTGTGTGCTTTCACTTTGCATGCCACACACAAATCTGTCCCTCAATGCGTCTGATAAGCCCACTCCAAATTGGCAATGTTCTGATAATTTGCACAACTTTGCCAAATATTCAGAAATGCTTTCATTTTTGCTCTGGTTCCGTTTATGGAATTTAAATCTTTCGGCTATGAGCAGTGGTTTGGGGCTTAAATGGTCTTGGAGTGTGTCCACTATTTGTTTGAATGTTTTGTTTGCTGGCTTTTCAGGGGTTAATAAATTACATAGCAGCCCGTATGTCTTTGCGCCCATAACACTCAGCAAAACAGTGGCTTTCTTTTCTACCTCCACTCCGTTAGCCTCACAGTACAACTCCACTCTTTCAATGTAAGTTGCCCAGTCTTCAATGCTGCTATCAAATGCTGCAATCATGCCAATCATCGCCATTTTTTTTCCTAAACCCGTTTTTCTTTCTTTACTAGTTAGCTAGCGTCATGCAAGTCCTGTGCACTTTTCACTTGACTTACGTATCCCCTGCCTAGCTTAGCAAGCGTGCTCCATTTTCTCTACCTTCTCGCTCCTTTCTTCCAAATTTCGGTGTCCTCTGGATGCGATGCCAGAATAGGAAGACGTAGGTTCATAATTCTCGTCGCCAATTTGTTGTGTTTGTACCGCTATACACAACTACATAAAATAATAAAGCAGCAGAGACTGAGAGTAACTTCAAGTGATCTTTACTGGGTAACTGGAACTTCGGCACTGACTGTACAAATCGATACGCGTCCGTTATATACGCTCACAACTAAGGATGTACATCCGCAAAACAAAGTAGTCCCTTCAATGTTGTATACATTACAGATGGGATCAGTGCAGTGGTGAGAAGTGATATTGGCTCAGAAGATCAAGATATAGAATCGGTTTGGGTGGAGATAAAAAATAGTAAGGGGAAAAAGTTTCTGGTGGGTGTAGTCTATAGGCCCCTGAACAGTAGCAATGCTGTTGGACAGAGTATAAATCAACAAATAATGGAGGCCTGTAAAAAAGGTACGGTAATAATCGTGGGTGATTTTCATCTCCATATTGATTGGACAAATCAAATTGGCCATGATAGCTGACATAAGAAAACTACAAAGCACTTGGTTTGAGTATAAAACAAGGCTTTAATCAACTGTTTCACAACCACGAGTTTCTAGTTACATCACTAGTTCCTAGTTACAAAAACATCCTGAGCAAGCTGGGCCCACACCAGAGTATTTATACTTTCCTTGGATGGCGCCACCAGCTGGCCGCCCAGTGTTATCTCATGAGTCATTTCCACATGAATGGTAAGATTCATGACAGTAGACTTGAGGAGGAGTTCAGAGGTTGCACCTGGGATGGTTTCCTAGAACAGTATGTAATGGAACCAACCAGGGAGCAGGCTATCTTGGATCTGGTACTGTGTAATGAGACAGAATTAATAAATGATCTCATAGTAAAGGATCCTCTAGGAAAGAGTGATCATAACATGGTTGAATTTCAAATTCAGTTAGAGGGTGAGAAAGTTGTATCTCAAACCAGTGTCCTGATCTTAAACAAAGGCAATTACAATGGCATGAGGGCAGAACTGGCTAAAGTGGACTGGAAAAACAAATGACAAGGTAAGACAGTTGAAATGCAGTGGCGGACATTTAAGGAGATATTTTATAACTCTCAACAAAAATATATTCCAGTGAGAAAGAAAGATTTTAAGAGAAGGGAGCATGATCCGTGGCTAACTAAGGAAGTAAAGGATGGTATCAAATTAAAAACGAAGGCATACAATGTTGCCAAGATTGGTGGGAGGCCAGAGGATTTGGAAATGTTTTTAAACTGGCAAAAGATGACTAAAAAAAATAATAAAGAGAGAGAAGATGAATTATGAGAGTAAACTGGCAAGAAATATTAAAACAGAAAGTAAGAGCTTCTACAGGTATATAAAAAGGAAGGGAGTAGCTAAAGTAAACATTGGTCCCTTAGAGGATGAGAATGGGGAATTAATAATGGGGAATGGGGAAATGGCAGAGACTCTGAACAAATATTTTGTATCTGTCTTCATGGTAGAAGACACTAACAATATCCCAATAATGAACAATCAAGGGGCCACAGGGAGGGGGGAACTAAAGACAATCACTATCACTAAGGAAAAAGTACTTGGTAAAATAATGGGACTAAAAGACGACAAGTCCCTTGGACCAGATGGCCTGCATCCCAGGGTCTTAAAAGAAGTGACTGCAGAGATAGTGGATGCATTGGTTGCAATATACCAAAATTCCCTGGACTCTGGAGAGGTCCCAGCGGATTGGAAAATCGCAAATATAACACCCCTATTTAAGAAAGGAGGGAGACAGAAAGCAGGAAACTATAGACCAGTTAACCTAACATCTGTCGTTGGGAAAATGCTGGAGTCCTTCATTAAGGAAGCAGTAGCAGGGCATTTGGAAAATCATAATGCAGTTAAGCAGAGTCAGCATGGTTTTATGAAAGGGAAATCATGTTTAACAAATTTGCTGGAGTTCTTTGAGGATGTAACGAGTAGGGTGGTTAAGGGTGAGCCAGTGGATGTGTATTTGGATTTCCAGAAGGCATTCGATAAGGTGCCACATAAAAGGTTACTGCATAAAATAAGAGCCCACGGAGTTGGGGGTAATATATTAGCATGGATAGAGAATTGGCTAACTAACAGAAAGCGACGAGTCGGGATAAATGGGTAATTTTCCGGTTGGCAAACAGTAACTAGTGGGGTGCCACAGGGATCGGTGCTGGGGCCTCAACTATTTACAATCTACATTAATGACTTGGATGAAGGGACCTAGTGTAATGTAGCCAAGTTTGTGGATGATACAAAGATGGGTGGGAAAGCAAGTTGTGCAGAGGACTCAAAGAATATGCAAAGGGATATAGACAGGCTAAGTGAGTGGGCAAACATTTGGCAGATGGAGTACAATGTGGGAAAGTGTGAGGTTATCCACTTTGGCAGGAAAAATAAAAAAAGCAAATTATTATTTAAATAGAGAGAGATTACAAAATGCTACAGTTCAGAGGGACCTGGGGGTCCTTGTGTGTGAAACACAGAAAGTTAGCATGCAGGTACAGCAAGTCATCAAAAAGGCAAATGGAATGTTGGCCTTTATTGCAAGGGGGTTGGAGTATAAAAGCAGGGAAGTCTTGCTACAACTGTACAGGGTATTGGTGAGACCACAACTTGAGTACTGCATACAGTTTTGGTCTCCTTTTTTAAGGAAGGATATACTTGCATTGGAGGCAGTTCAGAGACGATTCACTTAGTTGATTCCTGTGATGAGGAAGTTGACTTATGAAGAAAGGTTGAGCCTATACTCATTGGAATTTAGAAGAATGAGAGGTGATCTTATTGCAACATATGAGATACAAAGGGGGTTCGACAAGGTAGAGGATGCTTCCCCTCATGGGGAAATCTAGAACTCGGGGGCATAGTTTCAGAATAAAGCGTCGCTCTTTTAGCACTGAGAGGAGGAGGAACTTCTTCTCAGAGGGTCATAAATCTGTGGAATTCTCTGCCCCAGAGAGCCGTGGAGGCTGGGTCATTAAATACATTTAAGGTGGAGATAGACAGATTTTTGCAAGCTAAGGGAGTGAAGGGTTATGGGGAGTGGGCAGGGAAGTGGCTTTGAACCCAAGATCAGCCATGATCTTACTGAATGGCAGAGCAGGCTCGAGGGGCCAAGTGGCCTATTCCTGCTCCTATTTCTTATGTTCTTATTAATATATATCAAAAAGAAGAGTGGCCTCAACACTGACCCCTGGGGAACACCACTGTATACTTCCCTCCAGTCTGAAAAACAACCATTCACCACTACTCTGCTTTCTGTCCCTTAGCCAATTTCATACCACGTAGCCACTGCTTCTTTAATCCCATGGTTTTCAATTTTGCCAAAAAGTCTATTATGTGGTACTTTATCAAATGCCTTTTGAAAGTCCATATACACAACAGCAACTGCACTACCCTCATCAACCCTCTCCATTACTTCATCAAAAAACTTTTCGGGTTGAAAACTGGGCATGAACCTGTAACACCGCAGCCCCACCTGTTTTTATATCCATTCTGGATTCCTGCCGTCACTTCCACCAGATCCCAGAAGCATCCTCCCAAATCTGGACAGACAGTGAGGTAACATTGATGGAGTTGCATATTCATCACATTTTCCATCACTGAAAGAAAAAGAAAGTCTTGCATTTTTAAAGCACCTTTCATGCCCTCAGGACACCCCAAAGTGCTTTAACAATGAAATACTTTTTGAAGTGTAGTCACTGGTGTAATGTGGGAAATGTGGCAGCCAATTTGTACACAGCAAGCTCCCACAAACAGCAATGTGATGATGACCAGATAATCTGTTTTAGCAATGTTGGTTGAGGGCTAAGTATCGGCCAGGACACCGATAACATCCCTGCTATTCTTAGAAATAGTGCCATAGGATCTTTTACATCCACCTGAGAGGGCATCAGTTTAACATCTCATCTGAAAGATGGCACCTCTGACAGTGCAGCATCTCCTCAGTACTGCACTGAAGTATCAGCCTGGATTATGTGCTCAAGTCTTTGGAGTGGGACTTGAACCCACAACCTTCTGACTCTGAGGCGAGAGTGCTGCCCACTTTTTTTTAAATATACTTTATTGAACATTAAGAACATTTACAACATCGTGATCATTTCATTGTATCATACAAATCAATTTTGCTGCTCTGCACAGCCATTCCACCACCACATTTTAACATCAAAACCTGAAGTTTAATTTGTCTCCTGTAACATATATTAATCAATTGTACTTTAAAAATTGATTGTAAAATACTATCTTTAAATTCCTTTCTGAATAAAACATCCACAGAGCCTTATAATGATCTTTTAGCTTATATTTAAAATACTCTTTTAGATTGATTCTCCGCCCCTTAAAAAGACAGAGCATTCCTTCTTTGCATAATCATGAATCTAGCCAAACTGAACATTAAATTAATTGCCGCTCCGCTAGACTCGGGCAGACTCTCCTGCAATCCCCATCTCAAAACTGAGTCCCACGGGATTCCCATTCTCGCTCTTTGGTCCCCACCCAGCAAAAAAACTTCACACAACTGTTGAACATAGTGCTTAAAATCATTTAACTGTAGACATAACACCAGTAAATGGGACAGAGACTCATCCCATGTCCCACACACTGGGCAAGTTGCTGCCTCCACTCGTCCAATCATGCACAAGACCGTCATGGTAAAAATCCAGTTATGAGCCAATTTGAAATCCAGTTCAATCCACTCTGGACATTTAAAATTCGCCCACACTCCCTTCCAAATCCTATTGAAGTCCAGCTGTGGGTATATACTCTGCCAAAACTCCTGACCTGCAGGTGCCTTGAATCTCCATTCTCTAAATACCTCATAGAAATCTTGAGTATTACAGTTGTCAAATTGGACCAATTCTCCCCCTTTCTCCAGCAGAAAGCTTGGAAAAGCGGGACGCATTTTACTTCCTTTGGAGATTTCTGCATTTATTTCTTCCATCTAATCCTGTGGCATTGCCCTCACAATCTTCTCATACATGATCCCTATTGCTTTTTCCTCTACCTCCTGATCTTCCTCCCGCACCATGTCCCTCACTATCGCTTCTGGCAACCAACCTGGAATTACCTCGTATAATACATCTTTCACACATATAATACCAGCTTTTAAAAGCTTGATTAAATAAAACCTCTCCTTCGATGCTGACCCACCTGTTCAAAAATAAGGGCTGTTCTAAAAATTCCTCAGCCCCCTTGGGCATAAACTGCACACTTTTTAAAAATTGGGCCCAAGTCTCTACAACCCCCTTATAAAACCTCGGGAGAAGTTTAATCGATTTCAAAAACATATTATTGTATTCCATATACAATGGGTTGGATTTTCATTCAGAAGTCGGGAAGGAGGCGGGACTACAACTTTCGGATTTTAGTCCCACCTCCATCGAGATGCGGCCAATCCACGTGATTTTCCCTTGATTGACCTTGTTGAGCCCGCCCAGCAGGCTCAGCAGGCCAATTAAGGGCCACCCGGCAACAGGTGACGTCACAGACTGAAATTTCATCTGTCAAGACGTGTTGACAGATGAAATATCAGTGTTTCACAGCTGCTTGAAGCTGTCAAACACTGACAGTCTTACTTCTAACCTGAGTCCTTCTACGCAGACTCAGTTAGAAATCTCGCCGGCACTGAAAGCTGAAGGCTGTCACTTTTGACAGCTCGCGGCCATTCTGCTTTCAGTGCCGGCTGAATGATGGACTCCCGAAGCCTAGAGGAAGGAAGGCTGTAAAGGTAAGTACAGGTAATTTAAACTTCTTTACACACTTTAGACACACCAAACACACTTACCTTTGCACTCATGCACCCATCACTCACCTGAACACCGACATCTCGACCCCTCCAAGTCCTTCAACCCGACGGCCCGCCTCCTCTAACCTGGCGTGGTTTGGAGCCGTCGGCAATCCCACACGACACCCTTCAAAATAGGGATTAGGCTAAAAACTGCCTGTTAACTACCTGTTAACAGGCAGTTAATTGGCACTAATCCCTTCCGGCCTCGGGTCGGCGGGTTCCAGTGCGGGGCGGGTACCCGCCTCCTTTGAAACTTACGTGGAGGCGGGTTTTGGGTGGGATGGTGTCGGGATCCCCGAATTCGGGATTTTTGCCCCCCGCACGCCTAAAAGCCCGCCTCACGGCATGCTGAAAATCGATCCTAATATCTCCAGCTCTCCTATCCCACTTCATTTTAAAAAATGCTCAAAACAACTCTTCCAAAAACTTATATTTGACTTCTGAAGAAATCTCTTCACCCATTTGATTCGAAAGGATTTTTCCTTCAAATCAATATCTGGGAAATTGAGTCCTCCTTGATTTATCCGTCCAATGATGGTATTGTAAGCCACCAAGGCTGGTTTCCCTTCCCATAAAAACCTCACACAAGCCTCTCGGATGGACTTTTCCGCCCACTCAGGAATATCCTCCACCGTCAATCAGTACCACAGCTTAGATAGCAGGAGAGCAAACACCACTGTCGCTCTTCCTTGCACTTTCAACCACGTTCTTTCCCATCTTCCCAAAATCTGTTTAATTTTCATAACCTGCGGTTCCCAATTTAATCGATCCACTTTATCCCTGTCTTTCTTGCACCCCATATGCACCCCCAGAACTTTCAAAACCTCCACCACCTTAAAGGGACTTTCCCCCAACCATTCCCCCCTACCCCTTCCTGCAACCAGGCACTGGGACTTAATATAATTCCTGAAGCTCTACAATATTCCTCCACTACATCCATAGCTTTCCTCACTGACTCCCCATTTCTCAATGTTAAGGTTGTGTAATCTGCATATTGGTGTATCACCGACACCAGCCCAGAATTGGGAACCACAATCCCAACTACACCTTGTTTCTTTCGCATCATGTAACCTAATGGTTCTGCTACCAATGTGTACAACAATGGGGACAGGGACAACCCTGTCTCACTGATCTCTGTATTGGAAAATACTTGGATAAAAAACCATTACATTTAACACAGCTAAATATGTTTGAATAAAAAATCCTTATCCACTCAATGAAATTTTCCCCAAAACCAAATGCTTCCAAAACCTTCAATAAAAACTCATGAGAGACCCTATCAAAGGCTTTCTCTTGTTCTATCTTTAATGCATAAGCCTCCCTCCCACTCTCTTCCATGAGCTCTATCGCACCTCAGATTGAGACCACAGAGTCTGCGATGTGCCAGCCTATGACTCCATAGGACTGAGAGGGCAAAACTATTTGCGGCAACACCTCCTTCATACAATTTGCCATAACCCGCACCAAGATCTTATAATCCACATTTAATAATGTGATGGGCCTTCAGTTCTTCAGATCTCTTCTATCCCCATTATTTTTATAAGCTAAGCTTTTGACAACTCTCCTCATAGATGGGGCCAGGCTTCCCTCAATTTTAATTTCCTTAAAAACTTCTAAGAACAATGGACTTAAAATCTCAAAAAATTCTTTATAAAATTCTGCACTTAGTCCATCAGACCCTGGGCTTTTCCCCCCCTTCATTTCACTTATTGCTACTTTTATTTCCGCTAATCCTACTTCTTTGTCACACATGCTTCTCTCATCCTCCTTTAAACCCTCTTCAATAAAAACACTAACCTTCTCCATCGCCAAATTGGAAATGTCTTCTTTTGTATATAACTCTTGATAAAAGCTGCTAGCCACCTCTAAAATCTCCCCACTTTCATGAATGATCTTCTCCCCAACCTTCAACTCTCCAATTAATGATAATCTCTGTCGCAGCTTCTCTTGCGCTAGAAAATATCTAGTGCATCTTTAGCACTCCAATGCATCTCTAGCCTTTGCACGGAAAATGGCCCCCTTGTATTTTCAAGTTTGCAATAATTCCCACTCTTCATTTAGTACACCCGGAACTTAGTCTCAGCTCCCTGATCCCCTCCGTCAACTGCTTTACAGACATCCGTAAACCTTTTGTTTATATTCTCTTCTCGACGCCGGTTAGCTGCCGTTCTCTTTTTCCCATAACGTACCGAAAAAACTTTTACCTCATATTTGAAATTGTCCCACCAAACTCTTCTTTCTTTCAAGAACAAAGGTTCCTTCTGAGCATTCTTTATTATATTTAAAATCCCTTCTTTATAAACAATTTCTTTCAGGTATTGATTGTTTAAAATCCACAGCCCTGAACCGATCTTAATTCTGCTGTTCCTAATTCTAAGAACCAAAGCCGAGTGGTCACTAAAAAATACTTTTTATAATAAATCTCCATCACCTCAGAACTTAACCCTTCCCACATTAACACAAAATCTATTCGGCTCTGTTTTAAAACATTGCCCACCCAACCTGTTCTGGAGAACTCCCTTTTTATGGGGTTCCGGTCCCTCCATAAGTCTCTCAAATTTAAATTTGCCATCATTTTTACAATCATCCCTCTGGAGTTATCATCCTTAAAGGTCATCTGGGCTGAAATGTCCATCCGAGATAAAAATACGTTAAAATCCCCCACTATACAAGGATTTTCCACCTCTGTCACTTCAGTGAATAACCCCCGAAAAAACACACTACGCTTGCAATGGTCGTTCGGTGCATAGATATTAAAGAGATTAAATTCCTCCATTTTTACCCTTAGCTGTAAAAGTGTCCTTGTCCACCAAGGCAACGTTCTCTTTTATGGACGGACTCACCGAAACAGCCACCCCTCTACAGTTATTGTTTGCACAACTTGTAAACACTTCTCCCTTCCAAACCTTCTGAACTCTTTCTAGGATACACTCATCCCAAAAGGTTTCTTGCAGACACAACAAGTCCGTGCCTTTAAAACCCTGCAACAACTGCTGCAATTTCTTCTCACCCCTCTGTAACATTTGCATATTGATTTATCATTGGCCCACAGGCATCTGTAAGGAATACCTATTATATTCACATGCTGAGTTGTCATTGGCCTGCAGGAATCTGTAAGGACTGTTATTGTTTAGAAGACCCAAGGGTCCTGACTCCATCTTGTCCACACAGTGCTGTATTGATTGAGAAAGCTTACAGACCTGATGCTTCATTAAAAGAGTTTAAACTGTAATACTCCATTGTCCTGCAATTTATTATTTTTGTACAAAGTGTGCAAAACAAGACATGGTGTCAGAACAGGGATTGAAAATGGACATCATTGGAGCTTCCTTACCTTGAATGAATTGGGGATCTTTGAACTTACATAGAGAATGGTGCAAGTTCAAGCAACACGTGGAATTGATGTTCTCGGGTCCACTGAAAAGCAAAGGGGAAGAAGAAAGATGCAGCTACCTACTCCTGTGGATCGAAGAAAAAGGGAGAGACATTTTTAACACATGGGCTCTCACCGCGGATGAAGCAAAGGTACTGAAAAGTTATTTTGACCGTTTTGAAGCATATGTGATGCCCAAGATAAATATGATATTCGCTAGGTACAAGTTTCAGGAGAAAGTACAAGGAGCTAGTGAGTCGTTTGAACAGTTTGTGACTGAGTTAAAACTACTCGTAAAAGACTGTGAATATGCAGAAGATAAAGATGAGATGGTCAGAGACCGCACGCAGTTAATAGACACACACCAAAGAACACCGCCCAGAGAGCGTGTTTCAGAACAGAAAGAACAGAGAGAGTTCTAAAAATGGGCGACACAGACATAAAACGCTTCAAAAACTGTGGATATTGTGGAAACAACTTGCATGGAGAAAAGGAGTACTGCCCTGCCAAAGGAAGGCAATGTACTAAATGTGGTAAACGGAACCACTTTGCTAAAGTTTGCAGGACTGTTGGAAAAGCAGTACACACAGTGAGTGACAGCCAAATACCAGATAGAGAGCCAAATGCAGAGGAACTGTTTATTGATTCTGTGTCACAGAAAAAACAGATTTCAGAGACTGAGCAAGCCTATGCCGATATTGAGATAGGAAAACAGGGCAAAGAGCTTAAGTTTAAACTAGACACTGGATCTCAGGTTAATGTAATTCCTCTGAGTGAGTATCACAGCTTGAAGGATGAGTGTGAGCTACAGTCCACCTCACGCAGACTGACCAGCTATGGGGGTGAGCAGCTCATTGTAAAAGGCACATGCGTGATGAAATGCAAGTACAAAGAAAGCGACATGATGTTGGACTTTAACATTATTGACACTCTAGCACCTCCAGTGCTAGGTCTAAAGGCATGTTTAGACGTGGACCTCGTCAAGCTAGTGCTATCATTGACAGCACCAGTTGAGAAGCAGACAGTCATGGAGGAGTTTGCTGATGTTTTCAAAGGAATTGGACTATTCCCAGGTGAATGCACTATTCACCTTGACCTAGCAGCAACCCCTGTGGTTTGCCCACCGAGAAGGATACCCCTTGCTCTGCGTAGTCGCCTGAAGGAGGAGCTGCAGAGCATGGAGAAGACAAAAATCATCGTCCGGGAAACAGAACCGACAGAGTGGGTCAACGCGTTAGTAGTGGTTGAGAAACCACGTACAGGCAAGCTCAGAGTCTGTCTCGACCCCAGAGATTTGAACAAGGCTATCAAATGCCCACACTACCCTCTACCAATGCTGGATGACATCACACCCAAGCTAGTAGGAGCACGTTACTTCAGTGTAATGGACACACGATCAGGATACTGGACTATCAAGCTCACGGAAGAGTCATCTAAGCTAACAACGTTCAACACACCATTTAGACGCTACCGATTTCTGCGTTTACCATTTGGTCTTATCTCAGCTCAGGATGAATTCCAGCGGAAGATCGACGAAACCTATGAAGGCCTCGACGGAGTAGTCGCAATCGTAGACGACAACCTCATCTATGGCAGGAATAGAGAGGAACATGACAGGAACCTTCGTGCAATGCTGCAAAGATCACAGGAGAAAGGTATCCAGCTCAACCCCGAGAAAAGCATAATCGGATCCACCGAGATCAGTTATTTCAGGCATCGCCTCTCAACTGATGGCATTAAACCGGATCCAGAGAAAATCTCCGCCATCAAGAAGATGGAGCCGCCGAAGAACTGCACAGAGCTAGAGACAGTACTAGGCATGGTTAACTACTTAGCCAAGTTTGCCCCGAGCCTCTCCGAAATCAACGCACCCATGCATCAGTTGCTCAAACAATCCAATGAGTTCCTGTGGGACAAATAACATGACACAGCATTTCAGAAAATGAAAGACCTAATCACCAGAGAACCAGGACCAGTTCTTGTCTACTTCGACCCCAGCAAAGAGCTCAGACTACAAGTGGACACGTCAAAGTACAGACTAGGTGCAGTATTACTGCAAGAAGGAAAGCCCATAGGCTACGCTTCCAGATCTCTCACAGACAGTGAAATCAACTATGCTCAAATCGAGAAAGAGCTATATGCAATTCTGTTTGGATGCAAGCGTTTCCACCAGTACGTCTATGGCCGACAAGTCATTGTGGAATCCAACCACAAGCCCCTCGAGTCAATCATGAGGAAACCACTAGCCGCAGCCCCACCAAGGCTACAGAGAATGATTCTTCAGCTACAGAAGTACAACTTCACAATCATTCACCGTCCAGGCAAAGACATTCCCATCACAGACACGCTCGCCAGAAAGTCTCTTAGCTACCAGGGCAGCAGCCTCAGTGAAGGCATGGATGTGCAGGTGCACATGGTGTACAACAGCTTACCTGTGAGTGACTCAAAACTGAAGGAGATCCGAGCAGGAACAGAGAAAGATGCACAACTCACACTGCTGAGCAAAGTAAAACATGAAGGATGGCCTGAGGAAAGGAGGAAATGCCCTCAGAGCATATCTGAATTCTGGAACCACAGAGATGAACTGTCACAAATCAACGGAATCATCTTCAAAGGGGAGAAAATCATAATTCCTACCAGTCTCAGAGAAAAGATGTTGACAAAAATTCATGCTGGACATATGGGCATGGAAAAATGCAAACAAAGAGCACGTGACATTATGTTTTGGCCCGGAATGTGCAAACACATTGAGGACATTGTCGGAAAATGTTCCATTTGTCTAGAACGCCGCCCATCAAATGTCAAAGAGCCCATGATACCTCACCGTATCCCAGACAGGCCCTGGCAGGTCGTCAGCTGCAAGCAAGTGCATGCAAAATGTGTACAGAGACAGCAACACCAAAAGAGATACTATGACAGGCCAGCTAGACTACTGCAGCCGCTGCACAATAGAGTTATCCTTGATCTGTGAACTGTCAAAGGGTGTAGGCGGATCGCTGCCCTAAAAAAAAACTGTACATCGTTATTGAAACGTTGAGATGTTTTCAGTGCTAGTTAAATGTTGAGTTTACTTATATGTTGATGCTACTGAGAACATTATGTAGAAGAAAGGTTCAAAAGTAATGCATAACATTTTTCTTTTAAAAGGGGATGTAACATTTGCATATTGATTTATCATTGGCCCGCAGGCATCTGTAAGGAATACCTATTATATTCACATGTGGTCACATGCTGATTTGTCATTGGCCTGCAGGCATCTGTAAGGACTGCTATTGTTTAGTAGACCCAGGGGTCCTGACTCCATTTTGTCCACACGGTGCTGTATTGATTGAGAAAGCTTACAGACCTGATGCTTCATTAAAAGAGTTTAAACTGTAATACTCCGTTGACCTGCAATTTATAATTTTTGTACAAAGTGTGCAAAACAAGACACCCTCAGTCCATTCACATTAATCAAGACCAATTTAATCATGGCTCCGAAGAAGGGAAGTATGTCTGATAATCTCCCCATCATTTAATCTCTGGCCCTTCCCTCCTCTCATGCTCCTTCCCAATTTTTCGGCCAGCTGTTGCTTTTTCCTGCAGCTTCCGACTCTTTTTCACCTCCTGTTTGAACCTTCCCTGCTGTTTCAGCCTCTTCCTTGCATTAAGTTTGGGCCAAGGAGCTGCCCTTTCTCCCTCCTTCTGCCCCTCACTAACCTTTCCCTTTCCACATGATGCCACCCCACCCCCCACTTCCATGTCTCTGTCCCCCTCTAATTCCTCACGCTCAAGCCCTTCTGTAACCCTCTGTGCCTGCTCCCCGTCAGATACATAATCCTGCTCCCCGTCAGATACATCATCTTCCATAGAGAGTCTTCCTGCTATCGCAGTTTCTCCAACAGTGCTGCTTCCTTCGACCTCATCTCCACCTCTGACCCTTGCTACCTGATCCTTCTCTCTCTGGGACAATGGCGCACCTATATTGCTCCCTTCTGGCGTCTTTGTCTCGCCGCTCCCGTCCTGTTGCCCCTTTAAGGCTCCTGCCTCTTGCACTCTCTCCTTGTCTTGCCCCCTCCTGCTCACCATCTTTCTTTGGAATACTTACATTTACCATGCACCCCGCTCCCGCCTCCTCTCCCCCTGCGGACACCAGATTCTTTAGAGAGAGCTGAACCGTACTAAGGCTCGAGTCTGCACTCGACCCTTGCTGCCCTCTGCTGTCTTTGTTTTTTTCCACTGTACTTGGTGTGTTTTCCACCATCTCCATCCTGTTCTCTGCTCCACAATTTTCTGCCTCTTCCTGTACTCTTTTCTCCTTCAATTTACCAGCTGTGTCCTCCAACTGCTCCGCTCCTCCGGCCGTTCCACTCACACCTCCTGCTCCTTTTCCCATCTCCTCATCACTCATAGAGCTTTCTTCTGCCTCACTCACAGCGGGTGGGGCCTTTTTGACACACCCCACAGCTCTCCGCCTTGCAGCTCCAAGCAATGTGTCCAGACTCACCGCAATTATAACAGTACAAATCTGGACAGTTTCTTACAAGAGGTTCGTGTCCAAGACAATAATAACAAACCTTCACTTGGTTATCGTGCAGTACTCGGAAGTATTGCACTCCTTCCAGTGTCTCGAATTTCATGCTGTACGGTAATGACTTCACCCCCACTGGGAACCGCAATTTTACATAACGGGTTCCATCTGCTACCCGTGTTCCTGGATAGTACCTCCTCTTTATTGCTGAGCAAATTTTAATGTCCCACGACTCCAACTTTTTGATTAGCGCATCGTCCTCAATATAAACTGGCAAGTTTAAGAATGAGACCACCATCTCTTCCGAATATAACAGAGATACCTCCAAGAACTTATCGCCAACTTTCAAACTGAGTAAAAGTCTTTCCACCTCCTCTCGGCTACTGACCGTCACCTCGAACCCAACATTTGACTTTGGTCAGCAGGCAAAGCAGCTTCCCTCGCCACAGTCCTCATGTACCGCTTGGATAATATCCCAAGCTCGTATCTCCTTATCATCGCACTGAACCACCACCGTGTTTTCTTTTCCAAACCTCCTGGGGTCCCGGCCCAAATCTTTGGGCCTTTTTCTTTCCCTTCCAACCACAGTTTCTCCCCTAATTAAATTCATCTTGGGAACACTGTCCTCTGAGGGGCCCGGCACTCCAGACCCCTCAGCAGCCATCTGGCTGTTGTTTATGGGCCAAAAAGGCCCTAAAACCTGAAGAAAAAAAACAAAAACCCACCACTAACTTTTTACAAACTCACTCCAATTCCCTGCAGCAATCAGGCAACCAGTCACACCTGCTCACTCCTAGCCCCTCCCACCTAGAGAGTGCTACCCACTGAGCCATGGCTGATACTATATTTATACTGCCTTGGTAATGATGGTCCCCAGACCCCCAGCATTCAATAGGTGCCCAACATTACTAGGCAACAGGAAACATGGAGGAAAAGGTAAAAGTCCACAGTGGAACTTGAATGAAGAGGGAGACTTTTTGTTTAATGTCCTTATCAATGCCATTTCCTCCTCCAAGTGGAAGCGGCCATTTCCCGTCAGCTGGAATTTGCCAAACGCAGGAGGCTGCACTTGGGAAGCCACGGAAAACATCTAGTCATGGTTGATTCCAGCTATTTGCCAGGGTTAGCACTGGGTCAGTGGGTGGGCAGGTAGAAGCCCTGCCCCACCACACTTCTAGCAGCAATGGTGCCGGAGAGGAAAATCTGGACTATGTATTTTAGTTGGTTATTGAACCTGGAAGGACACATTGTAGCTGAGCCTAATTTCAGTTTTCATTGATGTTCTCACACTCTCCAGCAGGGGTCAGTGAAAAGTAGTTCATAACAGTTTCAATCTCACAACAGAGACAGTTCCTGCTGTTTGGTAAAGCAATAATTCAAATCCAGTCTGCACCACTGTGTTAAGCTGTGAGTCATAAGCAGATTTATGTGCAGAACTTGGAGAGGAGCCGCACACTCTGTCACATCATGTGACGGGGCAAAGTCTGAATCAGCATTAAGAATCAGAGACAACTGCCAATAGTCATGTGATAGGTTCTGAGGCAGCTCTATTCAAAGAGCCTGGAAAACAAGCCAAAATTGTTACCTAATGACTAGTCCATGAGTCACAACCATGTGACTGGCCCCGAGCACTGAGCTAAGAGTCAGGCTACCCAATCACTACTCCAGATATTGCTGCACTCCATTATGTGACATCTGTGCCAGCTCCACTGTCAAAGATCCAGCCCTCTCTATCAACCAACTCAGATTGTGTGGGATGTCCGATTTCAGCAATGGGAACCAGAAGCACCCGGCCTGCTCACTTGCATTCTGGGTATCCTGCTTGTTTCCGCCAGCTGTGAATTTCTGACAGAATAGGTGTGCCCCTGGGACCACACCTGCTCTGATTGGCCATGCAGATTGAATAACTTTGCACATGAAAAGAGATGAGCTGTCAGATGCATGCTGGACTAATCCCGTCTAATAGAGACAATGGGGGGAATTTTTCGGGGAGGTCAGCGGGCACGTTTGGTGGTGGGTCGGGTGGGAATTTTTTTTTTGACAGCAGGTACGGAACCTACTGTCAACCCGCCACCATGCTAGTTTTCCAGATGTCAGGTGTGTCATTGCTGAACAGACCTGACACCAGGCGGTGGGGGAGGCAATTTAGGTGATTAAGAGATCGTTAACAGCCACTTCAAAACTATTTTGAGCTCACCTTTAAACTTTATGAGGTCACCAACGGGTTCCACGCTGCTTGGGGATCACGTCAGATAAGCAGTTCGGGAGTTGTGTTATCATGAAATCATCTCATTCTTTGACATAGAAACATTGAAGATAGGAGCAGGAGTAGGCCATTCAGCCCTTCGAGCCTGCTCCGCCATTCAATGAGATCATGGCTGATCATTCAAATTCAGTACCCTGTCCCTGCCTTCTCCCCATATCCCTTGATCCCTTTAGCCTAAAGAAATATATCCAACTCTTTCTTGAATATATTTAATGAAGTGGCCTCCACCGCCCTCTGTGGCAGAGAATTCCACAGGTTCACCACTCTCTGGGTGAAGAAATTCCTTCTCATTTCAGTCCTAAATGTCCTACAAATGTGTTCTAAAAGCTCCCATCTCAAAGCTGTTCACTTTCCAAGGTCAGAAGCTGTTGCTTACTGCATTTGGAAGACAGATTGAGCTTTATGCAGGTTGCAAGTGTTTGGAGTAAACTCTGTATCCAGTCTCACCTCATTGGAACAACCTCTCTCACCTTTGACAGATTGCTTCTGTCATCTCAACTTCACCTGCCATCTATTACATCAGCATCGGTGCCCATGAAACTATCTCACCTTGGTCCTCAAAATCCCACCACGATCAGCCCCAACACCAGCAGCACCAGGCACACCAGCAGCACCAACAACAACACCAACCTTCTCCGCAATCACCTGATGCTGCACAGGACACAGGGCATCAGCACCCGACCACACTGCTGCCCGGGACACCAGGGATGGCCTCACCATAGCCAGATTTACTTCACTTGATGGTGTACACCCTGGCTGCCACATGATGCCACAGGCTGGCATCACCCCACACCAACACCATAAAGCATCCCTACAATGCCCAAGCCATTCCTTTCATACTCATCACCATTGTGGGGGGTACTGTTATGTCTCACCATTCACTGCAACTCACTAAGTCACTTCCAAAGGTGCACACAAATCTGCCCAAGGACGTAAAGTGTTGAAAATAAAGATTTCAATGTTTGACAGCACATTAACAGAAACTTTACATGAGCATTGGCTAAAACACCCAAGTGTCTACCCGTGTGTGTTGCTACTTGGTATGATTGGACTAGGATGGGGGTGAGTGTGAGTTGTGGCTAGTGAGATGGGGAACTGATAATGGGCCTGAATTTGTGATCGGAGGCTTCCCGTGGGCGGATGCCTCTGATCATCAAAAAATCGACGCATTTACCTGGTGGTCTGGGAGATACAGAGACTTGTGATCCTGGGCCTCTCCTGGTAGAAATGCGTAGAGGCCCACGTATCCCAGGGGCGCAGGTGGTTCGCAAGTGCCCCTGGGATTATGCGGGCCAGCCCAACCAATGAAAGAAGGGAATCCCCATTCATACTTATGGGAATTCCGTACATACGGAACTGTCATAAGTATGAATGGGGATGACTTAAAAAATACACAAACACATGAAATAATTTTTTTAAATTACATATATAAAATTAATTAACATGGCATTTAATTAAATATTTTAAACAAAAATTTAATTAAACATTTTAAAAAATATTTTAATGGGGCTAAATATAAACTTACCTTATTGGACAGGGTTTTTAATGTATAAGTGAGTGATGACATTTTTATTTTACTATTTTTTAAAACTCTTATGCTGGTAAAAGCAGTCCTTACTCCTGCTTTTACCAGGCGTAAGAATTCCACAGCCTTTCAGCGGGCGAAAGTTGGGCAAATAGTGCAACTCTCCACCCGCAGAGGCCCTTTTCCTGGGGATGCAGAGGATTTGTCAAGAAGACAGATTGCAAGTGCCGGGTTTCAGTGCCTGCGCTTCGCAGGCCTAAACCCGGAACTTGCACGGCCCCTACGGGCATGTGCGCACTTCATTGGCACCCGTAGGAGGTCGCAAAATATGGCTCAATGTAGATAGAGAGCGATGGGAGGAAGTGCAAGGTAAGTTGGTGTGAGTAAGGATGTGCAGGGGTAGGGTAGGGAAGGCAGAGTGATGGGGATGTGATGAGTGGCACAGCAGGATGAGGTTGAGTGTAGTTTTGCAGTAATGTTTCGTGATCTACTGAGATCATTGAAAAGTTTGCACCACTGCAGCCTGGTCCTCCTGACGACATCCCTGCTTGTGTCCTCCTGTGCAATGTGCAACCAGACTGCGTTGATCTCCTGGGGAGGTCTCTTCCGCCCACTGGAAGGGAAGAGGATCTTCCTGCGTGCTGTGACTCCCTCCATAAGCATATGGAGGAGTAATGAGAGAACCTGGGTGCAGCCTGTAGTGCATGTAACCGTCTACCTTTAAGAGACTATTGTATGTAACCGTTCACCTTTAAGAGAACTATTTTAGGTGTGGCACTACTTGTTTGGCTTCTGTATACGGTAATACCGACGGTGACCACACCGGTATATAAGTGCTGTGGCATGATTTATAGGGCAGATTCGCCCTGACCTTCAAATAGTAAAGTCCTGTTTGTTTGTTACTCCTGAAGTCTGTGTCGTTATTAACTGCACAACCCACAGACTTTACAGTGGCGACGAGTCCGATCGTACCCTGCGGCAAGACTACCAAAGCAACTAAAGAGCGTCGAAGAGAGGCAACCGCCCTCGTCGTTCTGCTGGGAGAAAACACGAGGCTGCAGCAATAGAAAGGAGGAAGACTTTAGCAACAAAAGCTTCCATCAGCAACAGGCACTGACTGTCCCTTCTGCCACGGTGCGGAGTGAGCCGATCAGCAGGAAGCAAGGCGGCCACGGAGACTGTGAGTAAGGGAAAGTGTAAAGAATATCCGGAGGATAAGGGCTGTGCACTCGACCACGGTCGAGGGGGAAAGGAGCCGGACGGAAAGTCGGGTCCAACGGCATCGTGAGACAGCCAGACCGCGATCGGCGGGAAAGCCGGGCAGCGACCGAAGCCACGAAGCGCTGAGACCGGGAGCGTAGGCGCGGGAAGAGAGAAACTTAGCCGCAGCCGGGGAGGGAAGCACCGGACTGCGAGAGGGCTGGGAGGCGAATGGGAACCGAGCGTGCGGGAGAAACAGAGCCGACCAAGGGAGACTGCGCGAGAGCCAGTCCAGCGGCTGAACTGTTCTCCGTCAACGGGAGTACCCAGCGCCGGTAGAGCCGAGCGGGCGGGAGAGAGAGAGACAGAGCTGAGCAAGGGGAGAGAGACTGCGCGAGAGCCAGCCCAGCGGCTGAACCTGTCCGCTGTGGGGAAAGCGTACCCCTCCCACCAGGGAAGAAACGCGGGAAGCCACCATTAGGCGGAGAAGACGACAGACGTGGGAAACCGCCATTGAAGGGGCGGGGAGAGAAGGAAAGAGCGGGAAACCGCCATTTTCGCGGGAAAAGCCGCCATCTTAGAAAAAAAAAATAATAATTTAAAGAAATACTTGTGTTGTTCCCAAGGAAAGGAAGATGCCTGAGCGTGGGGACATCAACGATTTTAATCCGGAGATAGAAGACTGGACCACGTACGTGGAACGTATTGAGATACATTGTAAGGCTAATAAAATAGCAAAGGATGAAAAAGCTTTAACCTTACTTAACATAATGGGTGCGAAAACATTCGGGTTGTTGAAGCATCTTCTCTCACCAGCTAAACCGGCGGATCAGACTTTCGATGAGATAGTGGCTGTTCTGAAGGATCACTTGAACCCGACACCGTTGATGTTGGCTGAACGATTCAAATTCTATGCAAGAACGCAACGGAAAGACGAAAGCAACGCGGAATACTTGGTCGAACTGCGTAGACTAGCAAAATACTGCCAGTTTGAAGGGAATCTGACAGAGGCATTGCGAGACAAGTTCGTATGCGGACTGTCCAAGGAAGGGACGCAAAAGCGACTACTCGAAGAGAACGACCTTACACTTGACAGGGCTGTCCTTATAGCAGCATCGCACGAAGCCGCAGCGAAAGGAACTGCGGAAATGCAGCTAAAGGCAGCGGCACTCGGTGTGGACCAAATTACCTCGAGTATAACAAAATGCTATCGCTGTGGGAAGACAACACACGATCAGAACCAATGCTGGTTTAAGAACCAGGAATGTAGGAAATGTGGCAAACTGGGTCACATCGCTAAGGTATGCCGGTCAGGGAAGAAGACCAACAACCAAAGGAAGCCATCACAGGAAAAGTACAACAAGGTACACAAGGTGGCTGAGAAGAGTTCAGACGAACAGAATTCAGACTCAGACCCAAACGGCCAGGAGCTGGGTAGTCTGAGAATTCATAATGTGAGTAAGGAAGCTGACCTACAAACTATCTGGGTCATGCTAAAAATAGCTGGAGTCCAAGTGAAAATGGAGTTGGACACTGGATCAGCTGTATCAGTCATAAATCGAAGGGATTTCCACAGGCTATTCTCACATATACCCTTAAGAGATACCAAGTTCGTATTGCAGACATACACGGGGCATAAAGTATACCCCATGGGAAAGATAAGAGTCAAGGTGAGAGATAGGGGTAAAGAACACCCAAGAATGAACTTATACGTACTACCTGAGGGAGGACCACCACTTCTAGGATGGGAGTGGATCAAGAAAATAGACATGGAATGGCACTACCTACAAGCAATGACGAGTGAGGACTCGGTGCAGACAAGCAGCTCAGACTCTGAGCCGGAAGACGATAAGTCCAGCCCAAGTATGAAAAACAAGGTTAACATGAACTCACTGACTAAGGTTGGAAAAACGATGGCATGTATAAAGACAGAGAATTCTGAGTCTGTTCAAGTTACAGACATATGCATTACGGAGGAACACCGGGCTCGAACTCAACGTTATCTCAAAGTACGACAACAATTAGAACAATTGAGTTACCGTCTCGTACAAGAGATGAAAACAATGAAAAAGTTCTATGACACCGAATGGGAGAGTCTGGAAAGACAACAGAACCTGCTGGCTCAAGCAGAGAGCGACCATAGAGCCATCGTGACCAATTACCGATCACATCTCCCTTATGATGTTCAGGAGTTAGAATATTTGCATGATCTAGAGATACAGCATAAAGGCAAACCACGCTACACTGAGGATTTTGTCCTGCAATTGGAGACGGAGCTAGTGCAGGCAAGGTTAAGAGAAGCTGAATCGCAATGTGCACTTAAAGAGATGCAGAAAAAAATCTTGGACATAGAAAAGAGAAACGCTTCTTTACCTGATGAGAATAATGTGGCCATGTTGCAAGAGGAGCTTATAGGGGCGAAACTGAAAGAAGCTAAGCAAAGGATGTTGGAACTTGAAACACAGAACCAAATCAGCAGTAACCAGCTATGTCGAGCAGAGAAGGAGTGCAATGGTCTACAGGAGAAGGTGCAATATCTCTCAGCCCAGAATAAGGGACTACTCACTCAGTTAAATGAAAGTAAAGGGAAAATGGCTGAGATAGACTGCAAGAATAAAGAAGATTTGATGGCAGTGAGACTTCGAGAGGCAGATAGCATAGCAGCCTTGGTTGAACTCCAACAGAAATTTGCGAAAGAAGCAAATGAAGAGGAATCTTCAGGAAGCCAGGATTTTATTCCAGTTCTTCTCTACGACTCCTTACAAGCAGAGTGTGAGAAGTTGAAAGAACAGTATGAACAGGCCCAGGCTATAATTCTGGAGGGGGTTAACTCGGCAACCTCCGAAAAGCTAGTTTCAGTAGAAGCATATGAGCAACTAAAGGTTGAACATGAGCAAGAAGTCCAAAGGCTGCAGGAAATTCTTGATGAGCTCAAGGCCAAGACAGACTCATCGGTAGAAGTTCCATCCATAGATGAGAAATTAGAGGTGAAAGACATGGCAGAACATGAAAGACAAGATGTCCAAGAACTCATAGAAATATTGAAGGAAACCCAAGACAAATATGAGGCGGCAATGACCGAGGTTCAACAACTTGAAGAACAGATTCAACTGGGAATCCTTTCAGTGGAAGAAAAGGAAACTGTAAGAAACACAGAGACTGTAAGAATGGCCCCTGAACATGAGCTAGAGAGCATCAAGGCGCAACTTCTCCGAGCGCTGAAAGCCAAAGTACAAGAGGAAAAGAAGGTGAAAGCATTGGAGGAAAAGGTGGATGAAATGGAGAAGACTCTGATCCACAGTGTTCCCGTGGAAGAGTTAACGGTCAGCCAACTCCTTCATATGCTGAGGGACAAGACTCTGCAATGGGAACAATCTGAACACAAGCTTCAATCTTCAAAGGGAAGGAGTTCGGAGCTCTCAAAAGTTATGGAAATAGCTGAGGTTGCAACACAGATTTTACTGGGATGCCAAAAGTACGCTGAATCACGTCTATGTGAACAACAGAATGTTGAAACAGCTGCTCCAGTAGAAGGATTGAATAGCCCGATCAATCAATCCCCGATGGAAGGGGAAGTGTTGAAATCACAAATGAGGTCCTTAGTGAAGGATTTGCAGGAAACCCAGGAAGAGCGGGATGACTATGAACGCATGAAGAAGTCCCTTCAGGAAAGATGTCTAGGGAGGGAACAACAGTCGGCTAACGTCCCGTTGGGTAAGGAAGAAGTAGCAGGCCCTCTCGCTAGACTAGCTCAGGATGACACCGAATATTACCATGACCTGTTGAGTGACACGGAATATTACGAGGACTTGGTCTGCCCAGCTTGTGATGAAAACTCCCAAAGTGCAGAAATCAGGATGAAGCACTTAAAGTCTAAGGAACATAGGGAGATGGTGGCGCTACAGCTGGCAGCTGAGAAGGGAGCCCCGAGAGTCTCCAAGAAGCAAAAAAGGAAAAGACGAAGCCGAAGATGATAACCATCTAAATCATTAACACTTCTAATGGGAAAGTAGGGAAAAATTACTAAGGCAGTCCAGCTGTTTGTAAAAGTCAGCACTGCTGGTTCAGCAGGACGGAAGTTCAAGCTGTTACGTCAAGGGAAAGACTATTGGATGAGTCACGCTAGCAATGTGAACCGGCTACACCACAGAGATGTTGTTCGGACCGAGTCAAGACCAGAGACTGAATCTGTGAACTGTTCCCACAGAGACTGAACCTGTGAACTGTTTTCCGCAGAGACTATATCTGTAAATTGTTTTACATGAAGTTGAATATATGTTATGTTTAATGGGGAATACGTATGTTGTAAGCTAAAAAGGGAGGATTGTAGTGTATGTAACCGTCTACCTTTAAGAGACTATTGTATGTAACCGTTCAGCTTTAAGAGAACTATTTTAGGTGTGGCACTACTTGTTTGGCTTCTGTATATGGTAATACCGACGGTGACCACACCGGTATATAAGTGCTGTGGCATGATTTATAGGGCAGATTCGCCCTGACCTTTGAATAGTAAAGTCCTGTTTGTTTGTTACTCCTGAAGTCTGTGTCGTTATTAACTGCACAACCCACAGACTTTACACAGCCCTGCACCTTTGTGCAGTGCTTGTCAGTGTTTGCAGCACATCAAAGCTGTAGAACACCGACAGCACAACTGTCAAAATTAATTTGCGCATGGTCCCTTTAAGGAAACCATCTGATGACGTGTCATCATCAGACCCGCTTCCTTCACTTGGCTGGCAAACACGCTGGGCGGGCTTAACAAGCCCAATCAACGTAAAATCACTTTGGACAGCGGGCTGGTGCCAGCAGCGGGGTCGCAACCTGCCACTGACCCCTGCCACACCAGACCCGCTGAGGTAGGCGAAATCGTGGCAAATGATTCGAATTTAACTTTGACACCAGTGACAATTACTGAAGTTAGTACTAGAAGGGAGGCACTTCGTTTACATGACAGTTGTTTGCTGGCTGTATAGAGTGACTGGTCACTTTTTAGTCAGGGACTTCACTATCCAATGCAGATATTTTTGGTGCATCATTAAGTTGTGATTCCATCACCATGTTGCAGCCTTATTGTCAGCTAATATAGCTGGCATTTTCCTATCCAGGGTGATCTGCAGTGTTGGAGTGGTGCAGCAGGCTTAACACCAACTCAAATGACCCTGGCAAAGTTTACAGGTTTAGCCTCATTTAATTTTTGTGTTTCAGTGGCCTCCCGATAGTGTTCCCGTTCGCACTTGTAAGGTTCCCCACCCCGGGTTGGAGTGGGATTGCTGCTGCAGCATTGAAGAGTGGAAGAACATTTGTCCCTCTGGTACCAGTTGCCATGTCCAAGTTCAGCAGTAATTTAGCACTGAGTGGAGTGGACACTGGTGTACCCACTTACCGTGACGCTTCCCCTGGCAACACTAGCGCCTGCTCTGTTCTGGAGATCTTGGCATTGCTTAGCTGATAATGATGGGAAAGGTGGAATACGAGGTCATTCTGCCATGATCACCTCATTTTAAATTAAAGTGATAGAAAACCAGAATGGTCGCGAGAATGGTTGACGATCTGGCATTAGGAATCCCTGCCCCCTTACTGCTGGAGGAAAACTGACTCATAATTAGTCATTTCATTGTTGTTTACGTAATTCTGTATTGGGGAGACTTGAGCCAGCTTCATCCAGCAATTGTACTCTCAGCTTGGAGAAGCACTCTGGCTGCACAAGAGCAGTAGATGGGAAGAGGAACCGTTTTCTCTTAAACTAAATTGAGCGGCTGGAAGATTAAATATACCCTTCCTGATTTAAAAAAAATATCTTTTCAGGGCAGAGGTTGTCACATTATAATGTAGATTTTAGTTTTTTTTTTAAATGGGAATAACTTTTTTAAATTGTAAGCTACTCACTTCAGTCGATCGTTCAAAATCAAATATTGAGAAATTTCAATTTTATGATGTTTTAAGCATTTCAACGCGTTTGGACTTCAAGGCCTGGTTGAAACTTGTTCAGATGAGAGAAAAATTGATTTTTGTTTCTGTTTCTTCCAAAATCATATTCAAAACTTAGGGGGGAAAAAAGGTGTTTTTAACACTCATTTTTTGTGAAAAGTTCATTAAAATCTTTAAATTCTTTCAAGTCTCATTGCAGCTTTGACAGAAGAAGTTGCTCCAAGTTTCTCTTTCCCTCTTCAATGCTGTTCTTAAACATACAACAAAAGAAAAGAAAATTAACTAATTCTACACGGAGCTCAAATAAGGAAGTGAATAAAGTGGTTAAACTTCCTAAGAAGACAGTGAGGTTATCTATCCCCAGCCTTGATGAGTTAGATCAGTTCTGGAGAAGTTGTTTCCTCTTTTTCTGCTGCCATTCCCTCCGTCTCTCACAGACTTTGAGGTACAAACGGGGGCACAAACTTTTCCCCCTCTCCCATAACATAATAACTTGATAAACTCTTTCAAAAAGGGGACAACACCTGGCAAAATTTAACTGGAACTTACTGCGGGACATTCAACATCACTTTCCCGTATTTTTTTCTGGCTTGAAACAATTTTCCAGATGTTTTACATTTTTTTTCTCATATTTTTGTTTCATCGTGAGCCTAAAAATTGTTTGCTTTAGCCTCCTTCCAGCAGCCATTGTACATGTGCTGCATCTCCATCTGTGTTGTTCCAAAGTGAGGCTACCGCGCCATCCCCAGGAATGGACTACACGCGTCTGGACCCTCACCCCTTTCTCCCCGTTTCGTTGTCTCTCTCTCTCTGTCCCTCTCTTCCTCTCTGTTTCTTTCTCTATCTCTCTCTGTTCCTGGGCTGGATTTTACCAACCTTGGTGGGTCCATGGCGGGCGACATCGGTGGTGGGTCCCGGCCTCGCTGCCGGCTCCAGCCCGTTGTGTAGAATGATTTTCCCCTGATTGGGCTTGTTAAGCCCACCCAGCGCATTTGCCGGCCAATTGAAGGAAGCGGGTCTGATGACGCCATTTGATGACGCATCATCAGCCGGTTTCCTTAAAGGGACCATGGCCAAATTAATTTTGACATTTGTGCTGTCAGTGTTCTACAGCATTGAGGTGCTGCAAACACCGACAAGCACCACACAGAGGTGCAGGGCTGCATCCAGGCTCTCCCATGACTCCCTCCATATCCAAGGGCAGAAGAGACCTCCCCAGGAGACCAACGCAGCCTGGTTGCACATTGCACAGGATGCCACAAGCAGGGATGTCGTCAGGAGGAGCAGGCTGCAGTGGTGCAAACCTTTCAACGATCTCAGTAGATCACGATACGTTACTGCAAAGCCACACTCAACCTCATCCTACTGTGCCACCCATCACATCCCCATCACTCTGCCTTCCCTACCCTACTCCTGCACATTTTTACTCACACCAACTTACCTTGCACCTCCACCCATCCCTCCCTATCTACATTATCACTTCCCCATCTCACTAGCCACCCCTCGCACTCACCCTCATCCTAGTCCAATCATACCAACTAACAACACACAACGGTAGGCACTTGCGTGTTTTAGCCAATGTTCATGTGAAGTTTCTGTTAAGGTGCTGTCAAATATTGAAATCTTTATTTTCAACACTTTGCGTTCTTGGACAGATTTGTGTGCACCTTTGGAAGTGGCTTAGTGAGTTGCAGTGAATGGTGAGACATAACGGTACCCCCTACAATGGTGATGAGTGTGAAAGGAATGGTTTGCACATTGTAGGGATGCTTTATGGTGTTGGTGTGGGGTGGTGCCAACCTGGTGCATTATGTGGCAGCCAGGGTGTACAGCATCAAGTGAAGTAAATCTAGCCATGGTGAGGCCATCCCTGGCATCCTGGGCAGCAATGTGGTTGGGTGCTGATGCCCTGTGCAGCATCAGTTGATTGCAGAGAAGGTTGATGTTGTTGTTGGTGCTGCTGGTGTGCCTGGTGGTGCTGGTGTTGGAGCTGATTGTGGTGGGATTCTGAGGACCAAGGTGAGAGAGTATATAGGGCACTGATGCTGATAGAATAGGTGGCAGGTGAAGTAGAGATGACAGAAGCGATCTGTCAATGGTGGGAGAGGTAATGAGGTGAGACTGGATGGAGACTTGTATAAAGACTTGCAGCATCCTGAATCTGTAGTGGAAATGCAGTTTAGAGAAGCTAGTGGCTAAGGGAAGATATCTGAATCAGCTGGGAGTGGTGACTTGACAGTTAAAGCTGTCAACTCATCAGCTGATTCAATAGCAAATGACCTCCCGCCTCAGCTTCACAGACGAGGTCTAGGCACAACGGGAAACTGGTGGGCGACCTGTCAAAATCAAAAAGCTGGGGAAAAGCATTGTTTTAGTGGCTGTAAACAAGCCACTAATGATTTCAATTGACTCCCCCACCGCTGCATGTTGGGTCTGCTCAGTGCTGACAGACCCGACATTTGGTAAAGGCACACGGCGGCGGGTTGACAATGGGGTCCCAGCCTGCTGGGGGAAAAAAGTTGACCCTGCAAAGTCCTCCTCACTAACATCTGGGGACTTGTGGCAAAATTGGGAGAGCTGTCCCACAGACGAGTCAAGCAACAGCCCGACATAGTCATACTCCCGGATTATACCTTTCAGCCAATGTCCCAAACTCCTCCAACACCATCCCTAGGTATGTCCTCTCCCACAGGAGAGGCGGCATAGTGGTATACAGTCAGGAAGGAGTGGCCCTGGGAGTCCACAACATTGACTCCAGACCCCATGAATTCTCATGCCATCAGGTCAAACATGGGCAAGGAAACCTCCTGCTGATTACCACCTACTGCCCTCCCTCAGCTGAACAATCAGTCCTCCTCCATGTTTAACACCACTTGGAAGAAGCATTGAGGGTAGCAAGGGCACAGAATGTACTCTGGGTGAGGGACTTCAATGCCCATCACCAAGAGTGGCTCGGTAGCACCACTATGACTGAGCTGGCCGAGTCCTGAAGGACATAGCTGCCAGTCTGGGCCTGCGGGAGGTGGTGAGAGAACCAACACGAGTGAAAAACCTACTTGACATTATTGGTAGCAGTGACCACCGCACAGTCCCTGTGGAGACGAAGTCCCATCTTCACACTGAGGATGCCCTCCATCGTGTTGTGTGGCACTACCACCGTGCTAAATGGGATAGATTCGGAACAGATCGAGCAGCTCATGGCCCAGCATATCCCTCACTCTACCATTAACATCAAGCCAGGGGACCAACCCGGGTTCAATAAAAAGTGTAGAAGAGCATGCCAGGAGCAGCACCAGGCATACCTAAAAATGAGGTGCCAACCTGGGGGAACTGCAACACAGGACTACCTGCATGCTAAAAAGCAGAAGCAGCATGCTATAGACAGAGCTAAGTGATCCCACAACCAACCAATCAGATCAAAGCTCTGCACTCTTGCCACATCCAGTTGTGAATGGTGGTGGACAATTAAACAACTAACGGGAGGAGGAGGCTCCATGAATATACCCATCCTCAAATGATGGAAGAGTCCAGCACGTGAGTGCAAAAGACAAGGTTGAAGAGTTTGCAACATCTTGAGCCAGAAGTGCCGAGTGGATGATTCATCTCGACCTCCTCCTGAGGTCCACACCATCACAGAAGCCAGTCTTTAGCCAATTCGATTCACTCCACGTGATATCAAGAAACGGTTGAGTGTACTGGATACAGCAAAGGCCATGGGCCCCAACAACATCCCAGCTGTAGCGCTGAAGACTTGTGCTCTAGAACTAGCTGCACCTCTAGCTAAGCTGTTCCAGTACAGCTACAACACTGGCATCTACTCAACAAAGTGGAAAATTGCCCAGGTATGTCCTGTCCACAAAAAGCAGGACAAATCCAATCGGGCCAATTACTGCCACATTAGCCTACTCTCAATCATCAGCAAAGTGAACGTGTCGTCGTCAGTGCTATTAAGCGGCACTTACTCACCAATAACCTACTCACTGATGCCCAGTTTGGGTTCCGCCAAGACCACTTAGCTCCAGAGCTCATTACAGTCTTGGTCCAATCATGACCAAAAAAACTGAGTTCTAGAGAGGAGGAGTGAGTGACTGCCCTTGACATCAAGGCAGCATTTGACCGAGTGTGGCATCAAGGAGTCTGAGTAAAACTGAAGTCAATGGGAATCAGGGGGATAACTCTGCACTGGCAGGAGTCATACTTAGCACAAAGGAAGATGGTTGTGGTTGTTGGAGGCCAATCATCTCAGCCCCAGGACAACAGTGCAGGAGTTCCTTAGGGCAGTGTCCTAGGCCCAACCATCTTCAGTTGCTTCATCAATGGCCTTCCCTCCATCATAAGGTCAGAAGTGGGGATGTTCGCTGATGATTGCACAGCGTTCAGTTCCATTCGCAACTTCTCAAATAATGAAGCAGTCCGTGCCCGCATGCAGCAAGACCTGGATAACATTCAGGCTTGGGCTGATAAATGGCAAGTAACATTCGTGCCACACAAGTGTCAGGCAATGACCATCTCCAACAGAAGAGAGTCTAGCCACCTCTCCTTGACTTTTAATTGGATTACCATTGCCAAATCCCTCACCATTAACATCCTGGGGGTCACCATTAACCAGAAAATTAACTGGACCAACCACATAAATACTGTGGCTACAAGTCAGGTCAGAGGCTGGATAATCTGTGTTGAGTGCCTCAACTCCTGACTCCCCAAAGCCTTTCCACCACAAGACACAAGTCAGGAATGTGATGGAATGCTCTCCACTTGCTTGGATGAGTGCAGCTCCAACAACACTCAAGAAGCTTGACACCATCCAGGACAAAGCAGACCGCTTAATTGGCATCCACCACCTTAAACTCCCTCCACCACTGGCGCACTGTGGCTGTAGTGTGTACCATCTACAAGATGCACTGCAGCAACTCACCAAGTCTTCTTTGACAGCACCTGCCAAACCCACGACCTCTACCACCTAGAAGGACAAGGGCAGCAGGCGCGTGGGAACACCACCATATCCAAGTTCCCCTCCAAGTCACACACCGTCATGACTTGGAAATATATCGCCGTTCCTTCATCGTCGCTGGGTCAAAATCCTGGAACTCCCTACCTAACAGCACTGTGGGAGTACCTTCACCACACGGACTACAACGGTCAAGAAGGCGGCTCACCACCACCTTCTCAAGGGCAATTAGGGATGTGCAATAAATGTTGGCCTTGCCAGTGATGCCCGCATCTCATGAATGAATTTTTTAAAATCGCTCCACCATTGGCGGCCGTGCTTTCAGCTGCCTAGACTCACGCCATCCAGAAGCATGAAAGCGGGAGGAGTGTTGGGAAAGAATGGTAATAAATCAAAAATCACAGTCACAAAATGACATTTTATTCTTGGTGGCCCCCTTTAAACCTTCTTGCGGATGCCTAGGGGGCTGCGAACCCTCAGTTGAGAACCCCTGCTCTACACTACCCCTTCAAATACTTTCAGCTCAGGTACAACATGGGTTAGATGCAGAGTAAAGCTCCCTCTACACCACCCCATTAAATACTCTCAGGGCAGGCACAGCATGGGTTAGATCCAGAGTAAAGCTCTCTCTACACCACCCCATTAAATACTCTCAGGGCAGGCACAGCACGGGTTAGATACAAAGTACAACTCCCTCAAACACTCTCAGGGCAGGTACAAGACAGGTTAGATGCAGAGTACAGCTCCCTTGACACTGCCCCATCAAACACTTCCAGGGCAGGTGCAACACAGTTTAGATACAGAGAAAAGCTCCCTCAACACTGTACCAGCTAACACTCCCAGGACAGGTACAGCATGGGTTAGTTACAGAGTAAAGCGCCCTCTACACTGTCCCATCAAACATTCCCAGGGCAGCTATAGTTAGATGAAGAGAAAAGCTCCCTCTACAATATCCCATCAAACAATTCAAGTTCAGATACAGCACAGGTTAGATACAGAGTAAAGCTCCCTCGACACTGCCCTGTCAACCACTCCCAGTGCACAGGTACAATATCAAACACAAAGCTGCCCGTCTACAACAGACTTAAAAATAACCCTATCAAACAAAATACTGTGAGAAGACCCAAGAGAGAATTGGCATCACTGTCAAAGCATACGTAACTATCTAGGCATTTACTAATATAACTGGTGCTATGAGTCAGAATCACTTTAATCCTTAAAACTCAGTTGGTGACTGCCGCAGATTTTGATTAGTGCACTGGCTAATTGTTATTGTTTGAAATGTTGAAATATCTGTCTTTTCTGCACAGCTATCGATACTAAATTTTCTTAATTCAACAAACTGATCATCCCCAGTGAAGCTCCCATCTGCGAGTCAACAATTGAAGTGAAATTTGTTTCTGTGCAAAATGCTTTTTATATCAGTTGGATGGTACTGATACTGTGATGATAAAATATCACAAGGCCATCCATCATTCACAATATTTTGATACTCTTCCCAATTGGCAGAATACTTAGGTTGCACCAGTGGAGCCATGTCACAAGGAAATACAACGGCCACTCTGCCTGCCCACCGCGCCCCCCCCCCCCACCGCCCCCCACCCAATGCCACTGACACAAAGCAGTCCTGCAACCAACCACCCCTTGAACTTCCCTGCATTGGTCTCTGTCAATTCATGTGCATCCAATAGGAAAATAAGGAGAAATGTATTTACTCAGAGCGTGGTTAGAATGTGGAAATCGCTACCACAGGAAGTAGTTGAGGCAAATAGCGGAGATGCTTTCAAAAGGAAACTAGACGAGAGAAAGGGGAATAGAAAGATATGCTGAAAGGTTGACATGAGGTAGATGGAATGGGAGAGTCGTGTGGAGCGTAAACACCAGCACAGACTAGTTGGGCTGAATGGTCTGTTTCTGTGCTTTATATTCTACTAGATGAAGTGCCCGGCGGTGCTGAGGGTCTTTTGAGGGCATGTTGTTGTTGGAAGAGAGAGAGAGAGCGACTGGGGGGCGGGGGGGAGAGAGAGAGCGACTGGGGGGGGAGGGGAAGAGAGAGAGCGACTGGGGGGGGAAGAGAGAGCATGACTGGGGGGGGGAAGAGAGAGAGTGACTGGGGGGGAAAGAGAGAGAGCGATGGGGGGGAAGAGAGAGAGCGACTTGGGGGGGTGTGGTGATTATTCTTTATGTTTAGTAAGAAGTATTGTGATTGGTTGTTTGTTTCCTGCCTTGGGATATATGCTGTAATCTCATTGGTAGTTGATGTCATGTGATTTGTGGTGGCCATCTTAAATTCAGTTCTTTCCAGCCTTTAGTTGGGACTGGGTGTTGAAGATGTGCTACCGGATTTTTAAGTTAATAAAGCCCAGATTAGAAAGGCAAATCTATTCTTTATTTCAATTTATTAACTTAAAAATCCGGTAGCACATCTTCAACACCCAGTCCCGATTCAATGCTGACCCTAATTCTGCAGGAGTGGATGATAAATGGAAACATTGGTATTGTACATTTAAAAACTTTTTGGGCGTGTTGGATCAAGAGTCTCTAAATAAGCTGAATATGCTGATCAACTACGTTGCTCCGGATGTGTATAAGTATATTTTGGACTGTAAAACTTAGGAAGTGGCTATTTCTACATTGGAAAAGATTTTTGTTAAACCAAAGAATGAGGTATTTGCACGTCACCTTCTATCTGCCCATAGGCAGCAGGTGGGAGAATCTTTGGATACTTATTTACAAGCACTTCGGTGCCTTAGTGTTAACTGTAATTATAAGGCCATGATGGCTGAAGAATATAAGGAAGAATCGGTACGGGATGCTTTTATTAATGGATTACTGTCTAGATCAATTCATCAGCGGTTGTTAGAAAATAAGACTTTGGATCTTAAGAGTGCTTTTGAGCAAGCTTCTACATTGGATGTGGCTCAGAGAAGTTTGGATTCTTATGCTCTTTTTAATCAGCCTGTGACTGTGGTTTCCGCAGTTCCGGATGAAAAGGAATTATGTGGACTTAATAGGAGTGGTTTACTAGATTCTGAAACAGTTTCTACTTCAGCGGCTGTTGCCTCTAGGATTCAGAAGTGTTATTTTTGTGGGAACATCCGGCACCCTCGTCTGAAGTGTCCTGCTCGGGAGGCTGTGTGTAGTAAATGCGGCAAGAGAGGTCATTACGCACGTGTGTGTAAATCATCAGGTTCAATTACCTCCTCTGTGACTATTCAGCCTTTAGATAGGGCGTTTATTGCATCAATTTCTGCTGCATTTGCTCATGGCCTAAACAAAGCTATAGTTACGGCCCAAGTTAATGGGTTGGAAGTGAAGGCCCTTATAGATACGGGCAGTACCGAGACTTTTATAAGTCTTCAGTTTGCAAAGGAGAAGCATTTGAAAATTTCGCCTGTTTCCTATCAGGTGTGTATGGCTCAGACGACTCTCACTTCACAAGTAGCTGGTTGTTGCCTTGTGAAATTGATTCTTCTAGGTAATACGTATACTGATATACGCCTATCTGTTTTGCCTAATTTCTGTGCGGATATTTTGATTGGTCATGATGTGCTTCAGTTACACGAGAGTCTCAGTCTTTCATTTGGAGGGACTAAGCCACCTTTATCTATTTGTGGATTAACCTCTTTATCCATTTCTCCATTCTCACTTTTTTCCAATTTGATGCCGGATTGTAAGCCAATTGCTACCAAGTCAAGAAGGTATAGCAGTCAGGATAGAGAATTTATTAATTCTGAAGTTCAACGTCTCTTATTGGAAGGAATCATTGAACCTAATTGTTCGCCTTGGCGGGCACAGGTAGTTGTCACGACTAACGAGAGACATAAGAAACGAATGGTGATAGACTATTCCCAAACTATTAATAGGTATACTCAATTAGATGCGTACCCTTTGCCTAAGATTGATGAGCTTATCAATAAAGTATCTCAGTATAAGGTTTTTAGCACTATTGACCTAAAGAGTGCTTATCATCAGATTCCTATTGTTAAGAAGGATCAACCATATACAGCCTTTGAGGCTGGTGGAAAGCTGTATCAGTTTTGCCGAATACCATTTGGTGTTACTAATGGTGTTGCTTGTTTTCAACGGGCAATGGATGCTTTTATAAGTGATAACTCTCTCTCTGACACCTTTTCATATTTAGATGACATCACGGTGTGTGGCAAATCAAGGGTGGAGCATGATTCTAATTTAGAAAGATTCCTTCAAGCTGCGGAAAAAGTTGGTTTAACTTTCAATAAAGAGAAGTGTACCTTTTCGACCACTGAGGTAAACCTACTGGGGTACATTATCTCGGGAAACAAGATTAAACCAGACCCAGAACGTCTGCGACCATTGATTGATTTACCTTGTCCTACTAATTCTAAGGCTTTGCAATGAGTTGTTGGACTGTTTTCTTACTATTCTAATTGGATTGCAAATTTTTCACAGAAGATCCGGCCTCTTATTCGGGTTACGACATATCCTCTATCATGGGAGGCCAGGACGTGTTTTGATAATTTTAAAAAGGATATCCTTGGAGCAGTTGTGCATTCTATTGATGAGCAGGTTCCTTTTGTGATTGAGACGGACGCTTCTGATTTTGCAATTGGGGCTACTCTGAACCAAAATGGAAGACCTGTGGACTTTTTCTCACGTACCTTGAACAATAGTGAAAAAAGGCATTCGTCAATAGAGAAAGAGGCGTATGCAATAGTAGAAGCACTGCGTAAATGGAGACATTATTTATCGGGGCGACATTTAACGTTGGTAACTGATCAAAAGTCTGTGGCCTAGAAATTGGGTTTTGGCTTAGCCAGGGCTTTAGCGCCGGAAGTTAGTGCCGGCGCTAAGTCCCCCTGCGCGCGCCAAAAATTCAGTAGCGCCGCGCCCAAATGGCTGCCGGCGCTACTGAAGGGTCTTAGCGCCTGGAAAAGGGCGCTAACTGCCGTTTAGCACCGCAATTCCGGCGCTGCGGCACCCGATGCGGTGCGGCAGGCTGGGGAAGTGCAGGCCTCCTCCTTCCGTTAAGGAGGAGCTGCCTGCACCCGGCCGCGGCCCGCGCAAATCTGTTTAAAAATGAGCCCGGCACCTCGGACAAGTGCCGGGCTTGCATCTGTTCCGGGGGGGGGGGGAGAAGTCCGGGGAGGGAGCTGCGGGCAGGCGGCCGGCGGGGAAAGCGGCCGGCCGCCGCGGGGCCTTTAATGCGCCGGCGCAAACACATGTTGGACTCTGTTGCCAGAGTCTTAGTTGCGGCTGCCACGGGCGAGGCGGCCGCAACAGAATTTCGGCGCTGGGGCCCGTCGGCATGGCAACCGGGACGCTGCGCACACCGATGACGTCATCGGTGCCGGCGCAGCGCTACCGGTGCAACGCCGCTTTAGGGCCCCAGGGAATTTTTCAACTGGCCATAACTCTGGCGCTAGTCCCTCTAGCGCCTCAAAAGCGGCGCTAAAGCTAGTGAATTTCTAGGCCTGTGTCCTTTATGTTTGATGTCAAACATTTTGGAAAGATTAAGAATGATAAAATAATGAGGTGGAGGATTGCGTTGGCATGTTACCATTTTGATATAGTTTATCGTCCGGGGAAGGATAATGTTGCTGCCGATGCGCTGTTGAGGGCTTATTGTTCTGTGATTCACGGAGATACGCTTATTAATCTTCACAATGCCTTATGCCATCCTGGGGTTACGAGGATGATACACTTCGTACGCAGTAAGAATTTGCCCTTTTCAGTTGAAGACGTCAAGCGGATGACTTCATCATGTTTTATCTGTGCTCGGTGTAAACCGAATTTCTTTAAGCCTCAACGAGCTCATCTTATAAAGGCTACTTCTCCTTTTGAACGTTTGAGCGTCGATTTCAAGGGGCCTCTTCCTTCAACTATTCAAAACCGATATATATTTACTGTTGTGGATGAGTTTTCAAGGTTCCCTTTTGCTTTTCCTTGCGCAGATGTATCAGCTGCTACAGTTATCAAATGTCTGACTCAACTTTTTGTCATCTTTGGGATGCCTGCGTATATACATTCGGATCAGGGAAGTTCTTTTATGTCTTCCCAGTTGAAGGAATACCTTCAGAGTCGGGGAATTTCTACTAGCAGAACTTACCCCGTATAATCCCCAGGGTAATGGACAGTGCGAACGATACAATGGGGTGATCTGGAAGGCAGTTATGTTGGCTTTGACATCCCGGAACCTTAAGAATACACAGTGGGAAATGGTACTGCCTGATGCCCTGCATTCCATTAGATCATTGCTTTCAACGGCTACTAATGTGACCCCCCATGAAAGGCTCTTTAACTATCCGCGGAGATCTACTACAGGATATTCGGTACCTTCATGGCTTACTATGCAGGGACCTGTGCTGCTTCGACGCCATGTTAGATTGTCAAAATATGATCCTTTAGTGGAGGAGGTGGAGCTGTTGGAGGCAAATTCTCAATATGCTCATATTCGATTCCAAGATGGGAAAGAAAGTACCGTTTCAATTAAAGACTTGGCTCCTTGTGGTGGCCAGCCCTCTTCTGAGGATATTAACAATAGTCATGATTCAGATAATGTGGATGCTGTTACAGATACTACGAATATTTCCAATCCGACTGCAGATAATTATACTTCTATTAGTCAGCCCTCGATGGATGTTCATGACCGTCCCAGTTTACCTCCTGATGGGATTTCTAATCCGGAAACCGTTGAAAATCGGGATATGGATAGGCTTCCTGCAGAAGATACTTCTGTGTCTCCTGGTGTGGGAGGCAAGGAATTTCACCAAGGTTAAGAAGGTCGACACGAACAAGATATCCGGTCGACCGATTGAAAATGGACTTTTAAATTGATAGTAATGTTTTAAAATTGTTGAAATATTATATTATATTGTTTTAGTTGAGAGATTACTTAATACTTATGTGCAATGTTACTATTTGTTGTTGCTCACTTAGTATTGTGTCATGTTGAATAGTTTTATTTTGTCTGTGCATAGTTTTAGTTGTAAATAATTAATTATAAATTGTTAAGGTTATTTAGGTTGGAGTATATTTTAAAAGGAGGGGGTGAATGTGGTGATTATTCTTTATGCTTAGTAAGAAGTATTGTGATTGGTTGTTTGTTTCCTGCCTTGGGATATATGCTGTAATCTCATTGGTAGTTGATGTCAAGTGATTTGTGGTGGCCATCTTAAATCCAGTTCTTTCCAGCCTTTAGTTGGGACTGGGTGTTGAAGATGTGCTACCGGATTTTTAAGTTAATAAAGCCTAGATTAGAAAGGCAAATCTATTCTTTATTTCAGGGGGGAAGAGAGAGAGCGACTTGGGGGGGGAAGAGAGAGAGCGACTGGTGGGGAAGAGAGAGAGCGACTGGGGGGGGGAAGAGAGAGAGAGAGCGACTGGGGGGGAAGAGAGAGAAGAGAGCGATTGCGGTGGAAGAGAGAGAGCGACTGGGGGGAAGAGAGCGCGACTGGGGGGAAGAGAGAGCGTGACTTGGGGGGGGAAGAGAGAGCGCGACTGGGGGGGAAGAGAGAGCGCGACTGGGGGGGGAAGAGAGAGCGCCACTGGGGGGGGAAGAGAGAGCGCGACTGGGGGGGGGAAGAGAGAGCGCGACTGGGGGGGAAGAGAGACCGCGACTGGGGGGGAAGAGAGAGCGCGGCTGGGGGGGGAAGAGAGACCGCGACTGGGGGGTAGAGCCTGTGTAGAGAGAGAGCGACTGGGGGGGAAGAGAGAGAGCGACTGGGGGGGGGAAGAGAGAGAGCGACTGGGGGGAGGAACGAGAGAGAGAGCGGACTGGGAGGGAAGAGAAGAGAGCGACTGGGGGGGAAGAGAGAGAGCGACTGGGGGGGAAGAGAGAGAGCGACTGGGGGGGAAGAGAGAGAGCGACTGGGGGGGAAGAGAGAGAGCGACTGGGGGGGGAAGAGAGAGAGAGCGACTGGGGGGGAAGAGAGAGAGCGACTGGGGGGGAAGAGAGAGAGCGACTGGGGGGGGAAGAGAGAGAGCGACTGGGGGGGAAGAGAGAGAGCGACTGGGGGGTGAAGAGAGAGAGCGACTGGGGGGGAAGAGAGAGAGCGACTGGGGGGGGAAGAGAGAGAGCGACTGGGGGGGAAGAGAGAGAGCGACTGGGGGGGAAGAGAGAGAGCGACTGGGGGGAAGAGAGAGAGCGACTGGGGGGGAAGAGAGAGAGCGACTGGGGGGAAGAGAGAGGAGCGACTGGGGGGAAGAGAGAGAGCGACTGGGGGGGAAGAGAGAGAGCGACTGGGGGGGAAGAGAGAGAGCGACTGGGGGGGAAGAGAGAGAGCGACTGGGGGGAAGAGAGAGAGCGACTGGGGGGGAAGAGAGAGCGACTGGGGGGAAGAGAGAGAGCGACTGGGGGGGGAAAGAGAGAGAGCGACTGTGGGGGGAAGAGAGAGAGCGACTGGGGGGGAAGAGAGAGAGCGACTGGGGGGAAGAGAGAGAGCGACTGGGGGGGAAGAGAGAGAGCGACTGGGGGGAAGAGAGAGAGCGACTGGGGGGAAGAGAGGCGAGCGACTGGGGGGGAAGAGAGCGATCGACTGGGGGGGAAGAGAGCGAAGCGACTGGGGGGGAGAGAGCGACTGGGGGGGACGAAGAGAGAGCGAACTGGGGGGAAGAAAGAGAGAGCGACACTGGCGGGGGGAAAGAGAGAGCGACTGGGGGTGAAGAGAGAGAGAAGTGCGACTGAGGGGGGAAGAGAGAGCAGAGTGCGACAGCAAGGGGGGAAGAGAG
>NC_140998.1:230339921-230434319 GCF_052327205.1 Somniosus microcephalus
GCAGGGGATCACTTCATTTCCTACTGTTGCTAAATACAATTTAAAACTCAAATAAATTGTTATTTTCCTCAGTTTCCTAACACACAGAAAGTGTGGGAAAAAAATTGTGAAGAATCAAGATGGCGGCCACTCACCTCGGTTCAGAATGATAAGGCCCGCCCACACACGCACCGATTGGTCGACCGTCAGGTCACTGAACTGTAGGATTGGTCAATCGTCAAGTCACTCAACACTCAACTGTAGGATGGCCCGCCCACACGCGCAATAAACCCGCCCCCGTGACGCAGCGATTGGTCAACTGTCGGTCAACTGTCAGGTCGCTCGACCGCACGATTGGTCAACCTTCACGTCACTCAATGCTAATGAGCAAATGAGCGGAACTTTTCCCATTTAATGAGCGGAATTTTGAACGTTTTTTGGATACCGTGGGCATGATTTTTGTCTGACGGAAAAGTAAATATGCCTATGACCGGTCCGTAATCGTAAGCTTTCTTTTGATGTGACGTGCGTGTAGGTACGCTCTATAACTTTCGAACGTATAGAGAACGGACAGACAGACAGACAGACAGAAGAGGTCTTTTATATATATAGACTAGCTGAAGTGCCCGGCGGTGCCGAGGCTTTTTCGAGGGCATGTTGTTGTTGGAAGAGAGAGAGAGAGCGACTGGGGGGAAGAGAGAGAGCGACTGGGGGGAAGAGAGAGAGCGACTGGGGGGAAGAGAGGGAGGGGAGGGGTGGGGGGAAGAGAGGGAGGGGAGGGGAGGGGGGAGGGAGGGGAGGGGAAGGGAGGGCGGGGGGGAGGGGAGGGGGAGGGGGAGGGCGGGGAAGGGAGGGAGGGGGAGGGCGGGGAAGGGAGGGCGGGGGGAGGGGAGAGGGGAAGGAAGGGAGGGAGGGGGGAAGGGAGGGCAGGGGAGGGGAAGGGAGGGCGGGGGGGAGGGGAGGGAGGGGAAGGGATGGCGGGGAAGGGAGGGCGGGGGGGAGGGAGGAGGGGGAGGGAGGGCGGGGGGGAGGGAGGGGGGAGGGAGGGCGGGGGGGAAGGGCAGGGGAGGGGAGGGGGGAGGGAGGGGAGGGAGGGCGGCGGGCGCCCCCCCCCGAGGGTCGCGGCCCCCGAGGGTCGCAACCCCCCTCCCCCGAGGGTCGCGCCCCCCCCCCCCCCCCCCCCGGAGGTGAAGACCGCCGATTGCGCGCGCAGCAGGAGCTGAGACGCGGCGTCTCTCTCGGCCGGCGGGCCCGGTTGCCAGGGCAACCGTGACGCTGACCAAGCCAGAGAGAGAGACGCCGCGTCTCAGCTGCTCCTGCTGCGCGCGCGGCCACCCCCCCGAGGGTCGCGGCCCCCCCCCCCCCGAGGTTCGCGGCCCCCCCCCCCCCCGAGGGTCGCGGCCCCCCCCGAGGATTGCGGCCGCCCCCCCCCCCCCCCCCGAGGTGAAGACCGCCGATTGCGCCCGTTGCCAGGGTAACGCTGGACGCTCAGCAAGCCCCGGCAGAGAGAGACGTCTCAGCTCCTGCTGCGCGCGCACCCTAGCGGCGCTGGGCTGAGGCTCGGCCCTCCAGCCTTCGAGTGGGGCCGGGAGGTGCCTAGCTCGGGCGTGGGTGCGGAGGAGACGCCGAGGCTTCTAGGCCTACCTGGAAAAACGGGGAAAGGTAGGAAAATTAATGAGATTAGATAAGTTAATTACTTTCTAAATCATTTTTTTTTAAAACAATATGTGTTTTAAAAGCAACGTTTTTTTTTAAGACGCAGAAAGCGGGAAAAAGAAAGGAAAAGTTTGGAATCAAGATGGCGGCGACTCACCTCGGTTCAGAACGATAAAGCCCGGCCACACGCGCACCGATTGGCCCGGCGGCACACACCAGCAACCCGGCGTACGATTGGTCGAGCTCGAGGTCACTCTGTCGCTAATGAGCGGATAATGAGATGCTAATGAGCGGAATGTTGAAGGTTTTTGGGATACCGCGGGCGCAATTTTAGCCCGGCCGAAACGTAAATACGCTTAAAACCGTCTCGGAAGCGTAAGCTTTCTTTGGAGGTTACGCGCGCGTAGGTACGCCCTGTAACTTTCGAGTGCATACCCGCAACGCACACGCGATGACAGACAGATAGACAGATAGACAGAATGACAGAAGTACCGATTTATATATATAGATAGATACGGCACAGAAACAGGCCATTCGGCCCAACCAGTCCATGCTGGCATTTATGCTCCACTCGAGCCTCCTCCCGTCTTTCCTCATCTAACTCTATCAGCATAACCCTCTATTCCCTTCTCCCCCATATGTATGTCCAGCCTCCCCTTAAATGCATCTATACTATTCGCTTCAACCACTCCTTGTGGTAGCGAGTTCCACATTCTCACCACTCTCTGGGTGAAGAAGTTTCTTCTGAAATCCCTATTGGATTTCTCGGTGACTATTTTATATTGATGGCCTCTAGTTATGCTCTTCCCCACAAGTGGAAACATTCTCTCTGTATCCACTCTAGCAAAACCTTTCATAATTTTAACGACCTCTATTAGGTCACCCTTCAGCCTTCTCTTTGCAAGAGAAAAGAGACCCAGCCTGTTCATCCTTTCCTGATATGTATACCCTCGCATTTCTAGTATCATCCTTGTAAATCTTCTCTGCATCCCCTCCAGTGCCTCTATATCCTTTTTATAATATGGTGACCAGAACTGCATATAGTACTCCTAGTGTGGTCTAACCAAGGTTCGATACAGTTTTAGCATAACTTCCCTCCTTTTCAATTCTATCCCTCTAGTAATAAACTCTAGTTCTTGGTTTGCCTTTTTATGGCCTTGTTAACCTGTGTCGATACTTTTAGTGATTTATGTATTTGTACTGCGAGATCCCTTTGTTCCCCTATCTCATTTAGATTCTTATTTTCCAAGTAATATGTGACCTCCCTATTTTTCTTACCAAAATGTAATACCTCACATTTATCTGTGTTGAATTTAATTTGCCAATTATATGCCCATTCTGCAAGTTTATTAATGTCCTCCTGTAGTTTGTTGCAGTCCTCCTCAGTATGGTACAGTCATTCACAATCACCAGTCTTTCTCTTCCAGGACAAGACAGCAAATTACAAGCGGTAGCAGGACCTGACTGGGGGAGAGGAAGCATGCCTGCATGAGATTACTCCCCTGGAAGAGGCAGGGCTGGCAATAATCGGGAGGAGAGTGGCAGACGCCCTGGCCACAGGCAGAGCAGGGGACAGCTCACCTAGAGGTACGTGGTCTCTCCAGCTTCTTCCAATATCCACAACTATTCCTGATCCCTAATTCCCCAAACCTATCCCCACTCACAAGCTCCATATGATCTTATCACACATATCCTCCTATAGTGGCCACATGCACTGTACCCTAATCCTTCTATCTTTATCATTGCAGGCTCCCTTGAGCAAGATGCAACTCCCCCCCCCCCACACACCCCAGAGGAACTGGAAGAGGAGGAAGAGCCACATCACCCACCCCCAGAGGAAGAGGACGAGGAGGAGAGCGAGGAAGATGGCACTGTGTCTATCGCTACCACTGTCACAGGCACCAGCTCAGAGACCAGCACCATGTGTAACTTAGAGGCTAGGGTAGAACACGGATACTCAGCCACATGCACCGGGCATGAGTGGGCAGCAGGCACACCGGGTGGAGGGGACACCACAGGTGCCACCTTGCCAGGGGGGCAAGGTCGCATACCAGTTCTGCTGTAGAGGAGTCAGATGAGGACCTCGCAGGGCCAAGTTTCAGAAGAAGGTTGATGGGTCAAACACACCAAATGCTTTGTGCAATGGACAGCCTGCTTGAAAGCCTATGGGTCGTGGCTAGGGGGTTGGAGGAGTCTGTGTCCAGCTTGGCCCATGGCTTGCCGCAGAGACTTGAACTCATCCTCTCCAGCGTGGAGAAGCTAGCCAGTTCCAACCAGTGACCTGTGGAGCCCAACATCATCCAGGGTCTGATGACTGAGGTTGCAGCTTCCACTGCAGTCATTGCAGCTTTCATGGAACAGCAAACAGCTTGCATGGAATAATAAAGTGCTGCAATGGAAACCGACACAGCTTCCATTGCACTAATAGCATCTTCCATGGAACAGTAAACTGCTGCAATGGAAGCTCAGGCAGCTGCCATGTGGTTCTGTGCTCCGTGGTTGAAAGGGGCTTGCAGGGTGTCTCCAATGCCCAGACATTTTTATCATTGCAGGTTCCCAGGAGCAAGATCCACCTTCCCCAGATTGCTGGGCGGGCTGAACAGGGGTCCCGGGGTAGTGGCGTGGGAATCATGAAGCAGGAACCTACTGGCCTCTCTCCGGATGGCAGCATTCCTGCTCCCTCCTGCATCACTCCACCATTGGTCTTGCAGTAGCCTGCTTGTCAGCCAGGCGGCCCAGACTGTTCAAGCCCATGCTGAGATGGTGCCATCTGAGGCGAGGCCCTCGCAGCCCACAGCCTCTCAAGGGCGTCGCAGGAGGACATCTGAAGATTCTCAGCAGCCTCCACCTCGCCTGCTGCTGCCACTGGGGTTGCATTTTGTAGAAGCACCAGATTACGCAAGAGCACTTGTACCACAGCCACTGAGGGTTTGCACCAGGGTGAATAGTTTAATATTTGTAAGTGCTGTTGGTTGTGTAATGTTTCCCTTGTTTGTTTTTGATGTTGATAAAGAGTGATGATGGTATTTGGGTAGTGGTGGAATTGGTATTTTTTATTGTGGTCTTCATCGGGAAGGAAGGGGTTGAAAGGATTGAATGCAGATGATGGACTTCCTGATGGATCTTTAGTCGTGGAAGGTAAGCATGTGGCCACACTGCTCCGGAGTCTGATGGTGGAGGAGGTCTCTGAAAACCGCTCTTCAAATAGGTGGCAGCGAGCATTCCTCCCAGGTGTGGGCCGTCTACCTGGAAAACTCTGGTGCTCCCCCCTGGTCCTCCTCTTGTGGCTCCTGAGCTTGACCCTCTGGCATAATTGCTGGTGGTAACGGCTGGTCTCTCATAATCGGCAGATTGTGGAGCAAGCAGCAAGTTACCATGAATGTGGAGCCCTCCTCGCCCTCCTGCTCCTCTCTCCTCCAGCAGCTGGTGCTGCTCTACCTGGCATTATCTCCTGCTCCCATTCATCTTCCAGACAAAGGGGGACTCCTGGCAAGTTCTCCATGACCAAGCACTCCCTTTCTCCTGGTGACCTCTATAAGGTCTCCAATAAGGTACAGTAGCACAGCACGCACTCTCATTAGGTGAAGTCCTGAGAGAATTTCTGGAATAACTGTTGATAGAGTGTTGGTGGAGTCTTGACAAAGTGTCCCAGAAAGTCTCTCGACGTGTATAAAAAGTCCTCTTCAAACACAGTGTAGTCAGTCGATCTCCAGCAGCAAGTGAACAGTGAATGCTGAGCATGGCTTTAAGCAGCGCTCGCAATCCTCACCAACGACTTCTTTACTCCTGTTCAGCTGGTCGCTGTTCGGAGAGGATATTAATTGCAGCGCTAGCCAGCAAAATGGCGTACAGCCTCTTTAATGAGCGTCAGGAGCCGATTTAATTGGTCATCAGAGCCTTAATGTTCTTCTAGCGCACACTTCAACTCCTTTACCAAGATGGCGTCTTGCGCTAAAGGCGGGCTAAACCAGCATTGCAGCTCAAGACCCCACCTTGGCCACCTCAGGGGCTCTTTAGCTCCTAAAGCACCCGAGGAAAATCGCCCCTAAAGGCCACACACAGTTTCACTGCAACTAGGGAAACAAAGCACTTTCCTCCTCATTGTATCTTCTCGCCCAGTTTTCAATGTAACTCATTTTCTTTTCCTGATTGTCATGTGGGTTTAAATTTTAAAAATAGAAACCAAAACATTTCCTGGCAAGTAAAAAATAAATAAAATGTTTGTATTAAACTGCCTTCACTCCATCACTCTGGGCTGGATTTTGTCACTGGGGCGGGCTGTGGTCGTGTAATCCGCTTTTCGTGTTAGCCACCTGATTCTAAATCGATGTGGGACAATGATGCGATTTTAACTTAAGTGGGCAATTGAGTTCCAGCGTGTGGGAACCCATGGCCCAATTAGTTTTTTCAGTCTGAAACTCACCTCCGATGACGTCATCATTGCTGCTGCATTTAAGGTCTGCAACAAGCCTTGCTTCTTCTGCAGACTGCCAACCTTTTGGCCTTTCGTGTTAGAGGGACCTGGAGGCAGAATGACCAGCGAGAGACCTAGGTCTGCTCCCAGGTTTGATGACGTTGCCCTGCAAGCTTTAGTGGAGGGAGCAAGAGCCAATAAAGAGGTGCTCTCCCCTTCTTCAGGGAGGAAGAAGCCTCCCCAGCAGACCAAGGCTGTGTGGATCCAGGTGGCCCAGGAGGTCACCTCTTTGTCGATAACCCACAGAACCTAGCTTCAGTGCAGGAAGAGGTTTCATGACTTTCTGCACACTGGAAAAGTGAGTATGACTTTCCCATCACCCTCAATCTGATCTCCATTGCCTCTCCTCACCAGCACACAGCTTCAGCAATCTCTTCCTCCACATCCCACTTGACACTGACATCCATGCACCCTCATCCATTCCCTCTCTCTCTATGCTCACATTCACGTAACAATTCGACTATGCAGCCCTCACACTCCCTATCACTGTGATGCTATGAAAACAACTTACAACACACAGGGTCTTGGTCTTGCCACATCACTCCATCTTTGTCTCCTTCTAAGCATCTATGCTGTTGATTCTCTACACTCACTCCTTCAGTCTCACTCAAACTCCACTTGTCTCCCTCATTGCAGGAAAAGAGAGCTCACAATAAGAGGGAAAGAGCGAGGACAGGAGGAGGGCCACCCTCAGTAGCCCAGCTCAACCCTGGGAGGATGTGGTCCTGGAGATCATGGGAGTGGAGGACGATGCGCAAGTGGGGGACGGACAGACGGGTGCATCACAGCAAGCTGGTGACAGAATAGTTTTCCATCTCTCTCAATGACATTACATGAGTCGCTGATAATGATTCTGAAGCTCTAACAGATGGACTTATGATCATCTGCAATATGCAATGTGCATGTAACCTTGACCTCACATCTCTGACTCTTTCCTTTACTCCCCCACAGGACCATCGCAAGCACCCATCCCCACTAGCGAGGAGGAAGAGCCTGAGCATCCAGACTCCTCAGAGGAAGCTGCAACCTCTGAGGGTGCAGCGTCAGCAGAATTCAGTGCACCCAGCACCAGCACCTCGGTGGTACCTTTGCGAGATAGTGCAGTGTTGTCACCTGGTGTATCGCAGCTCACAAGTGAGCATCAGCAGATTGTGCAGACAGGGACAGCAGTGGAGAGTCCTAGTTGGAGGGCGCAGGACTCTCCCAGCTCGGCTCAGCTGCATGTCAACCCTTTGCCTCTGGGTCCATCCACAAGATCAGCAGTGCTGGAACTCCAGGAACAGATGCAGGAGTCTCTGGCAGGTTTTGTCTCCAGGGTCGCTGCGAGTGTGGAGTGAAAGAAGGAGTCCATTGCGAACATGAGCAGAACCTTTGTGGAGTCATTGGCGCATGAACGCATCACCATGGAAAGGATGGCAACCTCCACGGAGGTGATAACTCGCCAGAGTGCAGAAAACATGGTGAGTGTTCTGAATAGAATGACATCTCTGGAGGAGCAATGGTCATCTATTGAATAGAGAAACCAGACCTTCATGGAAGTCCTTCTGAGTAGGACTGCCAGTGCAGATACGGGTCCCCATGGCCCCCCTGATGTGCAGCAAGGTGCTCTCAAGCCACTTGCAAGCGCTGAGGGGGACCTGACCCATGAGAGGGAAGTTGGTGGCAGATATCAAGGAAGCAGGGGCTCCTCTCCAAGCGCTCACACTTCCATGCCACTGCAGAGCCCTCGGCCAGAGCCCCACCAGAGTCCACACCCAACTGAGATCGGCGTCTCAACCCCTGCACAGCCGCAGGTGCAGCAGACTGTTGGTGAGCCCTCACAGGTTCGCAACCCCAGAGGACGCCCGCCAAAGGTGTCGAGACAGGAGCAGCAAGAAAGTGAGCAAGGGGCCTCCACATCTGCTGAAGCCACAGGGGAAGCACCACGTAGGAGCACGCGTAAGAGAAAGATACTGCACAAATAGTCACAAGGGTAGTCACTTGGGTGAAATTTGATGTTTAATGTTAAAAAGCCAGCAGATGGTTACTGTAAATAAAAACTCTAATGGCTACTGCTGCAGTTGTGGCGTGTGTCATTTCGCAAATGGGACTTCCAGATTGAGGGCTTAGGATTACTTGCAATTGTCAGTATGGTGGTCAAATTGTTAGGAATCCGCGGGTTCTTGGCCATTGTCGAAGCTCTGGTAAGAAGCTGCGAAGCAAAAGTGCTTGATTGGCTAGGCTAAGCAAATCTGGCCAAGATGAGTGCGTTCCTTGCATCCCGGGCAGCAATGTTCTCGCGTACTGCTGCCGCTGGTTGATGGGCCTCTGCAAGATGTTTGTTTTCGCTCTCCTCCTCCTCCTCCTCCACCTCCTCCTCCACCTCCTCCTCCTCCTCCTCCTCCTCATCTGAGGAGGTTATGTGAGGAGCCACTTGGTCCTCAGGAATCTGCAAGCCACGAAGCTGTGTCATGTTGTGAAGTGCACAGCAAACCACGACGGTTCTGGAGACCCTGGCACTCCTGTTGTTGCTGCTGATGTTGGTGCTGCTGTTGTTCATGGTTCTGCTGGTGCCGCGGCTGGTCTTCATCCTCATCTGATGTCCAGAAGGGAAGGAAATAAATGGCTCCCATGCTTCTGGTATATGCCTCAGTTGAGGAAACGCTCAGTCAAGGTGGCGAGAGGGGTTTTCCAGGAGGTCACACTGGAGATGGGTGTCAGGCTCCAAACTTCCACAGCTGTGGTTATGCCTTCTAAAAGTTCCCCCAGACCTGAGACAACAAAGTCCTGCCACCTGCAAATGATGGCTCATCAAATATCCTATTTAATGGTGGAGCTGCAGCTAATAATCAGCAATCCAATCATGCTCCCACTAGGTTTCACCGTCGTGTTTCAGAGCAGGCGTGCTTCACGTCGGAAAAGGGTTAAAATCACAAAGGCCTTTCAAAATGGGATAATAGAGGCAATTTAGTGCTTGTTAAGGGCCTTAAGGGCCTATCCCACCTCTTGGAGGCGGGATGGAGATGGGAGCAGTAAACATGATTTCTTGAAAATTGCTTGGAGGCAGGATGGAGGCAGGGTTGGGCCCGCCCGCCACATTTTGCAATTTTAACACCCCACACGCCTCCATTCCCGCCTCCACGGCCCTGGGAAACTCGAGCCCTCTGTCTCTGACTGTCTAGTGACAGAACATTGTTTTAAAAATCTAATATTTGTAGGCAATATTAAACTTTGCAAAATATGCTAGAAGTATGTAACAATAAATCAAAAGCATTGTAGGGTTGGGGGCAATGATATTGGAGGTAGGGTAGCATGAGGCTGATATTCAAGAGAGCAGTGCCCCTGTGAATCCAGTTGCAAATGAAGTACTCATCCTGCCCTGTTGCATACTGTGTGCCATGTAAAATAGGCTGTGGTGCGATATTTGGTATAACAACACTGCACATTTGCATACCTATGGCCCTGATGTTGGACCATTTTCATAAGCCATTAAGCAAGGGCTAGCCACACTATCTCTGATGATGTGGAATCTGTATGGGTAGAGCTGAGAAATACCAAGGGGCAGAATACGTTAGTGGGAGTTGTATGCAGACCCCCAAACAGTAATGCTGAGGTTGGGGATGGCATTAAACAGGAAATTAGAGACGTGTGTAATAAGGGCACAGCAGTTATCATGGGTGACTTTAATATAGATTGGGCTAACCAAATTAGTAACAATACTGTGGAGGAGCAATTCCTAGAGTGTATACAGAATGGTTTCCTGGACCAATATGTCGAGGAACCAACTAGAGATCAGGCCGTCTTAGACTGGGTATTATGTAATGAGAAAGGATTAATTAGCAATCTTGTTGTGCGAGGCCCCTTGGGGAGGAGCGATCATAATATGATAGAATTCTTCATTAAGATGGAGAGTGAAGTATTTGACTCAGAGACTAGGGTCCTGAATTTAAATAAAGGAAACTACGATGGTATGAGGTGCGAGTTGGCTAGGATGGATTGGGGAACGTTACTTAAAGGGTTGATGGTGGATAAGCAATGGCAAACATTTAAAGATCGCACGGATGAACTATAGAATTTGTTCATCCCTGTTTGGCATAAAAATAAAACAAAAAAGGTGACTCAACCATGGCTAACAAGGGAAATTAGGGATAGCATAAGATCCAAGGAGAGGACATATAAATTGGCCAGAAAAAGCAGCAAACCTGAGGATTGGGAGCAGTTTAGGATTCAGCAAAGGAGGACAAAGGGATTAATTAAGAGGGGGAAAATAGAGTATGAGAGTAAGCATGCAGTGAACATAAAAACTGACTGTAAAAGCTTCTATAGATATGTGAAGTGAAAAAGATTGGTGAAGTCAAGTGTAGGTCCCTTGCAGTCAGAACCAGGGGAATTTATAATGGGGAACAAAGAAATGGCAGACCAATTAAATACATACTTTGGTTCTGTCTTCACAAAGGAGGACACAAATAACCTCCCAGGGATGTCGGGGAACATAGGATCTGATGAGAGGGAGGATCTGAATGAAATCAGTATTTGTAGGGAAATGGTGTTAGGAAAATTGATGGGATTGAAGGCCGATAAATCCCCAGGGCCTGATAATCTGCATCCTAGGGTACTTAAGGAAGTGGCGCTAGAAATAGTAGATGCATTGCTGGTCATCTTCCAAAATTCTATAGACTCTGGAACAATTCCCATGGATTGGAGGGTAGCTAATGTAACCCCACTGTTTAAAAAAGGTGGTAGAGAGAAAACGGGGAATTATGGACCGGTAAACCTGACATCGGTAGTGGGGAAAATGCTAGAGTCCATTATAAAAGATATAATAGCAGATGACTTGGAAAACAGTGACAGGATTGGACAAAGTCAACATGGATTTACAAACGGTAAATCATGCTTGACTAATCTACTGGAATTTTTTGAGGATGTAACTGGTAGAATAGATAAGGGAGAACCAGTGGATGTGGTGTATTTGGACTTTCAGAAGGCTTTCGATAAGGTCCCACATAAGAGATTAGCGTGCAAAGTTAAAGCACATAGGATTGGGGGTAAGGTACTGACTTGGATAGAGAACTGGTTGGCAGACAGGAAGCAAAGAGTTGGAATAAACAGGTCTTTTTCCGAGTGGCAGGCAGTGACTAGTGGGGTACTGCAGGGATCGGTGCTAGGACCCCAGTTATTCACAATATATATTAATGATCTAGACGACGGAACTAGATGTAATATCTCCAAATTTGCAGACGACACAAAGCTGGGTGGGCGTGTGTGCGGTGAGGAGGATGCCGAGAAACTCCAGTATGATTTGGACAGGTTGGGTGATTGGGCAGATGCATGACAGATGCAGTATAATGTGGATAAATGCCAGGTTATCCACTTTGGTGGCAAAAACAGGAAGGCATATTATTATCTGAACGGCAATAGATTGGGAAAAGGGGAAGTGCAGCGAGGCCTGGGTGTCCTTGTGCACCATTCACTGAAGGTAAGCATGCAGGTGCAACAGGCGGTTAAGAAGGCAAATGGTATGTTGGCCTTCATAGCGAGAGGATTCGAGTACAGGAGCAAGGATACCTTGCTGCAGTTGTACAGGGCCTTGGTGAGACCACACCTTGAGTATTGTGTGCAGGTTTGGTCACCTTATCTGAGGAAGGGTGTTCTTGCCATGGAAGGAGTGCAGCGAAGATTCACCAGACTGATACCTGGGATGGCAGGAATGATGTATGAAGAGAGATTGGGTCGATTGGGCTTGTATTCTCTAGAGTTTAGAAGAATGAGAGGGGATCTCATTGAAACTTATAAAATTCTAACAGGGCTAGACAGACTAGATGCAAGAAGGATGTTTCCGATGGCGGGGGAGTCCAGAACCAGGGTTCACAGTCTAAGGATAAGGAGTAAGCCATTTAGGACAGAGATGAAGAGGAATTTCTTCACCCAGAGAGTGGTGAACCTGTGGAATTCTCTACCACAGAAGGCAGTAGAGGCCAATTCATTAAATATATTCAAGAAGGAGTTAGATATATTTCTTAAGGCTAAAGGGATCAAGGGATACGGGGAGAAAGCAGAGACAGGGTACTGAATTTGAATGATCAGCCATGATCTCATTAATTAGCGGAACAGGCTCGAGGGGCCGAATGGCCTACTCCTGCTCCTATCTTCTATGTTTCTATGTTTCTATCCGTTTACCTCTGGGCCATGAGTTGAGCACAACAGGCGATCTGAAAGTCTCCTCCTTCAGTGGTTTTCAAAAGGACCTAAGTAGATGGATTTTGGCAGTTTGAAACAAGTTCTTTGGGGGGAAAATTTGGTTATCATCCCGTTTGGGGCGCTAATATCGGCCGGGTGCAAAGTTTAGCGCCCAGTGCTAATTATCGCCTCCGACTGCAAAATTCGCCTCTATCACCCCTGGAGGTGATGTGAGCGCTAAATCAGGCGTTACACACCTCTCTTAAGGCGCAAACGTCGGGGAGCGAGGCGCTACCTCAGAGCGCTACTGAAACTCAGGTGATGTCAGTTAGCGATGGAACATAGACAGACTGGCCAGTTCTTAAAGGGGAGGGGCCATCTTGCTAGCCAGCCACACCCTGTTCATTGCAGCATTGACTCTGGTGCTGGAAAGACCAACCACCATTGTGCTGACAGGACTGATTGATAGGCCCAGGCCAGGCCTTGGTGGCTCTGGTTTGCGCTGTCGAGTGGCGACGGGCAGTGCTCTACCCACAGAGTGCCAAGAGGCCACTGCCCTGTGAATAACGAAGAGTGTGGAGGGAGGTGGCTCAGCACATCTCCTCAAGCAGCCTAGTGCCGAGGACCCATACCCAATGTCGGAAGAAGTTCAACAACCTGACTCAGGTGGTCAGAGTGAGTGGCTGCTTTTCAATACCTCTACATCCCTCCATCTCAACTTCACTCTGTGCCCAGAGGGTTTAAAAACCCAAATGCCCAACACTCATCCAAGCCCTGTGGCCATCTCATAAAACACACACGCACATTCCACACCTTGCACACATTAAGGGCGATTCAACTATGGGATCACATCAGGCAAACACAAGGTTGCACATTCACTCAGACGCTGTCCTTTTTCTTGCAGGCCAAGCTCTCTCATAACAGGCGGGAGCAGCAACGCACGGGAGGAGGACCGTCTGACCTACATCCACTGACCGATTTGGAGGCGAGAGTGCACAGGATCGTTGCCAGCCAGGTCATAGGTGTCGCGGCCGCTGCTGAGGTCGACCCCCTTGGGGACAGCAATGGTATGTTCATCAGCTTTCTCTCCTCTCTCATTCCACTTGCCCCTCACAACACCAGCCTTTTATACTTTCAATCCCACTAACTGTCTCCAGTCCTTGCTCCCTTCCTGCCCCCTGCCCTCATGCTAAAGCCACTCTTGTACCTTCCTGCTTTCAGATAGTGAACCACCAGCTGACCAGCCTGTCCCTCAACCTGCCAGTGGCAGTGACGCCCCAGGCGAGGAGGAAGAGGAAGCCGGAGCCTCACCACCTGCATCTCCTGAGGGTGACAAATGAGACGCCTTCCCTGGAGAGTTGCAGGGGGAAAGGGTCTGATGAGGGCGAAGCTCCTGGACTTAGCGGGCTGCAGCAACGCCATGGGGGAACTGAAGCTCGGGGGCCAGCTCCCCGGAGGGTGAGTAGGCGAACGAGTTCCGCTGCACAGGACTCGGATGAGGACCTCGACATTGCGGCCATGAATAGCCAGGCCTTGAGCATGCACACTGAGCTCATGGGTGCAATGACAAGGGTACTCGACAACATGGATGCACTGGCTAGGAGTGTGGAGGAGTCCGCCACTAGCACAGCTGTCATCTGTGCGCAAACCCTTGAACCCATCCTTGCCTCATTGCAGAGGATGGTTGAATTGCAGGGAGATAGTGGGGAACCACAGCCCATGCCGCGTGTAATGGGTGAGGTGGCAGGATCCATTGCAGCACAGGCCAACGCAACACAACGGCTTAGTGCTGCAATTGAGTCATTGGCTGGTGCCATCAAGTCTCAGACTGCTCTGATGCAGTCTCAGATTGATGTCACGCAAGCACTGACTGCTGCCATCCTCGCTGGGTCTCCCACAGTCCCCCAGGGATCTCATGGTACCACAGCAGGCCAGCAATCTGTGCTTGAGCAGATTGCTCCAGATGCTGAGGTACTGTCCCGTGGGAGTGGCAGTGTGTCGGCCGAGCAGGAAGGTGCTGTCCTCTCTCAGGATGACAGCACTCCTGCTCCCACCACTGTCACTTCCCCATGACACTTGACAGGGCCTGCAACACAGCCAGCCCAGACTGTTGCCGCCTGTAAAGTCTGTGTGTTCTAGTTGTAATTAATAACACACAGGCTACAAGATTAAAGTTCAACAGGTCTTTACAGGTGGCTCAGCACATCTCCTCAAGCAGCCTAGTGCCGAGGACCCATACCCAATGTCGGAAGAAGTTCAACAACCTGACTCAGGTGGTCAGAGTGAGTGGCTGCTTTTCAATACCTCTACATCCCTCCATCTCAACTTCACTCTGTGCCCAGAGGGTTTAAAAACCCAAATGCCCAACACTCATCCAAGCCCTGTGGCCATCTCATAAAACACACACGCACATTCCACACCTTGCACACATTAAGGGCGATTCAACTATGGGATCACATCAGGCAAACACAAGGTTGCACATTCACTCAGACGCTGTTTCACCCCATTCTTCTTTAAGAATTTTTGGAATTCTTCCGACACGAACTGTGGTCCGTTGTCCGAACAGATCTGTTCTGGCAATCCATTCCTTGCGAATATTGTTCTTAACACCGCAATTGTCTTTTCTGAAGTAGTGGTATTCATCTTGATCACTTCTGGTTGGAGGTCAGGACGATCTGAAATACATCTTACTACACAGTGCTTATATACCGGTGGTCACCACCGGTATTACGTATACAGCAGCCAGAGAAAGTAGCGCATCTCTTAAGGTGGAACAGGCTTAAGTTCTCTTAAGGTGGAACAGGTTACATGCACCACAATTCTCCCTTTTTAGCTTAATAGTCATATCCCCATTTAACATAACATCATAACATATATACATATATAACTTCAGGTATAAACAGTTCAAAGGTTCAGTCTCTCAGGAGGCCTTCTGATTCGGTCTGGATAACGCCTTTCAGTGGTCTCTGATTCTTGTTGCTGAGGTGACTCTGCTTGTTGGTTCCCTATGTATTGGACGTCATCATCAGGTACAGTCCCTGCCGAGGTAGATGCTTCAGGTTCATTAACGTCTTCCACAGTTGTCTCTGTCGCAACCATGGGTTCGACTCTTGCTCTTGATTCTACCAGTTGATCCTCATGACGCCTTATCACATTGTTACCAATATCTGCTGTGTACATCAGAGGTCCTTGTCTGGCCCGAATTGTTCCGGGCTGCCATTTTTCGTTTCCATAGCCCCTTGCCAACACTGGTTGTCCCACTTCGAAACTTCGAGTGGACTTGTTATTAATATGCCGGAACTGTTTGTTTTCCACTTCCCTCCGCACATTTGGTTTTAACAAGTCCAACCTGGACCGCAACCTCCTGTTATAAAACATCATAGCAGGACTTTGGTTAGTCACTGCATGATCGGCGTTTCGATACGCCATTAGGAAATTGTCCACCTTGTGCTGTAGCGGAATCTGATCAACGTTCATGGCCTTTATTGCCTTTTTGAATGTTTGGACAAATCTCTCGGCCAACCCGTTTGTCGCCGGGTGATATGGGGCAGAGGTATAATGTTTCACCCCATTCTTCTTTGAGAATTTTTGGAATTCTTCCGACACGAACTGTGGTCCGTTGTCCGAACAGATCTGTTCTGGCAATCCATTCCTTGCGAATATTGTTCTTAACACCGCAATTGTCTTTTCTGAAGTAGTGGTATTCATCTTGATCACTTCTGGCCATTTGGAATGTGCGTCCACCGCAATTAGGAACATGGAGTCCATGAATGGACCAGCAAAGTCAATATGTACGCATTGCCATGGGGCTGAAGGCCATTCCCATGGGTGTAGTGGTGCGATCGGAGGTGCATTTTGCACTTTTTGGCACCCAGCGCAGCTTTTCGTCAACTCCTCTATCTGTTGGCCAATACCCGGCCACCATACATAAGCCCTAGCAAGACTTTTCATCTTAACTCCCCCCAGATGACCTTCATGCAGTTCTTTTAGAACTCTTTCCCTTAACTTGGGAGGAATAATCATTCTTGTCCCGTACATTAAAGTACCATGGCAGACGGACAGCTGGTCTCGCCTTGCCGAGAATGCCAGTAACAGAGGATCACCACGTGTTGGCCATCCTTTCACTGTCACCTCGTAGACTCTGGACAGTGTCGGGTCGTTCCTGGTTTCTCTTTCAATACTTGCATTGGTGACTGGTAAACACTCGATGATGGTCGAATGAAATAACTCAACAGGGTCAACTTTCGTCGTTTCTTCTTCTTCAGGTAGTGGCAGGCGCGACAGCCCATCAGCATTGCCATGCTGCTTCGTACCTTTGAATTCTATTTGATATTGATGTGCCCCTAGGAAAAGGGACCATCTCTGGAGACGCTGTGCTGTCATCACTGAAACACCCTTCTTAGGGTTAAAAATGGATACCAACGGCTGATGGTCTGTCAGAAGTGTGAATTTTTGGCCCTGCAGGTAATGATTAAACTTCTTCACTCCCCATACAAGGCTGAGAGCCTCCCTATCGATCTGCGCATAGTTGCGCTCAGCGGAGGTCAATGATCTGGATGCAAACGCGACTGGCCTTTCCGTGCCATTTGGCAACTTGTGTGAGAGTACTGCCCCAATACCATATGGAGAAGCATCACAAGCCAACCGAATAGGCAGTGTCGGGTTGAAGTGAGCCAACACTTCCTCTGAGGTGATCAATTCTTTGCTTTTGCGAAATGCCTTCTTACAGTTTTCGCTCCATTCCCATGGTACCCCCTTCTGTAAAAGAGCGTTTAGCGGGTGCAGTACCGTGGATAGATTTGGTAGAAATTTATGGTAATAGTTAATCAATCCTAGAAACGACCTCACCTGAGAGACATTATCCGGAGCGGGAGCCTTTACAACTGCCTCTATCTTGTCAGGAGACTTATGAAGCCCCTCCCGGTCAATGACATGACCACAGTACGAGATCCGCTTCTGGAAGAACTCGCATTTCTGCCCATTAACTCTAAGTCCATACTCTTTCAGTCTGTTTAGCACTAGTTCCAAGTTTGCGAGGTGTTCTTCATCACCATCACCTGTAATCAGAATATCGTCCAGGTAACATTGTGTGCCTGGAATTCCCTGTAATACCTGCTCCATGGCCCTCTGCCAAATTGCTGGAGCCGATGCCACTCCAAAAACCAGTCTATTGTACCGGTACAAACCTCGATGCGTGTTGATCGTGAGGTATTGGCGTGACTCTTCTTCAACCTCCATCTGCAAGTACGCCTGTGCCAGGTCTATCTTGGTGAAGTGTTTCCCTCCAGACAACGAAGCAAAAATATCCTCAATCCGCGGAAGCGGATACTGCACCGTGTGAAGCACCGGATTAACGGTGATCTTGAAATCTCCACAGATGCGAACCTTCCCTGGTTCTCCTGGCTTGTTGCTCGAAGGACGTTTCATAACGGGAACAATGGGCGTAGCCCACTCACTCCAATCTACCTTAGACAGTACACCTGAACGTTCTAGCGCTTCCAGTTCCACTTCTACAGTAAGTCGTATTGCATAGGGTACCGGTCTGGCTTTAAAAAATTTTGGTTGTGCATGTTCATCAATCTTGATGTTTGCCGTAATTCCTCTCAGTGTTCTCAGTCCCTGCTGGAACACCTCTTTAGCATCATCCAATATTCTGGACAATCGTTTAGGTTTGACATCTCTTTCCCCGGAATCTACCGTTAGTGCCTTCAAGGAGTGCCAGTCCATATTCATTTTCCTAATCCACTCCCGTCCCAGTAGTGGTGGACCTCCTTCAGGTAGCACATATAAGTCCATTACTTGGCTTTCTTCGCCCTTGTGGACCACTTTTACCTCTATCTTTCCGACGGGGTACACTCTTTGCCCCGTGTAGGTTTTCAATATAATCTCCGTATCCCATAGGGGAATATGTTGGAATAACCTTTTGTAATCTTTCTTATTCATGACCGTCAATGCCGATCCAGTGTCCAATTCCATCTTTACTTGGACTCCTGCTATCTGAAGGGTGACCCAAATTGTCTGGAGATCTGCATCCTTACCAACGTTGTGTACTCTTAAGCTACCCAGTTCATTACTGCTAGCGTCTGAATCTGACTTCTGTTCGGTCGAGCTGTTCTTTGTCACCTTGTGTACCTTTATGTATTTTCCTTGCGGTGACTTTTTGTTGCTGGTCTTCTTTCCTGACCGGCATACTTTAGCTATGTGGCCAAGCCTGCCACACGTTCTGCATTCTTGGTTTTTAAACCAACACTGGTTCTGATCGTGCGTTGTCTTTCCGCAACGATAACATTTTACAGTACTCAAACCCAATTTATTTGTACTGAGTTCCGGTGACCGTAGCTGCATTACTGCCGTGCCTCTCGCTGCGGCTTCGTGTGCTGCTGCCATAGTGACCGCTTTCTCAAGCGTCAGCTCATTCTCCTCGAGCAATCGCTTTTGTGTATCTTCTTTTAATAAACCACACACAAATTTATCTCGTAGCGCCTCTGTCAATCTCGTTCCGAATTGACAGTGCTTTGCTAGCTTACGCAATTCCATTAAATATTCAGCATTGCTTTCATCCTTCAGCTGCCTTCTACTGTAAAATTTAAATCGTTCCACTAGCATCAGCAGCGTGGGGTTTAGGTGATTTTTCAGGACAGTAACAATCTCCTCGAACGTCTTATCCGTCGGTTCATCTGGTGATACAAGGTGTTTCAATTGCCCGTATGTCTTCGCACCCATTAAGTTTAATAATGTTAGTGCTTTCTCTGCATCTGGGATTTTATTTGCTTTACAATAATTTTGTATGCGTTCTACATACATAGCCCAATCTTCGATGTCGCTATCAAAGGTATTAATGTTCCCATGTTTAGGCATCGTTGCAATTTAATTTATTTTTATTTTTATCCAAGATGGCGGCTTCCGCGCTCTTTTCTTCGTCCTCCGCCTACAAAATGGCGGTTTTCCCGCGCTTGGCGGTCTTCACCCTTCCCCCGACGCTGTCTCCGCTTCACCGCGGCTCTCGCGCTTTCAGTTGCCCCCAGACGCTGCGCCTTTTTTAGCCCGAATGTGGCCCGGCCCTTATCACCAGCCGCGATCGATGTCCCCGCGCTGCGCCTTTCGGCCCGAATGCGGCCCGGCCCTTATCTCCGGTCGCGATCGATCTCACCGCCCTTATTCCTCAGTCTTCCCTCCCCATCTGTACAGCCAACGTGGCCGATTTTCTGGTCGCGTCGCTGCCCGGCTTACCCACTACTGAGGTAGAAGGAAGATAGCTGACAGCCGCTGATGGAGGCTTCGAGTTCAGGGTGTCTTCTGCACTCTGGTTTCTTGATGTCTGCCGCGCGACGTCTCTTCCAGCAGGGTGATGAGGGTGGAAACCTCTCTTCGACGTCCGTTCAGTGGACGAAGCCGCCGTGGATATAACTGCTGCAGGGTAAGAATCTGACTCGTCGCCACTGTAAAGTCTGTGTGTTCTAGTTGTAATTAATAACACACAGGCTACAAGATTAAAGTTCAACAGGTCTTTACTGGTTGGAGGTCAGGACGATCTGAAATACATCTTACTACACAGTGCTTATATACCGGTGGTCACCACCGGTATTACATATACAGCAGCCAGAGAAAGTAGTACATCTCTTAAGGTGGAACAGGCTTAAGTTCTCTTAAGGTGGAACAGGTTACATACACCACACCGCCCATGCAGAGTTGGTGCAGTCTGCAGCCGGGGCCTCCAGGCCCAAAGCTGGTCGAGGGCGTCCTTCAAGGGCACCTGTAGTCTCTGGATCCGACCTTCAGCAGCCTTCCTCCAGCCTTGCTGCAGCCAATGGGGCCCTATTACGGAGGAGCAGTAGGGTGGGAAGGGGGGAAGTGCACAGGGGATGGAGATTGCCCTCGAAGGGCAAACAGTAGAATGTGTAAATAAATGTTAGGAATGTTTGTGGGAAAGTTCGAGGTTCTTGTAATTATATTTGTTTAGTGTTTTGTCATTTATCTCCATGTTGTGAGAACGAGTTTTGTTAGTTCATGAATTGTTGTGTTGGTTTCTAATTGTTTGACCTGAATAAATGACAGAGTTTGTAATATAAATAAATATTTTTATTCTAACTTTACATCTTTGGTCATTTGACTCATTGCAGCTTTGCCCAGCAATAGAGGTTGTGGGATGCTTTTCATGATGTGCTTCTTCATCCCAGAAATTATCCTCTCAGTAAAGGGTTAGAATCGGTGTCTTGTGAGCCGTTCACGGATGGCCCTTGCAGTGGCAACTTTGTGCGCCTCGCTCCCACATTGGTGCTGCTGATCCTCCTCTTCATCCTCTTCCTCCACCTCTCCCTCTTCCTCCTCCACCTCTCCCTCTTCCTGCTCAGCTGGTGCACCAATCCCTGGTGGCATTGGCTGGGTCCTCATGATTGCAATGATATGAAGCATGCAGCACACAACAATGAAGAGGGAAACTCGCTCGGGAGAGTATTGCAGGGCTCCTCCTGAGTGGTCCAGACACCGGAACCGTTGTTTCAAGATGCTGATTGTCTGCTCTATGAGGTTCCTGGTGGCGATATGGCTCTCATTATACCACAGCTCGGCAGTGGTGTTGGGGTTACGGAGCGGTGTCATCAGCCAGGTGCAGAGTGGATAACCCTTGTCCCCGAGGAGCCATCCACTTGGCTGATGCGGTGCCTGGAAAGGCACACCAGTCTGGCGCAGGACGAAAGCATCATGGCTGCTGCCAGGATAGCGGGCATTGACAGCGAGTATCAGCTGTCTGTGGTCACAGACTAACTGCACATTTAAGGAGTGGAACCCCTTGAGGTGTCGGAAAACCTCTGCATTTTCATGCGGTGCCCGCAATGCCACATGTGTGCAGTCAATGGTGCCCTGCACCATGGGGAAGCCCGCTATCCTCGCAAAGCCACATACGCGTTCGCGCTGTTTGTCCTGGGTCATGGGGAGAGATGTACTGACGTCTCCTCTTATACAGGGCATTTGTCACCTCCCGGATACAGTAATGGACAGCGAACTACGAGATATTCGCTATGTCCCCAGTAGAAGTCTGAAAGGAGCCACTGGCATAAAAATTCAGAGCCACTGTCATCTTCACTGCCACCGACAGAGACGTCCTGGTCCTGAGCTGAGGCTGCAGATCTGGTTGCAGCAGGTGGCAGAGTTCAGGGACCACCTACTTGCTGAAGCTCAGCCTTTGGACAAATGAATGTAGGAGAATTGTTCCCGGAATACCCTGGGAGGGTAAGGTCTCCTGTGCAAAGGCCTGTTGGCCCTCCTCCCTCTGGCCATGCTTGCCACTCTATCTCTACCCCTCTGCTGCCTCTGATTGAGCAGCTGGACGACGCTCCGAGTTAATGCAGCCGCCATAGAAGCATCTAAATATCGTTAAGATGAAGGTGAAACAAAAATTAACCTCCAAAGTGGTTCTCAGGACCCAAAGCTCCTTCGGACAGTGTCGAATCTCTCCCGACGTCTCTCTCCCTCGCAATCTGTGTGTTCAAAAAATTTCACCGACAAGGCAGGAAGTGCCCGGCTTTAAATAGCGCTCCCCCAGCCCCTTCCCAACTGGAAAACGTTCCCCTCTACATGTCATTCCTAGCGGCAGATGGTAAGGCAGGGGGCGCAACTCAATATCTGGTCCGGGGCGCTACTGGGGCATTGCACGCTCGACTGACGTCACGATCTGCTGGTGCAGGTGTTTAGCGCTGCCGCAAAATGACTGGTCAATTTCGCGAGCGGCGGTAAAATTGCTACGCCCGCACGCTAAGTTCCTAGCGCCCGTTAGCGCCTCCCAGAGGCACTAACGGGAGGCACCAATCAACCGAATTTTTCCCCTTTGGAGTCCAGAGTCACTGAAGTGCTGTTCCCACTCAAAGAGCCATAAGGGTAGACAGTGCAGGAAATGGAAAAACCACACACAGCTGAGCACACCCTCTGAAATTAGAATGTAGACACACTGGGCGTCATTTTTTCATTGACCAATAGTATAAAATGAGCAATATCGGATCAGCCGCCTATTATGCATCTCTCCCGATTCTCATTTCCATTGAAGTCAAATTGTTTCTGCGGCGGGATCCCTTCATCCTTATCAATACCCCTATCATCCTGTGTCTAAATCCAACTGTTCATAGATTCCTCAGTACATTTAACATGATTCTCTTCAGCTTCAACAACCTTTGTGTTCCTGAAACTCTTCTGAAGTCGATTTTTGGTAAAAGGGAAGGGAGGTCTTGGACCTACACCTGTCACTGAGCACCCTGGAAGGGGAAATCACCTCGTAGCAGGCATACCTCTCTGCTACAGGGGTTGGATTTTAACTCTGGGCGGGATTAGAGCGTGGCGGGGGGGGCCCAAACCAGGCACGCACCCAGCAGTCGGGAAGGAAGCGAGGACAATTTTAAAAGCCAGGCCACTTTTCAATATTTCACACCTGTCTCCTGCCCGAAGCCAGCGGAAATGGCGTCAAGGCTGGTAGGCGGGCGTAGGAATTGGGGTGGGAGTCGGACACCACTGGGGACCTAAGGGAACGAGCCCTGGCATAAGGTAAGTGCGGGGGGAGGTGGGGGGTGTAGGGGGTTGCACGGTTCCTAAACATATGACGGGAGGAGTAGGGAGGACAGGGGCAGGGGAGGCCAAGGGCAGGGGAGGCCAATGGATTGCTTCTGGAGCCCGAAGGAGTACTCCCATTCGATACCTAGTTAAAATAGCGGCGCAGTGCTGATGACGTCATTAGCCTTTACATTTCAATTAGGCCCCTGCCTGCCTGTAGCGGGAGCCTTGGCTGACTGAAAGTAGGTGGAGAAAATGGCGCCGAGTGGGAACGGAGCGACTTTAGGCCGGTAAGTCGATTCGCCCAATTTTAACCATGGTGGGGGAACGGGAATTGACCCCAGCCCCTTACAGGAGGACCTGGATAAAGCAGGTACTGATGAGGAAGGGTGGTATGCAAACAAGGCTCAGAACATCAAGGTGACTGGAACAATGTAGGCTGCTGTGTGTAGGCCCTTCCATATCCTACCTACAGCTGATAAAGGAAACGGATGATTGCAGCTGGAAGGCGCCCGTCTCCAGAGCAGTGCCAACTGTGACTCGGTCCGTAGGGTGGCTAGCAGCTGCAGCTGTAACTCTGCGCCTTCAACCACTGTGCGAAGATATGCCGTGCACATCCATGGTCAGGAGGATAGTGGCGACGCACTCAGACATTTTTACTGCTTGCTAATGCCACTCAGGAGAAGCTCCTGGCACCTGCTGTCCACCTACTGAGAGCAGAAACCCGCGCCTGTCTTAACAATTAACACGTGTCTGTCCACCTTAAGAAGCTAAGAGCATCTCCTCGGGCTCTGACATGACACATCTGGTGATGGAAGTTCGGAATTAAGTCAACCCTCTGTAGTCGACTCAGTATTGCGATAGCTGAAATGGGCAGCAGGGCAGTACTCCAGGGCACTGCTGAGGATGGACCAGCCAGTCTGACTCACTAATGGAAACTCAAAGGGTGGGCCCATCACTGGGAGCTGGTTTTTTTCCCCACTCAGCCCCAGATGATTCTGCAAGCCAACCCCCTAAAGGGTAGGGTGGACCTTGTTGGGACAGGTAGCAGGAAGCTTTTCAATGTTATGTACTGGTAATCTGTGCCGGTTTAGCTGCTTCAGTCCCTGCAATACCCCTGCAGACACCTGAGTGCTCCTAGACCTTGGCACTGCCCTCCTGCGCCTAATCTCTCTGGAGTTAGGTAAATGGGTGTGCCCCTATCAGGAGAGAGGGTGCACACCGCACAGGAAAACAGGTTGTACAGGCGTAGTTTTCCAAGTTGCTTGGTTCGGAGTCTCTGAAACACGGTGTTGGGTCTCTGTGTATGTCAGATAGCCAACTGACGAAAAGAAAGGTAACTTTTTAATTCAGCTAGTCTTGTCGGAGGGGGTTTGGATCAACGTGCCCTCTAAGCTGCGCAGTCATCTGTAAGGTCCCGCACAGGCCGCTCACCGGCTTTTCCACTGTGGATACCGTGCATGCGCAAAAATTTGAATGCGCTGCATATTGGGGGAGGCAGGCCGTGCAGGAGGCAATGCAGCTTACAGGGGACGTTGGTTTGGGTTCCTCTTTGTTTGAGTATTGTGGGTCTTTATTCTCCTGACTACCCCACTTTTCTTGGCACAGTTTACAATTGTCACAGTCACATTTTCTGTTGCTTTGTTCCAAGAGCCTTTCATTGCATTCCACCACATTAATTGTGCTGCACTTAGGATGAACCCATGGCTTAGTGGTAGCATTCCTGCCTCTGAATCAGAAGGTGCAGGGCTTGAACCCCGCTCCAAACAGTCCCAATGAATGGACATAAGAACATAAGAATTAGGAGCAGGAGTAGGCCATACTGCCCTTTGAGCCTGCTCCATCATTCAATAAGATCATGGCTGATCTTCAACCTCAACTCCACGTTCCTGCCTGATCCCCATATCCCTTGATTCCTTTAGTATCCAAATATCTATTGATCTCTGTCTTGAATATACTCAATGACTGAGCATCCACAGCCTTCTGGGGTAGAGAACACCTCTGTCAAATCTTCCCTTAACCTTCTCTGCTCCAAGGAGAACAACCCTAGTTTCTCTAGTCTCTCCATGTAACTGAAGTCTTTCATCCCTGGTACCATTCTAGTAAGTTTCCTCTGCACCCTCTCTAAGCTCTTGACATTCTTCCTAAAGTGCGGTGCCCAGAATTGGGCACAATACTCCAGCTAGGGCCTAACCAGTGTTTTATAAAGATTTGGCATAACTTCTTTGCTTTTGTACCATATGCCTCTATTTATAAAGCCAAGGATCCCGTATGCCTTTTTAACAGCCTTCCAACATGTTCTGCCACATTCAAAGATTTGTGCACCTACTCCCCCAGGTGTCTTTGTTCCTGCACCCCCTTTAAAATTGTACCCTTTAGTTTATATTGCCTTGCCTCATTCTTCCTACCAAATGAATCACTTCACACTTCTCTGCATTAAGTTTCATCTGCCATGTGTCTGACCATTTCACCAGTCTGTCTATGTCCTACTGAAATCTATTACCATCCTTTTAATTGGTTACTACCTTTCTGAGTTTCGTGTCATCTACAAACTTTGAAATTATGCCATCTATGCCCAATTCCAGGTCGAGGGCAAGGGACCGCAGGGAGGATGAGCAATCTGACCACAGCATCGTGGTACAGGGAGCCATTCAAATGAGGGGAGTAAAAAGAAATGTTGTAGTGATAGGGGATGTTAGATCCGTGTGTTAATAGAGACACGGAATGCAGGAGTTGATTTAACAAGTGATACTGAACAAAGTCTGGAGGTGAACTAACAACACAAGATGCTACACAGGCTTATATACCCGAGTGGTCACTACTGGTACTACATTATACAGGGGCTTCAAAAACATAGTTCCTCTTAAAGGTACATACACTACAATTCCTCCCCTTTTAGATAAATAGTACATAACATTTTAAGTAATCATTAAATAACATTTTTACAAGAACAATAATATACACATTTGCTGAAGTTAATCAATTACAAATTCAGTCTCTCTGGAGGCTTCCTTACTCGGTCCGGATAACGCCTCGGTGGTGTAGTAGGTTCTTTTGGCAAGGTCGATTTGGCTTCAATGCTAGTGTCGGGTTCATCTGGTTCCAGTATCACCGGATCGGAGGTAGATACTATGGGTATCTCTGCTTCATCACTAGGCGTATAGAGTTGTGGTGTAGGTTGTCCTTTTTCGGATGGCTCTATGATCTGGTCAGCATGGCACCTTATTATGCTTTCTCCAATGTCCACGGTATACATCAGCAGTCCTAGTCGTGTGCAAATAGTTCCAGGCTGCCATTTCTCGGTACGGTAGTCCCGGGCCAAAACTGGTTGACCTATCTGGAAGGTTCTAGTTGGCCTTTCATTCATGCTTTGAAATTGCCAGTTCTCTACGTCCCTTCTGACGTTTGGCTTGACCAAATCCAGCCGGCATCTTAGTCTTCTATTGAAAAACATCATGGCGGGGGTTTGGTTTGTAACCACATGTGTTGCATTCCTGTACGCAAACAAGAAGTTATCTACCTTATGTTGTAGATTTATATCTTCATTACCCATGGCATTTATGGCCTTCTTGAAGGTCTGGACAAACCTTTCAGCCAATCCATTGGTGGCGGGATGGTATGGGGCGGACGTGTAGTGCTTAACCCCATTGTTTTTAAGAACTTCCTGAATTCTTCGGATACAAATTGCGGTCCATTATCAGAACAGATCTGTTCAGGCAGCCCATTCCTGGCGAATATGGTCCTTAATACTGTGATGGTTTTTTCCGTGGTGGTGGAGGACATCTTTATTACCTCCGGCCACTTGGAGTGTGCATCCACCGCGATTAAGAACATGGAGTCCATCAATGGACCAGCAAAGTCGATATGTACCCTTTGCCATGGAGATGAGGGCCACTCCCATGGATGTAGAGGGGCTTGTGGTGGGGCGTTTTGGACCTTCTGGCATCCTAGACAGCTCTTGGTCATTTCTTCGATGTCTCCATCGATACCTGGCCACCACACAAACGCTCTGGCTAAGTTCTTCATTTTCACTCCACCCAGATGCCCCTCGTGAAGCTCCTTTAGCACTCTATCCTTGAGTGTGGGTGGAATCACCACTCTGGATCCACACATCAAGGTTCCTCGGCACACTGACAGCTGTTCTCTTCTTTGCGAGAATGCTGGCAACAGTGGTTCGCCATGTGCTGGCCATCCCTTCACCGTTAAATCGTAGACTCGTGAGAGAGTCGGGTCATTTCGCGTTTCCTTTTCAATGGTAGGATTTGTTACCGGTAGACATTCCACTATGGTCGAGTGGAATATCTCCACTGGGTCCACTGTAGGCGCCTCTTCCACCGTTGGCAACGGTAGGCGCGATAACCCGTCAACATTCCCATGCTGTTTTGTTCCTTTGTACTCTATGTCATATTGGTGTGCCCCTAGAAAAAGGGACCACCTCTGTAGCCTTTGCGCTGTCATAATGGGAACGCCCTTTTTAGGGTTGAATATGGAGACGAGGGGTTGATGGTCAGTCAACAAGGTAAACTTTTGTCCGTGTAGGTAATGGTTGAATTTCTTCACCCCCCACACCAGGCTGAGTGCCTCCCTGTTGATCTGGGCATAGTTATGCTCAGCTGAGTTCAATGAGCGTGACGCAAAAGCTATCGGCCGCTCCGAGCCATCAGGGAATCTATGCGATAATACCGCTCCCACGCCGTAAGGAGATGCATCGCACGCCAGTCTGATTGGCAGTGATGGGTTGTAATGAGCCAACACTTCCCTGGACGTGATCAAGCCTTTGCATTTATGGAAGGCACGGTTACAGTCTTCGCTCCATTTCCAAACTACTCCTGTCTGTAGCAGTGCGTTAAGCGGGTGCAGAACCGTCGACAAGTTTGGTAAAAATTTATGATAGTAATTTACTAATCCCAGGAACGACCTTAATTGTGAGACATTTTCAGGCGCTGGGGCCTTTACGACCGCTTCAATTTTTTCAGGTGACTTATGCAACCCTTCTTCGTTAATGACATGGCCACAATATGATATTTATTTCTGGAAAAATTTGCATTTGGGGCGATTTGCTCGTAGGCCCCTTTCTCTCAGCCTCGTGAGCACCTGCTCCAAGTTGGCAAGGTGCTCGTTGTCGTTTTCTCCTGTTACAAGGATGTCGTCTAGGTAGCATTGAGTCCCCGGAATCCCTTGCAGGACTTGCTCCATAGCTCTTTGCCAGATAGCCGGAGCTGATGCCACTCCGAAAACCAGTTGATTGTACTGGTACAGGCCTTTGTGTGTGTTTATTGTGAGATACTTTTTAGAGGCCTCCTCAACCTCCATCTGTAGATATGCCTGTGCTAAGTCAATTTTGGTGAAACGTTTCCCTCCGGATAGTGAGGCGAAAATATCTTCTATCCTCGGAAGAGGATACTGTACCGTGTGAAGAACCGGGTTTACAGTCACCTTGAAGTCCCCACAGATGCGAACTTTTCTCTGTTCTTCAGATTTATCATTATTCAACGTTTTCTTCATGACCAGGAGGATGGGTGTTGCCCACTCGCTCCAATCTACCTTGGATAACACGCCTGCTTTTTCCAAATTCTCCAGCTCTGCCTCGGCGGCTGGACGAATTGTGTATGGCACCGGCCTTGCCTTAAAAAACTTGGGAATTGCCGCATCTTCCACTTTTATTGAGGCGGTGGCGCCTTTCAGGGTTCCTAGTTCCTGTTGAAACACTTCTTTGGCGTTAGCCAAGATTTCTTTTAATCGTCCAGGTATGACGTCATCACCATTTTTTTTCTTACTGCACACCGTCAGTGCCTGAATGGAGTGCCAGTCTAAACGTATCTTTCTGATCCATTCACGTCCCAACAACGGTGGACCACCATCTTGCAGAACGTATAAATACAACTTCTGTATTTCCTTGCCGTTGTATACAACAGGCACCCTTATTTTCCCTCTGGGGTATACTTTCTGCCCCGTATATGTCTTCAAGACAATGGATGTGTCTTTCAAAGGTATATGCGGAAATAGCCGCTCGTAATCCCGTCGACTCATGACGGTCAGAGCTGATCCTGTATCTAGCTCCATTTTGACTGGGGACCCCGCTATCGTGAGGGTAACCCAAATGGTCTGGTAATCTTCTTTGGCAATTACATTATGTAATTTGAGACAGCTTAGTCTCTTGTTTCTGGAGTCGCTATCGCTCTTCTGGTCTTCGGAGCTACTGTCCGTCATCATTTGTACCTTTCTGAACTTTTCCTTATTGACCTTTTTACTGTCAGCGGATTTCTTTCCAGATCTGCATACACGTGCAATGTGTCCCATCTTTCCGCATTGTCTGCATGCTTTGTCCTTGAACCAGCAGTCCTTCTGGTCATGGGTGGATCTGCCGCAGCGATAACATCTCTCGAAGCCCCGTGTCATTTCATGGGTTCTGAAGTCCTGTGGCTTTTGCTGTATCTCTGCAGCTCCTCTTGCTGCTGCTTCGTATGATACAGCCACACTGAAAGCCTTGTCCAGTGTCAAATCTTTCTCAGAAAGTAGTCTTTTCTGTGTTCCTTCGCTTAGGAGACCGCAGACGAATTTGTCTCGTAGAGAATCTGCCAGTCCTGCCCCGAATTGGCAGTGCTTTGACAGCTTTCGTAATTCGGTGAGGTAATCAGCGTTACTTTCATTCTTGTGCTGATTCCTCCTGAAGAATTTGAATCGTTCCGCTATCAGCAGCGGTGTTGGGTTTAAGTGCTCCTGTAAGGTATCAACAATCTCATTAAAATTCTTGTCCATCGGTTTGGCTGGAGTGATCAAGTTTCGTAACAGCCCGTATGTCCTTGCGCCCATCAGATTTAGAAGTACCGATGCCTTTTTATCATCCGCTGCTTCATTCGCCTTGCAATATACCTCCACTCTTTCCACATATGTGGTCCAATCTTCTATATCACTATCGAAAGCAGTAATATTGCCAGTCTTCGGCATCTTGAAAATCTAAAATGGCGCTTTCCGCGCTTTTCTTTCTTCCCCGCCGAGTTAAGATGGCGCCTCCCGCGCTTTCCCGCTGCTGCCGCTGCTGCCAACGCTGTTCTCCATGGTTCCCGTTGCGACCTGCAGCTTTTCGCGGTATTTCTATTTTTTTTTATATATCGCTTCAATAGTTTCTCCGTTACTTGGAGAACCGTTCCCGTCGTGGAGCGGACCCTCTGGGACTTTCCCCTCCCTCTGCTCAGTCCGAACGCCGACCTGCTTTGCAGCACCGGCCGCGCCCTGAGTGCTCCACCCTCTCTCTCTCTTTGCTTCTGCTTCCCGACTCGCTGCCCGGCCCCGTTGCAGAGCCACCCGATCGAGCTCTGGCCCGCCGCAGCCCAGGAAGGATCAGTGCACTGCCTGCCACCAGCTCGTTTAGCTGGGGAAACCACAGACTGGAGACCAAGCCTGGCCCTCGTTTTCGAGTTCCTTCGAGTTATTTTTTTTTTCTTGCTTCTGGCTTTGACCTTCGTCTGAGGAATCGATCCCCTTGAGGTGCTGCCGAATTGCAGGTAAGTTCGTTTCTAACTCGTCGCCACTGTTAGATCCATGTGTTAATGGAGACACGGAATGCAGGAGTTGATTTAACAAGTGTTTACTGAACAAAGTCTGGAGGTGAACTAACAACACAAGACGCTACACAGGCTTATATACCCGAGTGGTCACTACTGGTACTGCAGTATACAGGGGCTTCAAAACGTAGTTCCTCTTAAAGGTACATACACTACAGGGGGCAGTATAGTTAGAGGGATAGATACTGTTCTCTGCAGCTGAGAGTGTGAGTCTCGAAGGCTGTGTTGCCTGCCCGGTACCAGGGTTAACAACATCTCCTCTGGGCTGGAGAGGAACTTGGAGTGGGAGGGGGAAGATCCAGTTGTCATGGTCCACATAGGTACCAATTGTAACAATCAAAAACATGTCATTCTATAGTGGACACTAGGTGGAGCCGTAGAGCTGTGTAGAGCTGTATATAGCTGTATGTATTAAGACTACACTACCCAGCTGTATATATATTAAGACTACATTACCCATGAGGCTAGGCTACCCACAAGGCAGCAGTCAAGATGGAAGCCTCCACAGATACAGTACCTAGTCCACATGGCTCAATAAAGTAACTAGCAAAAGCTAGCTGTGTTCATAATAAGAATGTCTAGTTATTAATGAACATAACATGGTACCAGGGTGGTGAAGATCTGCTGAAAATTGTGAAAAGCGACATGGAGAATTTGAAGCCACCAGAGCGTTTGAATCTCACAGAAAAAATCGACTACAACTGGCAGACTTTTAAACAGCAATTCGAACTCTACATTGCAGCCATCGGATTCGGTACGAAGCCAGACGCAAGGAAGATAGCATTGCTGCTCACGGTTGCAGGCCCACAGGCAATAGAGGTATTTAATACATTTGTATTTAATCCAGCGGAGAACAGAGAAAAATTAGAAGATGTGCAAAAAAAATTTGATGCACATTGCTCTCCCAAAAAGAATGAGACGTATAAAAGATATATCTTCCGTTCTCGGACACAGCAGCAAAATGAGACTTTTGTTAGCTTTATAACTGATCTGAAACTGAAAGCACAGACATGTAATTTCTCTGAGCTGAAATCATCCATGATTCATGACCAGATTGTGTTTGGTATTCATGATAAAAAAGTCAGGGAACGTCTGTTGAGAGAAACCGAACTACATTTGGAAAATGCAGTGAAAATATGCCAAGCCAACGAGCTAGCTCGAAAGCACGCAAAGACTTTCAGTGAAATCAATAATGATGCAATTGTAATGAGTGAAAATGCTGCTGTCGGTGCTGTGTCCTACAAGGGGAAGAAAAATGGGCAGAACAGAAATGAAAAGCAATCGGAGGATGACATTTTTAATTATAAACACTGTGGTTACAAACAGCAGTTAAGACAATGCCCAGCGTTTGGAAAAATGTGCACAAAGTGTAATGGAAAGAATCACTTTGCCAAACAATGCTTTTTGAAAGTAAAAACAACAAAAGGGCAACAAGTTAATGTGATTGAGGACACTGATTTAAGTGAGACATTTTTTGTAGGAATGGTGTCATGTGACGATATCAAAAAAGATACAGAAAATGTGCAGCCCTCAGAAATGGACAATGCTGAACATAAAGTCAATGCAGTAAAAGTGGACAAACGGATGATCCCACTGCAGATAAATGGAGCATTAGTTACATTGAAACTGGACACTGGGGCAAAAGCAAACTTAATCAGTATGAGTGACATAAAAAGTATGAAAGAAAAGCCCAAAATACAGAAAAAGTCAGTACTACTGAAGAGCTATAATGGACAGAAAATAGATAGCTTAGGTGTATGCAGACTTAAAGTGACAGTCAAAGACATAGTGCATCATCTCATGTTTTCTGTTGTGGCTGAAAGACTTAATTCGATACTAGGTGACAAAGCTTGTGAAGACTTAGAACTGGTCAAGAGAGTCTACCGTATAAGCTGTGCCATAAGCAGACCAGATGACTCAGGTGATGAAGCAGAGAGCCCATCAAGGATGAAAAGGCCAAAGGGTATCCATGTCTTCAAAAAGCCTAGTTTCTCCAAGAAAAAAAGAAAAAGACTTTAAGGTCAAAGAGAAGCCAATGGAAGAAAAGCACAAAGAGGAAAAACACAAGGAGAAAAAGTCCAAAGATATAACTGCAGCAGATGTTGTTAAGCAGTGGAAAGAGAAAAAGAAAAAGAAGAAGCCTGCACCAGAGCAGGAAGCAGTTCCAGTGGATGCGCCTTCTTCCCTCAGGCCAATCTTTGGTGTTCCATTAGCCGAGGCTGCTGAGAGGACTATGCTGTATGATGGGATCCAGCTGCCAGCAGTTTTTCGAGAGTGCATTGACTACATTGAGAGTTATGGCATGAAGAGTGAAGGAAACACTGAAACCCTCTCCAAGCAAAGATCGCAAGGAGACAGAATCACAGAAACCCCACAGTGCAGATAGAGGCCATTTCGGCCCATCGAGCCTGCACCGACACATATTCCACCCGATCCCCGTAACCCCTACACCAACACATATCCCACCCTATCCTTGTAACCCCACGTATTTAATCCCCCTAACACTAAGGGTCAATTTATCATAGCCAATCAACCTAACCTGCACATCTTTGGACTGTGGGAGGAAACCGGAGCACCCGGAGAAAGCCCACGCAAACATGGGGAGAATGTGCAAACTCCACACAGACTGTCGCCCGAGGCCGGATTCGAACCCGGGTCCCTGGCGCTGTGAGGCAACAGTGCTAACCACTATGCCACCGTGCTGCCTCGATCAATACAAGAGCAGATTGATGACAATGCCGCAACTGCATCTTGTCATTCACCGCCAGAACAATCTCATGAAGACACATCAGACTTACCCGTGTTGAGAAGATCCACACATGAAGTAAAAGAGCCTGATAGACTTCATCTTTGAGTACAATGTAAAGCTTTGAAAATGTGTTGACTGTTTTGCAAATGTTTATGTTTATAGAGCACTAACAAAAGTGTTACTGATATTATCTTTATTGTTTTCTTGATAGTTGATTGATATTGATTTTGTTAAACCTCAAAGAAAGGGGGATGTAACGATCAAAAACATGTCATCCTATAGTGGACACTAGGTGGAGCCGTAGAGCTGTGTAGAGCTGTATATAGCAGTATGTATTAAGACTACACTACCCAGCTGTATATATATTAAGACTACATTACCCATGAGGCTAGGCTACCCACAAGGCAGCAGTCAAGATGGAAGCCTCCACAGATACAGTAGCTAGTCCACATGGCTCAATAAAGTAACTAGCAAAAGCTAGCTGTGTTCATAATAAGAATGTCTAGTTATTAATGAACATAACACCAATAACATAGGTAGGACAAAGAAAGAGGTTCTGCTGAGAGAGTATGAGCAGCTGGGGGTTAAATTAAAAAGCAGAACCACAAAGTTCATAATCTCTGGATTACTACCTGAGCCACGAGCGAATTTGCATAGGGTAAATAAGATCAGAGAAATGAACGAGTGGCTCAAAGACTGGTGTGGGAGAAATGGGTTTCAATTTGTGGGGCACTGGCACCAGTACTGGGATAAGAGGGAGCTGTTCTGCTTGGACGGGCTTCACTTGAACCATGCTAGGGCTAGAGTCCTGGCGAATCAAATAACTAGGGCTGTAGAGAGGACTTTAAACTAAATATTGGGGGGAGGGTCCAAGTGAGCGGGAATTAAAAAAGTCAATGAGAAATGAGAAAACAATAGAGCAGGATAGAGATGGGGGAAATAATAACCAGAGTGTGACAGGAAGGGACAGAATGTTTAAAAATAAGAGTGCAACAGAAAATGGGGCCAAAACAAGGAGAAATGGTAAAAAGACAAAGTTAAAAGCTCTATATCTGAACGCATGCAGCATTCATAACATAAAGAGTTGACGGCACAAATAGATACAAATGGGTATGATCTGATCACCATTACAGAGACATGGTTGCAAGGTGACCAGGGCTGGGAACTGAATATTCCAGGGTATTTGACAATTCGGAAGGATAGAAAAAGGAAAGGTGTTGCGTCCATGTATAATAAGACACAGACTGCGGAGAATGGTACAACAGGTGTTTACTCAACGTGGCTCACACTGCAACTGATCTGTACAGATTACTACTCTGTGCTATATACAGGTGTGGTCACTGCCGGTACTGCAGTATACATGAGCTGTAAAAGATAGTTCCCCTCTTAAAGGTATATACATTACAATTCCTCCCCTTTTAGATTAACAGTACCATAACACTCATTTAACAATTAAATATCAAACTAATTACAATTAACACTTTTAACATACAACATTAGCTGAAAATAGTCTATTTATATATTCAGTCTTTGGGGAGGCTTCCTGATCCTTTCTGGATAGCGCCTTTCCCGAGTGTCTTGCTCTTGGTGCGGAGGCGATTCTGGCCCCCTGTCGTCGGTTGGTTCATCAGCTTCCGATGCAACTGTTTCTGGGGTAGATGCGACCTGTACGTCGGGTTCATCACCAGGTACGTATGGGCGAGGCATAGGGTTGACTTGTTCCTGTGACTCTAGGATCTGGTCAGCATGGCGTCTCACGATGCTCTCCCCAACGTCCACTGTGTACATTAGTGGGCCCTGCCGTGTGCATATCGTTCCTGGCTGCCATTTTTCTGTTCGGTAGTCGCGGGACAAGACTGGTTGCCCTAGATTGAAGCTCCTTGTTGGCTTCTCATGGATGTGCTGGAATTGCTTACTCTCAACATCTCTTCGTACGTTTGGTCTGAGCAAATCCAGGCGAGATCTTAACCTTCGGTTAAAGAACATCATGGCTGGGGCCTGGTTGGTGACTGCATGTGTCGCATTCCGGTAGGCGAACAGGAAATTGTCCACCTTGTGCTGCAGCGGAATGTTGTCATTGTACATAGCCTTTATTGCCTTCTTAAAGGTTTGTACGAACCTCTCAGCCAATCCATTTGTGGCTGGATGATACGGGGTGGATGTGTAATGCCTTATCCCATTCTTTTTCAAGAACCTCCGGAACTCTTCGGACACAAACTGTGGTCCGTTGTCGGAGCAAATCTGTTCTGGCAAGCCATTCCTGGCAAAAATGGTCCATAGGACTGCAATAGTTTTCTCCGTGGTCGTGGAGGACATTTTGATGACCTCAGCCCATTTCGAGTGCACATCCACGGCTATTAAAAACACTGAGTCCATGAATGGACCAGCAAAATCAATATGCACCCATTGCCATGGAGAGGAGGGCCACTCCCATGGGTGTAGAGGGGCCTGTGGTGGTGCATTTTGGACTTTCTGGCATCGTGAGCAGCTCTTGGTCAGGTCCTCGATTTGTTTGTCGTTTCCCAGCCACCACACATAAGCCCTGGCTAGGCTTTTCATTTTTACCCCTCCCAGATGACCCTCATGAAGCTCATTGAGCACTCTATCCCTTAACTTGGGTGGAATTACCACTCGGGATCCACACATCAAGGTCCCCCGGCACACTGACAGCTGTTCTCTCCTTGTCGAGAATGCTGGCAACAGTGAGTCGCCATTTGCTGGCCATCCCTTCACCGTCAAATCATATACCCAAGACAGTGTCGGGTCATTTCGGGTTTCCTTTTCGATACAAGCGTTAGTTACCGGTAGGTATTCAACTATAGTCGAATGGAATATTTCGACAGGATCCACTGCTGGTGCTTCCTCCACAGTAGGCAGTGGCAGGCGTGATAGCCCATCAGCATTTCCATGCTGTTTCGTGCCCTTATATTCAATCTCATAGTGGTGCGCCCCTAGAAAAAGTGACCATATTTGTAGTCGTTGCGCAGTCATCACCGGAACGCCCTTCTTCGGATTAAAAATGGAGACAAGAGGCTGGTGATCAGTCAGCAAGGTGAATTTCTGCCCATGCAGATAGTGATTGAACTTTTTCGCTCCCCACACCAGGTTGAGGGCCTCCCTGTCAATCTGGGCGTAGTTACGCTCGGCTGAGGTTAGTGATCGTGACGCAAAGGCTATTGACCTCTCTGAGCCGTCTGAGAATTTGTGCGACAGCACCGCTCCAATGCCGTAGGGTGACGCATCACATGCCAACCGAATTGGTAATGCTGGGTTGTAATGGCCCAATACCTCTTTCGATGTGATTAGTGTTTTGCTCTTCTGGAAAGCTCGTCTACATTCGTCACTCCACTTCCATGGCACCCCAGTTTGCAGTAGGGTGTTCAGTGGGTGTAGTATTGTAGACAAATTTGGCAAGAACTTATGATGGTGGTTTACCAGCCCGAGGAACGACCTTAGTTGTGACACATTTTCCGGTGCTGGAGCCTTGACTACTGCCTCAATCTTCTCTGGGGACTTATGTAACCCCTCTTTATCGATAACATGGCCACAATACAAGATCTGTTTTCTAAAAAACTCACATTTGGGGCGGTTAGCTCGGAGCCCATATTCCTGCAATCTAGTGAGCACCTGCTCCAGGTTGGCAAGGTGATCACTGTCATTTTCGCCCGTGACCAGGATGTCGTCCAAATAACACTGGGTCCCTGGGATCCCTTGCAGGACTTGTTCCATTGCCCTCTGCCAAATAGCTGGAGCTGATGCTACCCCGAATACCAGCCGGTTGTATTGGTAGAGACCTTTATGGGCGTTGATTGTGATGTATTTTTTTGATGCTTCTTCTACCTCCATTTGCAGATACGCCTGGGCCAGATCAATCTTAGTGAAGCGTTTCCCTCCAGATAGCGAGGCGAAAATATCTTCAATCCGCGGAAGTGGATATTGTACGGTGTGAAGGATCGGTTTCACTGTTACCTTAAAGTCCCCACAGATTCGAACCTTCCTTGGTTCCCCAGGCGTGCTGCTCAATGACTTTTCATCACAGGGACGATGGGTGTAGCCCACTCGCTCCAGTCTACCTTGGACAGTACACCTGAACGTTCCAGACTCTCCAGCTCTGCTTCAACGGCTGGGCGGATCGCATAAGGTCTGGCCTTAAAAAATTTTGGACTTGCGTTTTCTTCAATTTTAATCGTCGCTGTCATGCCTTTTAGTGTTCCGAGTCCTTGCTGGAACACTTCTTTCGCATCAGTTAGGATTTTTGACAGTCGCCCAGGTGTGACGTCGTCATCCTTTTTGTCAGCCACAGTCAGTGCCTGTATGGAATGCCAATCCAGTTGTATTTTCCGGATCCATTCACGTCCCAGTAATGGTGGCCCTCCATCTTGCAATACATACAGGTCTAGTTTTGGTGTTTCCTTACCGTTATATATAACGGTCACCCTTATTTTTCCTTTGGGGTAGACTTTTTGCCCCATGTACGTCTTCAAAATAATTTTTGCGTCTCTCAAGCGTATGTGTGAGAATAGCCGCTCGTAGTCCCGTCGGTTTATGGCTGTTAGGGCTGATCCTGTGTCCAATTCCATCTTTACCTGGACTCCTGCTATCTTGAGAGTGACCCAAATGGTTCGGTGATCCTCCGTTGTGATCACATTATGTAGTTTCAGACAACTCAGTTCCCTGCTTTCGGAGTCGTTATCACTCTTTTGTTCGTCTGAACTATTCTCCGTTATCTTATGTACCTTCTTGTACTTTCCTTTGGTCGGTTTCTTATTGCTGGTTTCTTTCCCGACCTGCAGACTCATGCTATGTGTCCTACTTTTCCACACTGTCTGCACACTTTGTCTTTGAACCAGCAATCATTCTGGTCGTGTGTTGTTCTGCCGCAGCGATAGCACTTCTCTGTTCCATATGACATTTCATTTGTGCCATATTCTTGCGGTCTCTGTTGTATCTCTGCAGCGCCCCGTGCTGCTGCTTCATATGATACCGCAATGCTGAAAGCCTTTTTCAGCATAAGGTCCTTTTCAGATAAAAGCCGTTTCTGGGTTCCTTCACTTTGAAGCCCACACACAAACTTGTCCCTTAAGGTATCTGCCAATCCCGCTCCAAACTGACAGTGTTTCGATAGTTTGCGCAGTTCTGTTAAATAATCAGCATTGCTTTCATCCTTATGCTGGTTCCGTTTGTGAAACTGGAATCTTTCTGCTATCAGCAGCGGTGTGGGGTTTAAATGTCCCTGTAGTATCGTTACTATGTCTTCAAAACTCTTTTCCATTGGCTTCGTTGGGGTTACTAGATTTCGTAATAAACCATACGTCTTTGCACCCATTAAATTTAACAATACCGACGCTTTCTTGTCATCTGACACCTCATTTGCCTTGCAGTACACCTCTATTCGTTCGACATATGTAGTCCAATCTTCGACTTCATTGTCAAATGCGGTGATACTGCCACTCTTCGGCATTTTGGGTGTGGTTTAAAATGGCATCTCCCAATGGCTCAAAATGGCATCTCCCGTACTTTCCTTCCTCCCCCGCTGCTGCCAATGCCACTCCCGGCGGTTCTCGTGGCAATGGCGGCGCCCTGTAGGTTTCGCGCGCTTCTCCTGTACTGCTGCCAACGCCGCTCTCGGCGGTCCTCGTGGCAATGGCGGCGCCTCGCGGGTTTCTGTGCGTCTCTCTCTCCCTCTCTCCGACGCTGCTCGGCCCCTGAACACCGGCTGCGCCCTGTGCGCTCTGCCCTCTCTCTCTCCCCCTCTCTTTGACGCTGCTCGGCCCCTGAACACCGTCTGCGCCCTGTGCGCTCTGCCCTCTCTCTCTCTCTCCCCCCCGTCGACGCTGCTCAACCCTTTGCTGTGCCACTCGGTCAGGCTCTAGCCCACCGCTGTCCGGGAAGGGTCTGCACACTACCTGTTGCCAGCCTGTTTCGCTGGACCACCTCGACTGGAAAGCCAAGCCTGGCTCTCGACAGCCTCCCCCGCAATTCTCGAGTCTCTGCTGGATGACTGGGCGGTTGCCCGTGGTCGACACCCGAGTCTCTGGCCTTGACCTCCAATCCACTGATCTCCAGGAACGAATCCCCGGGAGGTGATGCAGAGTTGCAAGTAGGTTCGAACTTGCCTTGTCGCCAATGTTGTGTCTGTGTATAATAAGACACAGACTGCGGAGAACGGTACAACAGGTGTTTACTCAACGTGGCTCACACTGCAACTGATCTGTACAGATTACTACTCAGTGCTATATACAGGTGTGGTCACTGCCGGTACTGCAGTATACATGAGCTGTAAAAGATAGTTCCCCTCTTAAAGGTATATACATTACAAAAGGGAGGCGGGGTAGCTTTGTTGGTAAAAGATGGTGTTGTGTTTGTACCACTATACACAACTACATAAAATAATAAAGCAGCAGAGACAGAGTAACTTCCAGTGATCTTTACTGAGTAACTGGAACTTCGGCACTGACTGTACAAATCGATACAAGTCTGTTATATACGCTCGCAACTAAGGATGTACATCCGCAAAACAAATTAGTCCCTTCAATGTTGTATACATTACACTTCCTCCCCCTTTAGTTTAATAGTATATTAACGCAAAATTTCTATAATTAACATACAGAGCCTGTCTTTACAGTAACCTTTTTGTTTTCTTAAAAGTAACAAAATTCAAATTCCAACATAACATTTTATTTTGTCAACAGCCCTTTTACAAGTCAAGTCTCTGGAGAGGCCTCCTCTGCCTCTCTGGGTAACGTCTCTCCAGACTCTTTTGCTTTGGGGAATGAGACTGTACAGGTACAGATGCATCAGGTGAGCTATCAGCACAAGTAGAGCTCTCAGCTGTGGATGAGGCTGGTGCTGATGCTGATGAATCAGGAGTGTCTGTTTCCATGTCAGGTGAGTCTGGGCGAGGTATAGGGGTGTTTTCCACCTGAACATCCAGAATTTGGTCCACATGATGTCTCAAAACTTTCTCTCCCACATCCAGAGTATACATCAGTGGTCCCTCTTTTGTGAATATTGTCCCTGGTTGCCATTTTTCCATCCAGAAATCACAAGCAAGAACTGACTGTCCCACACTGAAGCTTCTTGTTGGCTTAGCATTCAAATATTTGAACTGTTTGTTCTCTACATCACGACGTACATTCGGTTTAAGAAGGTCCATGCGAGATCTCAGGTTCCTGTTCAGAAACATCATCGCTGGAGTCTGATTAGTGGCTGCGTGTACTGCGTTCCGATAAGCAAAGAGGAAATTGTCTATCTTGTGTTGCAGTGGTAGACTCTCACTGTACATTGCTTTGATGGCCTTCTTGAAAGTCTGTACAAATCTTTCTGCCAAGCCATTTGTAGCTGGATGGTATGGGGCAGATGTGTAGTGCTTGATTCCATTTTTCCTCATGAAACCTTAGAATTCGTCAGAGACAAATTGTCATCCATTGTCTGTGCAGATTTGTTTTGGTAGGCCATTTCTAGCGAACATGGTCCTCAGAACTGAAATGGTCTTTTCAGATGTGGTTAATTTCATTTTAATGACCTCGGGCCATTTGGAATGTGCATCGACTGCAATCAAGAACATGGAGTCCATGAACGGTCCAGCAAAGTCGATGTGCACATGTTGCCATGGTGATGAGGGCCATTCCCATGGATGGAGAGGGGCTTGTGGTGGTGCGTTCTGGACCTTTTGACATCCTGAGCAGCTCTTTGTCAGGTCCTCGATCTGTTTGTCAATTCCCGGCCACCACACGTAACCACGGGCAAGGCTTTTCATCTTTACCGTACCTAAGTGGCCTTCATGCAGTTCATCTAGCACTCGGTTACGAAGCTTGGGAGGAATCACAACTCGTGAGCCGCACATCAGTGTTCCCCGACACACTGATAACTGCTCCCTCCTAGCTGAGAATGCTGGAAACAATGAGTCACCATGCGCTGGCCATCCCTTCACAGTGATGTCATAAACTTTTGACAATGTAGGGTCATTGCGTGTTTCTCTTTCAATGAGGGAATTTGTCACTGGTAGCTGCTCAACTATTGTGTGAAATACCTCTGCTGAGTCAACTGTTGTAGTTCTTTCTGAGGTCGGCAGTGGTAAACGTGACAAACCATCGGCGTTGCCATGTTGCTTGGTCCCCTTGTATCCAATGTCATACAGGTGAGCCCCTAGGAAGAGTGACCATCGCTGTAGCCATTGTGCCGTCATCATTGGAACGCCCTTCCTTGGGTTGAAGATTGAAATGAGAGGCTGGTGGTCAGTTAACAGTGTAAACTGTTGACCATACAAGTAGTGGTTGATTTTCTTGACTCCCCACACAAGGCTGAGGGCTTCTCGGTCAATCTGTGCATAATTGCATTCAGCTGTAGTCAATGGTCTTGAGGCAAAGGCTATTGGTCTTTCTGAGCCGTCTGGGAACTTATGTGACAACACGGCACCAATGCCATGGGGTGAAGCATCACATGCCAGTCGAATAGGTAAGGATGGGTCAAAGTGAGCTAGCACCTCTTCTGAAGTAATGAGTCTTTTACTCTCTTGAAAAGCTTGTTCACAGCTGCCACTCCACTTCCATTGTGACCCTGTCTGTAGCAGTGCATTTAGTGGATGTAACACTGTGGATAGGTTGGGCAAGAACTTGTGATAGTAGTTCACCAGTCCAAGATATGATCTCAACTGAGACACATTTTCAGGTGTTGGTGCATTAATCACAGCTTCAATCTTGTCTGGAGACTTGTGTAAACCGTTCTTGTCAATCACATGTCCACAGTATAAGATTTCCTTTTTGAAAAACTCACACTTGTCTCGGTTCGCTCGGAGCCCATACTCCCGTAACCTGATGAGCACCTGTTCGAGGTTGGAAAGGTAGTCATTGTCATTCTTGCCAGTAATGATGATGTCATCAAGGTAACACTGAGTGCCTGGGATCCCCTGCAGGACTTGGTCCATTGCCCTTTGCCAGATTGCCGGAGCTGATGCTATTCCGAATACCAGCCGATTGTACTGGTAAAGGCCTTTGTGCGTATTTATTGTCAGGTACTTCTTTGATGCATCATCAATTTCCATTTGGAGATAGGCCTGGGCCAAGTCAATCTTTGTGAAGCATTCCCCTCTTGACAGGGAAGCAAAGATGTCCTCAATGCGAGGCAATGGGTACTGTACTGTGTGGGGGACTGGGTTAACAGTCACTTTAAAGTCTCCGCAGATGTGCACTTTTCTTGGCTTTCCTGGTTTTGTGCTGGAGGTTTTCTTCATCACTGGAACTATAGGTGTGGCCCATTCACTCCAATCCACCTTGGACAGGACCCCTAACTGCTCCAAGTTCTCCAGCTCTGCTTCTACTGAAGGGCGAATTGCATAAGGCACTGGTCTGGCCTTGTGGAACTTTGGATTTGCGTTCTCCTCAATCTTAATTTTTGCTTTCATGCCCTTAAGTGTTCCTATTCCCTTCTTGAACACTTCCTGAGAGTCAGAGAGTATTTGTGACAGTCTCTCAGGAGTGGCGTTGCTGTCCTCCTTTGCTGACATAAACAGTGCTTGGATGGTGTGCCAATCCAACTGTATTTTCCTGAGCCATTCGCGTCCCAGTAATTGTGGTCCTCCATTTTCCACTACACAGAGGTTCAATTGCGGTATTTTTTTTTCTTTGTATGTCACGGTCACTTTTATTTTACCTTTGGGGCACACTCTTTGTCCTGTGTATGTCTTTAACAGTACTTTAGTTGGCCTTAGCGGTATGTGTGAAAACAGTCATTTGTAGTCATGTACAGAGATCACTGTTAAAGCTGAGCCTGTGTCCAACTCCATTTTCAGCCTAACTCCTGCCACTTCTGGAGTAACCCATATTATTCTGTGATCCCCTGTCTCTTTCACACTGTGTAGTTTTAGACAAGCCAGATCCTCTTCCTCTGAGTCTGTGTCACTTTTTTCTTTATCTGAACTGTCTCCAGTCACATAGTGTACCTTCTTGTATCTATCTTTGAAAGGTTTCTTGTTTTCAGTCACTTGATGTACCTTTTTGTTACTCTGTATTGTATCAGTTTTCGGCTTCTTATTTGCTTTGCAGACTCTTTCAATGTGCCCTCGTCTGCCACATTTTCTGCAGTCTTTGTCTTTAAACCAACAGTCATTGTGGTCATGTGACATTTTGCCACAGCGATAGCACTTCTTTTCTTGTTTCAGTGACATTTTATTAGTTGAATATTCCAGGGATTTTTGTTGAATTTCTAAAGCGCCACGTGCTGCTGCTTCCATTGATATTGCAATACTCAGAGCCTTCTCCAATGTGAGGTCTTTTTCAGACAGGAGCTTCTTTTGTGTGCTTTCACTTTGCATGCCACACACAAATCTGTCCCTCAATGCGTCTGATAAGCCCACTCCAAATTGGCAATGTTCTGATAATTTGCACAACTTTGCCAAATATTCAGAAATGCTTTCATTTTTGCTCTGGTTCCGTTTATGGAATTTAAATCTTTCGGCTATGAGCAGTGGTTTGGGGCTTAAATGATCTTGGAGTGTGTCCACTATTTGTTTGAATGTTTTGTTTGCTGGCTTTTCAGGGGTTAATAAATTACATAGCAGCCCGTATGTCTTTGCGCCCATAACATTCAGCAAAACAGTGGCTTTCTTTTCTACCTCCACTCCGTTAGCCTCACAGTACAACTCCACTCTTTCAATGTAAGTTGCCCAGTCTTCAATGCTGCTATCAAATGCTGCAATCATGCCAATCATCGCCATTTTTTTTCCTAAACCCGTTTTTCTTTCTTTACTAGTTAGCTAGCGTCATGCAAGTCCTGTGCACTTTTCACTTGACTTACGTATCCCCTGCCTAGCTTAGCAAGCGTGCTCCATTTTCTCTACCTTCTCGCTCCTTTCTTCCAAATTTCGGTGTCCTCTGGATGCGATGCCAGAATAGGAAGACGTAGGTTCATAATTCTCGTCGCCAATTTGTTGTGTTTGTACCGCTATACACAACTACATAAAATAATAAAGCAGCAGAGACTGAGAGTAACTTCAAGTGATCTTTACTGGGTAACTGGAACTTCGGCACTGACTGTACAAATCGATACGCGTCCGTTATATACGCTCACAACTAAGGATGTACATCCGCAAAACAAAGTAGTCCCTTCAATGTTGTATACATTACAGATGGGATCAGTGCAGTGGTGAGAAGTGATATTGGCTCAGAAGATCAAGATATAGAATCGGTTTGGGTGGAGATAAAAAATAGTAAGGGGAAAAAGTTTCTGGTGGGTGTAGTCTATAGGCCCCTGAACAGTAGCAATGCTGTTGGACAGAGTATAAATCAACAAATAATGGAGGCCTGTAAAAAAGGTACGGTAATAATCGTGGGTGATTTTAATCTCCATATTGATTGGACAAATCAAATTGGCCATGGTAGCTGACATAAGAAAACTACAAAGCACTTGGTTTGAGTATAAAACAAGGCTTTAATCAACTGTTTCACAACCACGAGTTTCTAGTTACATCACTAGTTCCTGGTTACAAAAACGTCCTGAGCAAGCTGGGCCCACGCCAGAGTATTTATACTTTCCTTGGATGGCACCACCAGCTGGCCGCCCAGTGTTATCTCATGAGTCATTTCCACATGAATGGTAAGATTCATGACAGTAGACTTGAGGAGGAGTTCAGAGGTTGCACCTGGGATGGTTTCCTAGAACAGTATGTAATGGAACCAACCAGGGAGCAGGCTATCTTGGATCTGGTACTGTGTAATGAGACAGAATTAATAAATGATCTCATAGTAAAGGATCCTCTAGGAAAGAGTGATCATAACATGGTTGAATTTCAAATTCAGTTAGAGGGTGAGAAAGTTGTATCTCAAACCAGTGTCCTGATCTTAAACAAAGGCAATTACAATGGCATGAGGGCAGAACTGGCTAAAGTGGACTGGAAAAACAAATGACAAGGTAAGACAGTTGAAATGCAGTGGCGGACATTTAAGGAGATATTTTATAACTCTCAACAAAAATATATTCCAGTGAGAAAGAAAGATTTTAAGAGAAGGGAGCATGATCCGTGGCTAACTAAGGAAGTAAAGGATGGTATCAAATTAAAAACGAAGGCATACAATGTTGCCAAGATTGGTGGGAGGCCAGAGGATTTGGAAATGTTTTTAAACTGGCAAAAGATGACTAAAAAAAATAATAAAGAGAGAGAAGATGAATTATGAGAGTAAACTGGCAAGAAATATTAAAACAGAAAGTAAGAGCTTCTACAGGTATATAAAAAGGAAGGGAGTAGCTAAAGTAAACATTGGTCCCTTAGAGGATGAGAATGGGGAATTAATAATGGGGAATGGGGAAATGGCAGAGACTCTGAACAAATATTTTGTATCTGTCTTCATGGTAGAAGACACTAACAATATCCCAATAATGAACAATCAAGGGGCCACAGGGAGGGGGGAACTAAAGACAATCACTATCACTAAGGAAAAAGTACTTGGTAAAATAATGGGACTAAAAGACGACAAGTCCCTTGGACCAGATGGCCTGCATCCCAGGGTCTTAAAAGAAGTGACTGCAGAGATAGTGGATGCATTGGTTGCAATATACCAAAATTCCCTGGACTCTGGAGAGGTCCCAGCGGATTGGAAAACCGCAAATATAACACCCCTATTTAAGAAAGGAGGGAGACAGAAAGCAGGAAACTATAGACCAGTTAACCTAACATCTGTCGTTGGGAAAATGCTGGAGTCCTTCATTAAGGAAGCAGTAGCAGGGCATTTGGAAAATCATAATGCAGTTAAGCAGAGTCAGCATGGTTTTATGAAAGGGAAATCATGTTTAACAAATTTGCTGGAGTTCTTTGAGGATGTAACGAGTAGGGTGGTTAAGGGTGAGCCAGTGGATGTGTATTTGGATTTCCAGAAGACATTCGATAAGGTGCCACATAAAAGGTTACTGCATAAAATAAGAGCCCACGGAGTTGGGGGTAATATATTAGCATGGATAGAGAATTGGCTAACTAACAGAAAGCGGCGAGTCGGGATAAATGGGTAATTTTCCGGTTGGCAAACAGTAACTAGTGGGGTGCCACAGGGATCGGTGTGCTGGGGCCTCAACTATTTACAATCTACATTAATGACTTGGATGAAGGGACCTAGTGTAATGTAGCCAAGTTTGTGGATGATACAAAGATGGGTGGGAAAGCAAGTTGTGCAGAGGACTCAAAGAATATGCAAAGGGATATAGACAGGCTAAGTGAGTGGGCAAACATTTGGCAGATGGAGTACAATGTGGGAAAGTGTGAGGTTATCCACTTTGGCAGGAAAAATAAAAAAAGCAAATTATTATTTAAATAGAGAGAGATTACAAAATGCTACAGTTCAGAGGGACCTGGGGGTCCTTGTGTGTGAAACACAGAAAGTTAGCATGCAGGTACAGCAAGTAATCAAAAAGGCAAATGGAATGTTGGCCTTTATTGCAAGGGGGTTGGAGTATAAAAGCAGGGAAGTCTTGCTACAACTGTACAGGGTATTGGTGAGACCACAACTTGAGTACTGCGTACAGTTTTGGTCTCCTTTTTTAAGGAAGGATATACTTGCATTGGAGGCAGTTCAGAGACGATTCACTTAGTTGATTCCTGTGATGAGGAAGTTGACTTATGAAGAAAGGTTGAGCCTATACTCATTGGAATTTAGAAGAATGAGAGGTGATCTTATTGCAACATATGAGATACAAAGGGGGTTCGACAAGGTAGAGGATGCTTCCCCTCATGGGGAAATCTAGAACTCGGGGGCATAGTTTCAGAATAAAGCGTCGCTCTTTTAGCACTGAGAGGAGGAGGAACTTCTTCTCAGAGGGTCATAAATCTGTGGAATCCTCTACCCCAGAGAGCCGTGGAGGCTGGGTCATTAAATACATTTAAGGTGGAGATAGACAGATTTTTGCAAGCTAAGGGAGTGAAGGGTTATGGGGAGTGGGCAGGGAAGTGGCTTTGAACCCAAGATCAGCCATGATCTTACTGAATGGCAGAGCAGGCTCGAGGGGCCAAGTGGCCTATTCCTGCTCCTATTTCTTATGTTCTTATTAATATATATCAAAAAGAAGAGTGGCCTCAACACTGACCCCTGGGGAACACCACTGTATACTTCCCTCCAGTCTGAAAAACAACCATTCACCACTACTCTGCTTTCTGTCCCTTAGCCAATTTCATACCACGTAGCCACTGCTTCTTTAATCCCATGGTTTTCAATTTTGCCAAAAAGTCTATTATGTGGTACTTTATCAAATGCCTTTTGAAAGTCCATATACACAACAGCAACTGCACTACCCTCATCAACCCTCTCCATTACTTCATCAAAAAACTTTTCGGGTTGAAAACTGGGCATGAACCTGTAACACTGCAGCCCCACCTGTTTTTATATCCATTCTGGATTCCTGCCGTCACTTCCACCAGATCCCAGAAGCATCCTCCCAAATCTGGACAGACAGTGAGGTAACATTGATGGAGTTGCATATTCATCACATTTTCCATCACTGAAAGAAAAAGAAAGTCTTGCATTTTTAAAGCACCTTTCATGCCCTCAGGACACCCCAAAGTGCTTTAACAATGAAATACTTTTTGAAGTGTAGTCACTGGTGTAATGTGGGAAATGTGGCAGCCAATTTGTACACAGCAAGCTCCCACAAACAGCAATGTGATGATGACCAGATAATCTGTTTTAGCAATGTTGGTTGAGGGCTAAGTATCGGCCAGGACACCGATAACATCCCTGCTATTCTTAGAAATAGTGCCATAGGATCTTTTACATCCACCTGAGAGGGCATCAGTTTAACATCTCATCTGAAAGATGGCACCTCTGACAGTGCAGCATCTCCTCAGTACTGCACTGAAGTATCAGCCTGGATTATGTGCTCAAGTCTTTGGAGTGGGACTTGAACCCACAACCTTCTGACTCTGAGGCGAGAGTGCTGCCCACTTTTTTTTAAACATACTTTATTGAACATTAAGAACATTTACAACATCGTGATCATTTCATTGTATCATACAAATCAATTTTGCTGCTCTGCACAGCCATTCCACCACCACATTTTAACATCAAAACCTGAAGTTTAATTTGTCTCCTGTAACATATATTAATCAATTGTACTTTAAAAATTGATTGTAAAATACTATCTTTAAATTCCTTTCTGAATAAAACATCCACAGAGCCTTATAATGATCTTTTAGCTTATATTTAAAATACTCTTTTAGATTGATTCTCCGCCCCTTAAAAAAACAGAGCATTCCTTCTTTGCACAATCACGAATCTAGCCAAACTGAACATTAAATTAATTGCCGCTCCGCTGGACTCGGGCAGACTCTCCTGCAATCCCCATCTCAAAACTGAGTCCCACGGGATTCCCATTCTCGCTCTTTGGTCCCCACCCAGCAAAAAAACTTCACACAACTGTTGAACATAGTGCTTAAAATCATTTAACTGTAGACATACACCAGTAAATGGGACAGAGACTCATCCCATGTCCCACACACTGGGCAAGTTGCCCCCTCCACTCGTCCAATCTTGCACAAGACCGTCATGGTAAAAATCCAGTTATGAGCCAATTTGAAATCCAGTTCAATCCACTCTGGACATTTAAAATTCGCCCACACTCCCTTCCAAATCCTATTGAAGTCCAGCTGTGGGTATATACTCTGCCAAAACTCCTGACCTGCAGGTGCCTTGAATCTCCATTCTCTAAATACCTCATAGAAATCTTGAGTATTACAGTTGTCAAATTGGACCAATTCTCCCCCTTTCTCCAGCAGAAAGCTTGGAAAAGCGGGACGCATTTTACTTCCTTTGGAGATTTCTGCATTTATTTCTTCCATCTAATCCTGTGGCATTGCCCTCACAATCTTCTCATACATGATCCCTATTGCTTTTTCCTCTACCTCCTGATCTTCCTCCCGCACCATGTCCCTCACTATCGCTTCTGGCAACCAACCTGGAATTACCTCGTATAATACATCTTTCACACATATAATACCAGCTTTTAAAAGCTTGATTAAATAAAACCTCTCCTTCGATGCTGACCCACCTGTTCAAAAATAAGGGCTGTTCTAAAAATTCCTCAGCCCCCTTGGGCATAAACTGCACACTTTTTAAAAATTGGGCCCAAGTCTCTACAACCCCCTTATAAAACCTCGGGAGAAGTTTAATCGATTTCAAAAACATATTATTGTATTCCATATACAATGGGTTGGATTTTTATTCAGAAGTCGGGAAGGAGGCGGGACTACAACTTTCGGGTTGTAGTCCCGCCTCCATCGAGATGCAGCCAATCCACGTGATTTTCCCTTGATTGACCTTGTTGAGCCCGCCCAGCAGGCTCAGCAGGCCAATTAAGGGCCACCCGGCAACAGGTGACGTCACAGACTGAAATTTCATCTGTCAAGACGTGTTGACAGATGAAATATCAGTGTTTCACAGCTGTTTGAAGCTGTCAAACACTGACAGTCTTACTTCTAACCTGAGTCCTTCTACGCAGACTCAGTTAGAAATCTCGCCGGCACTGAAAGCTGAAGGCTGTCACTTTTGACAGCTCGCGGCCATTCTGCTTTCAGTGCCGGCTGAATGATGGACTCCCGAAGCCTAGAGGAAGGAAGGCTGTAAAGGTAAGTACAGGTAATTTAAACTTCTTTACACACTTTAGACACACCAAACACACTTACCTTTGCACTCATGCACCCATCACTCACCTGAACACCGACATCTCGACCCCTCCAAGTCCTTCAACCCGACGGCCCGCCTCCTCTAACCTGGCGTGGTTTGGAGCCGTCGGCAATCCCACACGACACCCTTCAAAATAGGGATTAGGCTAAAAACTGCCTGTTAACTACCTGTTAACAGGCAGTTAATTGGCACTAATCCCTTCCGGCCTCGGGTCGGCGGGTTCCAGTGCGGGGCGGGTACCCGCCTCCTTTGAAACTTACGTGGAGGCGGGTTTTGGGTGGGATGGTGTCGGGATCCCCGAATTCGGGATTTTTGCCCCCCGCACGCCTAAAAGCCCGCCTCACGGCATGCTGAAAATCGATCCTAATATCTCCAGCTCTCCTATCCCACTTCATTTTAAAAAATGCTCAAAACAACTCTTCCAAAAACTTATATTTGACTTCTGAAGAAATCTCTTCACCCATTTGATTCGAAAGGATTTTTCCTTCAAATCAATATCTGGGAAATTGAGTCCTCCTTGATTTATCCGTCCAATGATGGTATTGTAAGCCACCAAGGCTGGTTTCCCTTCCCATAAAAACCTCACACAAGCCTCTCGGATGGACTTTTCCGCCCACTCAGGAATATCCTCCACCGTCAATCAGTACCACAGCTTAGATAGCAGGAGAGCAAACACCACTGTCGCTCTTCCTTGCACTTTCAACCACGTTCTTTCCCATCTTCCCAAAATCTGTTTAATTTTCATAACCTGCGGTTCCCAATTTAATCGATCCACTTTATCCCTGTCTTTCTTGCACCCCATATGCACCCCCAGAACTTTCAAAACCTCCACCACCTTAAAGGGACTTTCCCCCAACCATTCCCCCCTACCCCTTCCTGCAACCAGGCACTGGGACTTAATATAATTCCTGAAGCTCTACAATATTCCTCCACTACATCCATAGCTTTCCTCACTGACTCCCCATTTCTCAATGTTAAGGTTGTGTAATCTGCATATTGGTGTATCACCGACACCAGCCCAGAATTGGGAACCACAATCCCAACTACACCTTGTTTCTTTCGCATCATGTAACCTAATGGTTCTGCTACCATTGTGTACAACAATGGGGACAGGGACAACCCTGTCTCACTGATCTCTGTATTGGAAAATACTTGGATAAAAAACCATTACATTTAACACAGCTAAATATGTTTGAATAAAAAATCCTTATCCACTCAATGAAATTTTCCCCAAAACCAAATGCTTCCAAAACCTTCAATAAAAACTCATGAGAGACCCTATCAAAGGCTTTCTCTTGTTCTATCTTTAATGCATAAGCCTCCCTCCCACTCTCTTCCATGAGCTCTATCGCACCTCAGATTGAGACCACAGAGTCTGCGATGTGCCAGCCTATGACTCCATAGGACTGAGAGGGCAAAACTATTTGCGGCAACACCTCCTTCATACAATTTGCCATAACCCGCACCAAGATCTTATAATCCACATTTAATAATGTGATGGGCCTTCAGTTCTTCAGATCCCTTCTATCCCCATTATTTTTATAAGCTAAGCTTTTGACAACTCTCCTCATAGATGGGGCCAGGCTTCCCTCAATTTTAATTTCCTTAAAAACTTCTAAGAACAATGGACTTAAAATCTCAAAAAATTCTTTATAAAATTCTGCACTTAGTCCATCAGACCCTGGGCTTTTCCCCCCCTTCATTTCACTTATTGCTACTTTTATTTCCGCTAATCCTACTTCTTTGTCACACATGCTTCTCTCATCCTCCTTTAAACCCTCTTCAATAAAAGCACTAACCTTCTCCATCGCCAAATTGGAAATGTCTTCTTTTGTATATAACTCTTGATAAAAGCTGCTAGCCACCTCTAAAATCTCCCCACTTTCATGAATGATCTTCTCCCCAACCTTCAACTTTCCAATTAATGATAATCTCTGTCGCAGCTTCTCTTGCGCTAGAAAATATCTAGTGCATCTTTAGCACTCCAATGCATCTCTAGCCTTTGCACGGAAAATGGCCCCCTTGTATTTTCAAGTTTGCAATAATTCCCACTCTTCATTTAGTACACCCGGAACTTAGTCTCAGCTCCCTGATCCCCTCCGTCAACTGCTTTACAGACATCCGTAAACCTTTTGTTTATATTCTCTTCTCGACGCCGGTTAGCTGCCGTTCTCTTTTTCCCATAACGTACCGAAAAAACTTTTACCTCATATTTGAAATTGTCCCACCAAACTCTTCTTTCTTTCAAGAACAAAGGTTCCTTCTGAGCATTCTTTATTATATTTAAAATCCCTTCTTTATAAACAATTTCTTTCAGGTATTGATTGTTTAAAATCCACAGCCCTGAACCGATCTTAATTCTGCTGTTCCTAATTCTAAGAACCAAAGCCGAGTGGTCACTAAAAAATACTTTTTATAATAAATCTCCATCACCTCAGAACTTAACCCTTCCCACATTAACACAAAATCTATTCGGCTCTGTTTTAAAACATTGCCCACCCAACCTGTTCTGGAGAACTCCCTTTTTATGGGGTTCCGGTCCCTCCATAAGTCTCTCAAATTTAAATTTGCCATCATTTTTACAATCATCCCTCTGGAGTTATCATCCTTAAAGGTCATCTGGGCTGAAATGTCCATCCGAGATAAAAATACGTTAAAATCCCCCACTATACAAGGATTTTCCACCTCTGTCACTTCAGTGAATAACCCCCGAAAAAACACACTACGCTTGCAATGGTCGTTCGGTGCATAGATATTAAAGAGATCGCAATTAAATTCCTCCATTTTTACCCTTAGCTGTAAAAGTGTCCTTGTCCACCAAGGCAACGTTCTCTTTTATGGACGGACTCACCGAAACAGCCACCCCTCTACAGTTATTGTTTGCACAACTTGTAAACACTTCTCCCTTCCAAACCTTCTGAACTCTTTCTAGGATACACTCATCCCAAAAGGTTTCTTGCAGACACAACAAGTCCGTGCCTTTAAAACCCTGCAACAACTGCTGCAATTTCTTCTCACCCCTCTGTAACATTTGCATATTGATTTATCATTGGCCCGCAGGCATCTGTAAGGAATACCTATTATATTCACATGCTGAGTTGTCATTGGCCTGCAGGAATCTGTAAGGACTGTTATTGTTTAGAAGACCCAAGGGTCCTGACTCCATCTTGTCCACACAGTGCTGTATTGATTGAGAAAGCTTACAGACCTGATGCTTCATTAAAAGAGTTTAAACTGTAATACTCCGTTGTCCTGCAATTTATTATTTTTGTACAAAGTGTGCAAAACAAGACATGGTGTCAGAACAGGGATTGAAAATGGACATCATTGGAGCTGCCTTACCTTGAATGAATTGGGGATCTTTGAACTTACATAGAGAATGGTGCAAGTTCAAGCAACACGTGGAATTGATGTTCTCGGGTCCACTGAAAAGCAAAGGGGAAGAAGAAAGATGCAGCTACCTACTCCTGTGGATCGAAGAAAAAGGGAGAGACATTTTTAACACATGGGCTCTCACCGCGGATGAAGCAAAGGTACTGAAAAGTTATTTTGACCGTTTTGAAGCATATGTGATGCCCAAGATAAATATGATATTCGCTAGGTACAAGTTTCAGGAGAAAGTACAAGGAGCTAGTGAGTCGTTTGAACAGTTTGTGACTGAGTTAAAACTACTCGTAAAAGACTGTGAATATGCAGAAGATAAAGATGAGATGGTCAGAGACCGCACGCAGTTAATAGACACACACCAAAGAACACCGCCCAGAGAGCGTGTTTCAGAACAGAAAGAACAGAGAGAGTTCTAAAAATGGGCGACACAGACATAAAACGCTTCAAAAACTGTGGATATTGTGGAAACAACTTGCATGGAGAAAAGGAGTACTGCCCTGCCAAAGGAAGGCAATGTACTAAATGTGGTAAACGGAACCACTTTGCTAAAGTTTGCAGGACTGTTGGAAAAGCAGTACACACAGTGAGTGACAGCCAAATACCAGATAGAGAGCCAAATGCAGAGGAACTGTTTATTGATTCTGTGTCACAGAAAAAACAGATTTCAGAGACTGAGCAAGCCTATGCCGATATTGAGATAGGAAAACAGGGCAAAGAGCTTAAGTTTAAACTAGACACTGGATCTCAGGTTAATGTAATTCCTCTGAGTGAGTATCACAGCTTGAAGGATGAGTGTGAGCTACAGTCCACCTCACGCAGACTGACCAGCTATGGGGGTGAGCAGCTCATTGTAAAAGGCACATGCGTGATGAAATGCAAGTACAAAGAAAGCGACATGATGTTGGACTTTAACATTATTGACACTCTAGCACCTCCAGTGCTAGGTCTAAAGGCATGTTTAGACGTGGACCTCGTCAAGCTAGTGCTATCATTGACAGCACCAGTTGAGAAGCAGACAGTCATGGAGGAGTTTGCTGACGTTTTCAAAGGAATTGGACTATTCCCAGGTGAATGCACTATTCACCTTGACCTAGCAGCAACCCCTGTGGTTTGCCCACCGAGAAGGATACCCCTTGCTCTGCGTAGTCGCCTGAAGGAGGAGCTGCAGAGCATGGAGAAGACAAAAATCATCGTCCGGGAAACAGAACCGACAGAGTGGGTCAACGCGTTAGTAGTGGTTGAGAAACCACGTACAGGCAAGCTCAGAGTCTGTCTCGACCCCAGAGATTTGAACAAGGCTATCAAATGCCCACACTACCCTCTACCAATGCTGGATGACATCACACCCAAGCTAGTAGGAGCACGTTACTTCAGTGTAATGGACACACGATCAGGATACTGGACTATCAAGCTCACGGAAGAGTCATCTAAGCTAACAACGTTCAACACACCATTTAGACGCTACCGATTTCTGCGTTTACCATTTGGTCTTATCTCAGCTCAGGATGAATTCCAGCGGAAGATCGACGAAACCTATGAAGGCCTCGACGGAGTAGTCGCAATCGTAGACGACAACCTCATCTATGGCAGGAATAGAGAGGAACATGACAGGAACCTTCGTGCAATGCTGCAAAGATCACAGGAGAAAGGTATCCAGCTCAACCCCGAGAAAAGCATAATCGGATCCACCGAGATCAGTTATTTCAGGCATCGCCTCTCAACTGATGGCATTAAACCGGATCCAGAGAAAATCTCCGCCATCAAGAAGATGGAGCCGCCGAAGAACTGCACAGAGCTAGAGACAGTACTAGGCATGGTTAACTACTTAGCCAAGTTTGCCCCGAGCCTCTCCGAAATCAACGCACCCATGCATCAGTTGCTCAAACAATCCAATGAGTTCCTGTGGGACAAATAACATGACACAGCATTTCAGAAAATGAAAGACCTAATCACCAGAGAACCAGGACCAGTTCTTGTCTACTTCGACCCCAGCAAAGAGCTCAGACTACAAGTGGACACGTCAAAGTACAGACTAGGTGCAGTATTACTGCAAGAAGGAAAGCCCATAGGCTACACTTCCAGATCTCTCACAGACAGTGAAATCAACTATGCTCAAATCGAGAAAGAGCTATATGCAATTCTGTTTGGATGCAAGCGTTTCCACCAGTACGTCTATGGCTGACAAGTCATTGTGGAATCCAACCACAAGCCCCTCGAGTCAATCATGAGGAAACCACTAGCCGCAGCCCCACCAAGGCTACAGAGAATGATTCTTCAGCTACAGAAGTACAACTTCACAATCATTCACCGTCCAGGCAAAGACATTCCCATCACAGACACGCTCGCCAGAAAGTCTCTTAGCTACCAGGGCAGCAGCCTCAGTGAAGGCATGGATGTGCAGGTGCACATGGTGTACAACAGCTTACCTGTGAGTGACTCAAAACTGAAGGAGATCCGAGCAGGAACAGAGAAAGATGCACAACTCACACTGCTGAGCAAAGTCAAACATGAAGGATGGCCTGAGGAAAGGAGGAAATGCCCTCAGAGCATATCTGAATTCTGGAACCACAGAGATGAACTGTCACAAATCAACGGAATCATCTTCAAAGGGGAGAAAATCATAATTCCTACCAGTCTCAGAGAAAAGATGTTGACAAAAATTCATGCTGGACATATGGGCATGGAAAAATGCAAACAAAGAGCACGTGACATTATGTTTTGGCCCGGAATGTGCAAACACATTGAGGACATTGTCGGAAAATGTTCCATTTGTCTAGAACGCCGCCCATCAAATGTCAAAGAGCCCATGATACCTCACCGTATCCCAGACAGGCCCTGGCAGGTCGTCAGCTGCAAGCAAGTGCATGCAAAATGTGTACAGAGACAGCAACACCAAAAGAGATACTATGACAGGCCAGCTAGACTACTGCAGCCGCTGCACAATAGAGTTATCCTTGATCTGTGAACTGTCAAAGGGTGTAGGCGGATCGCTGCCCTAAAAAAAAACTGTACATCGTTATTGAAACGTTGAGATGTTTTCAGTGCTAGTTAAATGTTGAGTTTACTTATATGTTGATGCTACTGAGAACATTATGTAGAAGAAAGGTTCAAAAGTAATGCATAACATTTTTCTTTTAAAAGGGGATGTAACATTTGCATATTGATTTATCATTGGCCCGCAGGCATCTGTAAGGAATACCTATTATATTCACATGTGATCACATGCTGATTTGTCATTGGCCTGCAGGCATCTGTAAGGACTGCTATTGTTTAGTAGACCCAGGGGTCCTGACTCCATTTTGTCCACACGGTGCTGTATTGATTGAGAAAGCTTACAGACCTGATGCTTCATTAAAAGAGTTTAAACTGTAATACTCCGTTGACCTGCAATTTATAATTTTTGTACAAAGTGTGCAAAACAAGACACCCTCAGTCCATTCACATTAATCAAGACCAATTTAATCATGGCTCCGAAGAAGGGAAGTATGTCTGATAATCTCCCCATCATTTAATCTCTGGCCCTTCCCTCCTCTCATGCTCCTTCCCAATTTTTCGGCCAGCTGTTGCTTTTTCCTGCAGCTTCCGACTCTTTTTCACCTCCTGTTTGAACCTTCCCTGCTGTTTCAGCCTCTTCCTTGCATTAAGTTTGGGCCAAGGAGCTGCCCTTTCTCCCTCCTTCTGCCCCTCACTAACCTTTCCCTTTCCACATGATGCCACCCCACCCCCCACTTCCATGTCTCTCTCCCCCTCTAATTCCTCACGCTCAAGCCCTTCTGTAACCCTCTGTGCCTGCTCCCCGTCAGATACATAATCCTGCTCCCCGTCAGATACATCATCTTCCATAGAGAGTCTTCCTGCTATCGCAGTTTCTCCAACAGTGCTGCTTCCTTCGACCTCATCTCCACCTCTGACCCTTGCTACCTGATCCTTCTCTCTCTGGGACAATGGCGCACCTATATTGCTCCCTTCTGGCGTCTTTGTCTCGCCGTTCCCGTCCTGTTGCCCCTTTAAGGCTCCTGCCTCTTGCACTCTCTCCTTGTCTTGCCCCCTCCTGCTCACCATCTTTCTTTGGAATACTTACATTTACCATGCACCCCGCTCCCGCCTCCTCTCCCCCTGCGGACACCAGATTCTTTAGAGAGAGCTGAACCGTACTAAGGCTCGAGTCTGCACTCGACCCTTGCTGCCCTCTGCTGTCTTTGTTTTTTTCCACTGTACTTAGTGTGTTTTCCACCATCTCCATCCTGTTCTCTGCTCCACAATTTTCTGCCTCTTCCTGTACTCTTTTCTCCTTCAATTTACCAGCTGTGTCCTCCAACTGCTCCGCTCCTCCGGCCGTTCCACTCACACCTCCTGCTCCTTTTCCCATCTCCTCATCACTCATAGAGCTTTCTTCTGCCTCACTCACAGCGGGTGGGGCCTTTTTGACACACCCCACAGCTCTCCGCCTTGCAGCTCCAAGCAATGTGTCCAGACTCACCGCAATTATAACAGTACAAATCTGGACAGTTTCTTACAAGAGGTTCGTGTCCAAGACAATAATAACAAACCTTCACTTGGTTATCGTGCAGTACTCGGAAGTATTGCACTCCTTCCAGTGTCTCGAATTTCATGCTGTACAGTAATGGCTTCACCCCCACTGGGAACCGCAATTTTACGTAACGGGTTCCATCTGCTACCCGTGTTCCTGGATAGTACCTCCTCTTTATTGCTGAGCAAATTTTAATGTCCCACGACTCCAACTTTTTGATTAGCACATCGTCCTCAATATAAACTGGCAAGTTTAAGAATGAGACCACCACCTCTTCCGAATATAACAGAGATACCTCCAAGAACTTATCGCCAACTTTCAAACTGAGTAAAAGTCTTTCCACCTCCTCTCGGCTACTGACCGTCACCTCGAACCCAACATTCGACTTTGGTCAGCAGGCAAAGCAGCTTCCCTCGCCACAGTCCTCATGTACCGCTTGGATAATATCCCAAGCTCGTATCTCCTTATCCTCGCACTGAACCACCACCGTGTTTTCTTTTCCAAACCTCCTGGGGTCCCGGCCCAAATCTTTGGGCCTTTTTCTTTCCCTTCCAACTACAGTTTCTCCCCTAATTAAATTCATCTTGGGAACACTGTCCTCTGAGGGGCCCGGCACTCCAGACCCCTCAGCAGCTATCTGGCTGTTGTTTATGGGCCAAAAAGGCCCTAAAACCTGAAGAAAAAAAACAAAAACCCACCACTAACTTTTTACAAACTCACTCCAATTCCCTGCAGCAATCAGGCAACCAGTCACACCTGCTCACTCCTAGCCCCTCCCACCTAGAGAGTGCTATCTACTGAGCCATGGCTGATACTATATTTATACTGCCTTGGTAATGATGGTCCCCAGACCCCCAGCATTCAATAGGTGCCCAACATTACTAGGCAACAGGAAACATGGAGGAAAAGGTAAAAGTCCACAGTGGAACTTGAATGAAGAGGGAGACTTTTTGTTTAATGTCCTTATCAATGCCATTTCCTCCTCCAAGTGGAAGCGGCCATTTCCCGTCAGCTGGAATTTGCCAAACGCAGGAGGCTACACTTGAGAAGCCACGGAAAACATCTAGTCATGGTTGATTCCAGCTATTTGCCAGGGTTAGCACTGGGTCAGTGGGTGGGCAGGTAGAAGCCATGCCCCACCACACTTCTAGCAGCAATGGTGCCGGAGAGGAAAATCTGGACTATGTATTTTAGTTGGTTATTGAACCTGGAAGGACACATTGTAGCTGAGCCTAATTTCAGTTTTCATTGATGTTCTCACACTCTCCAGCAGGGGTCAGTGAAAAGTAGTTCATAACAGTTTCAATCTCACAACAGAGACAGTTCCTGCTGTTTGGTAAAGCAATAATTCAAATCCAGTCTGCACCACTGTGTTAAGCTGTGAGTCATAAGCAGATTTATGTGCAGAACTTGGAGAGGAGCCGCACACTCTGTCACATCATGTGACGGGGCAAAGTCTGAATCAGCATTAAGAATCAGAGACAACTGCCAATAGTCATGTGATAGGTTCTGAGGCAGCTCTATTCAAAGAGCCTGGAAAACAAGCCAAAATTGTTACCTAATGACTAGTCCATGAGTCACAACCATGTGACTGGCCCCGAGCACTGAGCTAAGAGTCAGGCTACCCAATCACTACTCCAGATATTGCTGCACTCCATTATGTGACATCTGTGCCAGCTCCACTGTCAAAGATCCAGCCCTCTCTATCAACCAACTCAGATTGTGTGGGATGTCCGATTTCAGCAATGGGAACCAGAAGCACCCGGCCTGCTCACTTGCATTCTGGGTATCCTGCTTGTTTCCGCCAGCTGTGAATTTCTGACAGAATAGGTGTGCCCCTGGGACCACACCTGCTCTGATTGGCCATGCAGATTGAATAACTTTGCACATGAAAAGAGATGAGCTGTCAGATGCATGCTGGACTAATCCCGTCTAATAGAGACAATGGGGGGAATTTTTCGGGGAGGTCAGCGGGCACGTTTGGTGGTGGGTCGGGTGGGAATTTTTTTTTTGACAGCAGGTACGGAACCTACTGTCAACCCGCCACCATGCTAGTTTTCCAGATGTCAGGTGTGTCATTGCTGAACAGACCTGACACCAGGCAGTGGGGGAGGCAATTTAGGTGATTAAGAGATCGTTAACAGCCACTTCAAAACTATTTTGAGCTCACCTTTAAACTTTATGAGGTCACCAACGGGTTCCACGCTGCTTGGGGATCACGTCAGATAAGCAGTTCGGGAGTTGTGTTATCATGAAATCATCTCATTCTTTGACATAGAAACATTGAAGATAGGAGCAGGAGTAGGCCATTCAGCCCTTCGAGCCTGCTCCGCCATTCAATGAGATCATGGCTGATCATTCAAATTCAGTACCCTGTCCCTGCCTTCTCCCCATATCCCTTGATCCCTTTAGCCTTAAGAAATATATCCAACTCTTTCTTGAATATATTTAATGAAGTGGCCTCCACCGCCCTCTGTGGCAGAGAATTCCACAGGTTCACCACTCTCTGGGTGAAGAAATTCCTTCTCATTTGAGTCCTAAATGTCCTACAAATGTGTTCTAAAAGCTCCCATCTCAAAGCTGTTCACTTTCCAAGGTCAGAAGCTGTTGCTTACTGCATTTGGAAGACAGATTGAGCTTTATGCAGGTTGCAAGTGTTTGGAGTAAACTCTGTATCCAGTCTCACCTCATTGGAACAACCTCTCTCACCTTTGACAGATTGCTTCTGTCATCTCAACTTCACCTGCCATCTATTACATCAGCATCGGTGCCCATGAAACTATCTCACCTTGGTCCTCAAAATCCCACCACGATCAGCCCCAACACCAGCAGCACCAGGCACACCAGCAGCACCAACAACACCAACCTTCTCCGCAATCACCTGATGCTGCACAGGACACAGGGCATCAGCACCCGACCACACTGCTGCCCGGGACACCAGGGATGGCCTCACCATAGCCAGATTTACTTCACTTGATGGTGTACACCCTGGCTGCCACATGATGCCACAGGTTGGCATCACCCCACACCAACACCATAAAGCATCCCTACAATGCCCAAGCCATTCCTTTCATACTCATCACCATTGTGGGGGGTACTGTTATGTCTCACCATTCACTGCAACTCACTAAGTCACTTCCAAAGGTGCACACAAATCTGCCCAAGGACGTAAAGTGTTGAAAATAAAGATTTCAATGTTTGACAGCACATTAACAGAAACTTTACATGAGCATTGGCTAAAACACCCAAGTGTCTACCCGTGTGTGTTGCTACTTGGTATGATTGGACTAGGATGGGGGTGAGTGTGAGTTGTGGCTAGTGAGATGGGGAACTGATAATGGGCCTGAATTTGTGATCGGAGGCTTCCCGTGGGCGGATGCCTCTGATCATCAAAAAATCGACGCATTTACCTGGTGGTCTGGGAGATACAGAGACTTGTGATCCTGGGCCTCTCCTGGTAGAAATGCGTAGAGGCCCACGTATCCCAGGGGCGCAGGTGGTTCGCAAGTGCCCCTGGGATTATGCGGGCCAGCCCAACCAATGAAAGAAGGGAATCCCCATTCATACTTATGGGAATTCCGTACATACGGAACTGTCATAAGTGTGAATGGGGATGACTTAAAAAATACACAAACACATGAAATAATTTTTTTAAATTACATATATAAAATTAATTAACATGGCATTTAATTAAATATTTTAAACAAAAATTTAATTAAACATTAAAAAAAATATTTTAATGGGGCTAAATATAAACTTACCTTATTGGACAGGGTTTTTAATGTATAAGTGAGTGATGACATTTTTATTTTACTATTTTTTAAAACTCTTATGCTGGTAAAAGCAGTCCTTACTCCTGCTTTTACCAGGCGTAAGAATTCCACAGCCTTTCAGCGGGCGAAAGTTGGGCAAATAGTGCAACTCTCCACCCGCAGAGGCCCTTTTCCTGGGGATGCAGAGGATTTGTCAAGAAGACAGATTGCAAGTGCCGGGTTTCAGTGCCTGCGCTTCGCAGGCCTAAACCCGGAACTTGCACGGCCCCTACGGGCATGTGCGCACTTCATTGGCACCCGTAGGAGGTCGCAAAATATGGCTCAATGTAGATAGAGAGCGATGGGAGGAAGTGCAAGGTAAGTTGGTGTAAGGATGTGCAGGGGTAGGATAGGGAAGGCAGAGTGATGGGGATGTGATGAGTGGCACAGCAGGATGAGGTTGAGTGTGGCTTTGCAGTAACGTTTCGTGATCGACTGAGACCATTGAAGCGTTTGTGCCACTACAGCCTGGTCCTCCTGACAACATCCCTGCTTGTGTCCTCCTGTGCAATGTGCAACCAGACTGCGTTGATCTCCTGGGGAGGTCTCTTCCGCCCACTGGAAGGGAAGAGGATCTTCCTGCGTGCTGTGACTCCCTCCATAAGCATATGGAGGAGTAATGAGAGAACCTGGGTGCAGCCTGTAGTGCATGTAACCGTCTACCTTTAAGAGACTATTGTATGTAACCGTTCACCTTTAAGAGAACTATTTTAGGTGTGGCACTACTTGTTTGGCTTCTGTATACGGTAATACCGACGGTGACCACACCGGTATATAAGTGCTGTGGCATGATTTATAGGGCAGATTCGCCCTGACCTTCGAATAGTAAAGTCCTGTTTGTTTGTTACTCCTGAAGTCTGTGTCGTTATTAACTGCACAACCCACAGACTTTACAGTGGCGACGAGTCCGATCGTACCCTGCGGCAAGACTACCAAAGCAACTAAAGAGCGTCGAAGAGAGGCAACCGCCCTCGTCGTTCTGCTGGGAGAAAACACGAGGCTGCAGCAATAGAAAGGAGGAAGACTTTAGCAACAAAAGCTTCCATCAGCAACAGGCACTGACTGTCCCTTCTGCCACGGTGCGGAGTGAGCCGATCAGCAGGAAGCAAGGCGGCCACGGAGACTGTGAGTAAGGGAAAGTGTAAAGAATATCCGGAGGATAAGGGCTGTGCACTCGACCACGGTCGAGGGGGAAAGGAGCCGGACGGAAAGTCGGGTCCAACGGCATCGTGAGACAGCCAGACCGCGATCGGCGGGAAAGCCGGGCAGCGACCGAAGCCACGAAGCGCTGAGACCGGGAGCGTAGGCGCGGGAAGAGAGAAACTCAGTCGCAGCCGGGGAGGGAAGCACCGGACTGCGAGAGGGCTGGGAGGCGAATGGGAACCGAGCGTGCGGGAGAAACAGAGCCGACCAAGGGAGACTGCGCGAGAGCCAGTCCAGCGGCTGAACTGTTCTCCGCCAACGGGAGTACCCAGCGCCGGTAGAGCCGAGCGGGCGGGAGAGAGAGAGACAGAGCCGAGCAAGGGGAGAGAGACTGCGCGAGAGCCAGCCCAGCGGCTGAACCTGTCCGCTGTGGGGAAAGCGTACCCCTCCCACCAGGGAAGAAACGCGGGAAGCCACCATTAGGCGGAGAAGACGACAGACGTGGGAAACCGCCATTGAAGGGGCGGGGAGAGAAGGAAAGAGCGGGAAACCGCCATTTTCGCGGGAAAAGCCGCCATCTTAGAAAAAAAATAATAATTTAAAGAAATACTTGTGTTGTTCCCAAGGAAAGGAAGATGCCTGAGCGTGGGGACATCAACGATTTTAATTCTGAGATAGAAGACTGGACCACGTACGTGGAACGTATTGAGATACATTGTAAGGCTAATAAAATAGCAAAGGATGAAAAAGCTTTAACCTTACTTAACATAATGGGTGCGAAAACATTCGGGTTGTTGAAGCATCTTCTCTCACCAGCTAAACCGGCGGATCAGACTTTCGATGAGATAGTGGCTGTTCTGAAGGATCACTTGAACCCCACACCGTTGATGTTGGCTGAACGATTCAAATTCTATGCAAGAACGCAACGGAAAGACGAAAGCAACGCGGAATACTTGGTCGAACTGCGTAGACTAGCGAAATACTGCCAGTTTGAAGGGAATCTGACAGAGGCATTGCGAGACAAGTTCGTATGCGGACTGTCCAAGGAAGGGACGCAAAAGCGACTACTCGAAGAGAACGACCTTACACTTGACAGGGCTGTCCTTATAGCAGCATCGCACGAAGCCGCAGCGAAAGGAACTGCGGAAATGCAGCTAAAGGCAGCGGCACTCGGTGTGGACCAAATTACCTCGAGTATAACAAAATGCTATCGCTGTGGGAAGACAACACACGATCAGAACCAATGCTGGTTTAAGAACCAGGAATGTAGGAAATGTGGCAAACTGGGTCACATCGCTAAGGTATGCCGGTCAGGGAAGAAGACCAACAACCAAAGGAAGCCATCACAGGAAAAGTACAACAAGGTACACAAGGTGGCTGAGAAGAGTTCAGACGAACAGAATTCAGACTCAGACCCAAACGGCCAGGAGCTGGGTAGTCTGAGAATTCATAATGTGAGTAAGGAAGCTGACTTACAAACTATCTGGGTCATGCTAAAAATAGCTGGAGTCCAAGTGAAAATGGAGTTGGACACTGGATCAGCTGTATCAGTCATAAATCGAAGGGATTACCACAGGCTATTCTCACATATACCCTTAAGAGATACCAAGTTCGTATTGCAGACATACACGGGGCATAAAGTATACCCCATGGGAAAGATAAGAGTCAAGGTGAGAGATAGGGGTAAAGAACACCCAAGAATGAACTTATACGTACTACCTGAGGGAGGACCACCACTTCTAGGATGGGAGTGGATCAAGAAAATAGACATGGAATGGCACTACCTACAAGCAATGACAAGTGAGGACTCGGTGCAGACAAGCAGCTCAGACTCTGAGCCGGAAGACGATAAGTCCAGCCCAAGTATGAAAAACAAGGTTAACATGAACTCACTGACTAAGGTTGGAAAAACGATGGCATGTATAAAGACAGAGAATTCTGAGTCTGTTCAAGTTACAGACATATGCATTACGGAGGAACGCCGGGCTCGAACTCAACGTTATCTCAAAGTACGACAACAATTAGAACAATTGAGTTACCGTCTCGTACAAGAGATGAAAACAATGAAAAAGTTCTATGACACCGAATGGGAGAGTCTGGAAAGACAACAGAACCTGCTGGCTCAAGCAGAGAGCGACCATAGAGCCATCGTGACCAATTACCGATCACATCTCCCTTATGATGTTCAGGAGTTAGAATATTTGCATGATCTAGAGATACAGCATAAAGGCAAACCACGCTACACTGAGGATTTTGTCCTGCAATTGGAGACGGAGCTAGTGCAGGCAAGGTTAAGAGAAGCTGAATCGCAATGTGCACTTAAAGAGATGCAGAAAAAAATCTTGGACATAGAAAAGAGAAACGCTTCTTTACCTGATGAGAATAATGTGGCCATGTTGCAAGAGGAGCTTATAGGGGCGAAACTGAAAGAAGCTAAGCAAAGGATGTTGGAACTTGAAACACAGAACCAAATCAGCAGTAACCAGCTATGTCGAGCAGAGAAGGAGTGCAATGGTCTACAGGAGAAGGTGCAATATCTCTCAGCCCAGAATAAGGGACTACTCACTCAGTTAAATGAAAGTAAAGGGAAAATGGCTGAGATAGACTGCAAGAATAAAGAAGATTTGATGGCAGTGAGACTTCGAGAGGCAGATAGCATAGCAGCCTTGGCTGAACTCCAACAGAAATTTGCGAAAGAAGCAAATGAAGAGGAATCTTCAGGAAGCCAGGATTTTATTCCAGTTCTTCTCTACGACTCCTTACAAGCAGAGTGTGAGAAGTTGAAAGAACAGTATGAACAGGCCCAGGCTATAATTCTGGAGGGGGTTAACTCGGCAACCTCCGAAAAGCTAGTTTCAGTAGAAGCATATGAGCAACTAAAGGTTGAACATGAGCAAGAAGTCCAAAGGCTGCAGGAAATTCTTGATGAGCTCAAGGCCAAGACAGACTCATCGGTAGAAGTTCCATCCATAGATGAGAAATTAGAGGTGAAAGACATGGCAGAACATGAAAGACAAGATGTCCAAGAACTCATAGAAATATTGAAGGAAACCCAAGACAAATATGAGGCGGCAATGACCGAGGTTCAACAACTTGAAGAACAGATTCAACTGGGAATCCTTTCAGTGGAAGAAAAGGAAACTGTAAGAAACACAGAGACTGTAAGAATGGCCCCTGAACATGAGCTAGAGAGCATCAAGGCGCAACTTCTCCGAGCGCTGAAAGCCAAAGTACAAGAGGAAAAGAAGGTGAAAGCATTGGAGGAAAAGGTGGATGAAATGGAGAAGACTCTGATCCACAGTGTTCCCGTGGAAGAGTTAACGGTCAGCCAACTCCTTCATATGCTGAGGGACAAGACTCTGCAATGGGAACAATCTGAACACAAGCTTCAATCTTCAAAGGGAAGGAGTTCGGAGCTCTCAAAAGTTATGGAAATAGCTGAGGTTGCAACACAGATTTTACTGGGATGCCAAAAGTACGCTGAATCACGTCTATGTGAACAACAGAATGTTGAAACAGCTGCTCCAGTAGAAGGATTGAATAGCCCGATCAATCAATCCCCGATGGAAGGGGAAGTGTTGAAATCACAAATGAGGTCCTTAGTGAAGGATTTGCAGGAAACCCAGGAAGAGCGGGATGACTATGAACGCATGAAGAAGTCCCTTCAGGAAAGATGTCTAGGGAGGGAACAACAGTCGGCTAACGTCCCGTTAGGTAAGGAAGAAGTAGCAGGCCCTCTCGCTAGACTAGCTCAGGATGACACCGAATATTACCATGACCTGTTGAGTGACACGGAATATTACGAGGACTTGGTCTGCCCAGCTTGTGATGAAAACTCCCAAAGTGCAGAAATCAGGATGAAGCATTTAAAGTCTAAGGAACATAGGGAGATGGTGGCGCTACAGCTGGCAGCTGAGAAGGGAGCCCCGAGAGTCTCCAAGAAGCAAAAAAGGAAAAGACGAAGCCGAAGATGATAACCATCTAAATCATTATCACTTCTAATGGGAAAGTAGGGAAAAATTACTAAGGCAGTCCAGCTGTTTGTAAAAGTCAGCACTGCTGGTTCAGCAGGACGGAAGTTCAAGCTGTTACGTCAAGGGAAAGACTATTGGATGAGTCACGCTAGCAATGTGAACCGGCTACACCACAGAGATGTTGTTCGGACCGAGTCAAGACCAGAGACTGAATCTGTGAACTGTTCCCACAGAGACTGAACCTGTGAACTGTTTTCCGCAGAGACTATATCTGTAAATTGTTTTACATGAAGTTGAATATATGTTATGTTTAATGGGGAATACGTATGTTGTAAGCTAAAAAGGGAGGATTGTAGTGTATGTAACCGTCTACCTTTAAGAGACTATTGTATGTAACCGTTCAGCTTTAAGAGAACTATTTTAGGTGTGGCACTACTTGTTTGGCTTCTGTATATGGTAATACCGACGGTGACCACACCGGTATATAAGTGCTGTGGCATGATTTATAGGGCAGATTCGCCCTGACCTTCGAATAGTAAAGTCCTGTTTGTTTGTTACTCCTGAAGTCTGTGTCGTTATTAACTGCACAACCCACAGACTTTACACAGCCCTGCACCTTTGTGCAGTGCTTGTCAGTGTTTGCAGCACATCAAAGCTGTAGAACACCGACAGCACAACTGTCAAAATTAATTTGCGCATGGTCCCTTTAAGGAAACCATCTGATGACGTGTCATCATCAGACCCGCTTCCTTCACTTGGCTGGCAAACACGCTGGGCGGGCTTAACAAGCCCAATCAACGTAAAATCACTTTGGACAGCGGGCTGGTGCCAGCAGCGGGGTCGCAACCTGCCACTGACCCCTGCCACACCAGACCCGCTGAGGTAGGCGAAATCGTGGCAAATGATTCGAATTTAACTTTGACACCAGTGACAATTACTGAAGTTAGTACTAGAAGGGAGGCACTTCGTTTACATGACAGTTGTTTGCTGGCTGTATAGAGTGACTGGTCACTTTTTAGTCAGGGACTTCACTATCCAATGCAGATATTTTTGGTGCATCATTAAGTTGTGATTCCATCACCATGTTGCAGCCTTATTGTCAGCTAATATAGCTGGCATTTTCCTATCCAGGGTGATCTGCAGTGTTGGAGTGGTGCAGCAGGCTTAACACCAACTCAAATGACCCTGGCAAAGTTTACAGGTTTAGCCTCATTTAATTTTTGTGTTTCAGTGGCCTCCCGATAGTGTTCCCGTTCGCACTTGTAAGGTTCCCCACCCCGGGTTGGAGTGGGATTGCTGCTGCAGCATTGAAGAGTGGAAGAACATTTGTCCCTCTGGTACCAGTTGCCATGTCCAAGTTCAGCAGTAATTTAGCACTGAGTGGAGTGGACACTGGTGTACCCACTTACCGTGACGCTTCCCCTGGCAACACTAGCGCCTGCTCTGTTCTGGAGATCTTGGCATTGCTTAGCTGATAATGATGGGAAAGGTGGAATACGAGGTCATTCTGCCATGATCACCTCATTTTAAATTAAAGTGATAGAAAACCAGAATGGTCGCGAGAATGGTTGACGATCTGGCATTAGGAATCCCTGCCCCCTTACTGCTGGAGGAAAACTGACTCATAATTAGTCATTTCATTGTTGTTTACGTAATTCTGTATTGGGGAGACTTGAGCCAGCTTCATCCAGCAATTGTACTCTCAGCTTGGAGAAGCACTCTGGCTGCACAAGAGCAGTAGATGGGAAGAGGAACCGTTTTCTCTTAAACTAAATTGAGCGGCTGGAAGATTAAATATACCCTTCCTGATTTAAAAAAAATATCTTTTCAGGGCAGAGGTTGTCACATTATAATGTAGATTTTAGTTTTTTTTTTAAATGGGAATAACTTTTTTAAATTGTAAGCTACTCACTTCAGTCGATCGTTCAAAATCAAATATTGAGAAATTTCAATTTTATGATGTTTTAAGCATTTCAACGCGTTTGGACTTCAAGGCCTGGTTGAAACTTGTTCAGATGAGAGAAAAATTGATTTTTGTTTCTGTTTCTTCCAAAATCATATTCAAAACTTAGGGGGGAAAAAAGGTGTTTTTAACACTCATTTTTTGTGAAAAGTTCATTAAAATCTTTAAATTCTTTCAAGTCTCATTGCAGCTTTGACAGAAGAAGTTGCTCCAAGTTTCTCTTTCCCTCTTCAATGCTGTTCTTAAACATACAACAAAAGAAAAGAAAATTAACTAATTCTACACGGAGCTCAAATAAGGAAGTGAATAAAGTGGTTAAACTTCCTAAGAAGACAGTGAGGTTATCTATCCCCAGCCTTGATGAGTTAGATCAGTTCTGGAGAAGTTGTTTCCTCTTTTTCTGCTGCCATTCCCTCCGTCTCTCACAGACTTTGAGGTACAAACGGGGGCACAAACTTTTCCCCCTCTCCCATAACATAATAACCTGATAAACTCTTTCAAAAAGGGGACAACACCTGGCAAAATTTAACTGGAACTTACTGCGGGACATTCAACATCACTTTCCCGTATTTTTTTCTGGCTTGAAACAATTTTCCAGATGTTTTACATTTTTTTTCTCATATTTTTGTTTCATCGTGAGCCTAAAAATTGTTTGCTTTAGCCTCCTTCCAGCAGCCATTGTACATGTGCTGCATCTCCATCTGTGTTGTTCCAAAGTGAGGCTACCGCGCCATCCCCAGGAATGGACTACACGCGTCTGGACCCTCACCCCTTTCTCCCCGTTTCGTTGTCTCTCTCTCTCTGTCCCTCTCTTCCTCTCTGTTTCTTTCTCTATCTCTCTCTGTTCCTGGGCTGGATTTTACCAACCTTGGTGGGTCCATGGCGGGCGACATCGGTGGTGGGTCCCGGCCTCGCTGCCGGCTCCAGCCCGTTGTGTAGAATGATTTTCCCCTGATTGGGCTTGTTAAGCCCACCCAGCGCATTTGCCGGCCAATTGAAGGAAGCGGGTCTGATGACGCCATTTGATGACGCATCATCAGCCGGTTTCCTTAAAGGGACCATGGCCAAATTAATTTTGACATTTGTGCTGTCAGTGTTCTACAGCATTGAGGTGCTGCAAACACCGACAAGCACCACACAGAGGTGCAGGGCTGCATCCAGGCTCTCCCATGACTCCCTCCATATCCAAGGGCAGAAGAGACCTCCCCAGGAGACCAACGCAGCCTGGTTGCACAATGCACAGGATGCCACAAGCAGGGATGTCGTCAGGAGGAGCAGGCTGCAGTGGTGCAAACCTTTCAACGATCTCAGTAGATCACGATACGTTACTGCAAAGCCACACTCAACCTCATCCTACTGTGCCACCCATCACATCCCCATCACTCTGCCTTCCCTACCCTACTCCTGCACATTTTTACTCACACCAACTTACCTTGCACCTCCACCCATCCCTCCCTATCTACATTATCACTTCCCCATCTCACTAGCCACCCCTCGCACTCACCCTCATCCTAGTCCAATCATACCAACTAACAACACACAACGGTAGGCACTTGCGTGTTTTAGCCAATGTTCATGTGAAGTTTCTGTTAAGGTGCTGTCAAATATTGAAATCTTTATTTTCAACACTTTGCGTTCTTGGACAGATTTGTGTGCACCTTTGGAAGTGGCTTAGTGAGTTGCAGTGAATGGTGAGACATAACGGTACCCCCTACAATGGTGATGAGTGTGAAAGGAATGGTTTGCACATTGTAGGGATGCTTTATGGTGTTGGTGTGGGGTGGTGCCAACCTGGTGCATTATGTGGCAGCCAGGGTGTACAGCATCAAGTGAAGTAAATCTAGCCATGGTGAGGCCATCCCTGGCATCCTGGGCAGCAATGTGGTTGGGTGCTGATGCCCTGTGCAGCATCAGTTGATTGCAGAGAAGGTTGATGTTGTTGTTGGTGCTGCTGGTGTGCCTGGTGGTGCTGGTGTTGGAGCTGATTGTGGTGGGATTCTGAGGACCAAGGTGAGAGAGTATATAGGGCACTGATGCTGATAGAATAGGTGGCAGGTGAAGTAGAGATGACAGAAGCGATCTGTCAATGGTGGGAGAGGTAATGAGGTGAGACTGGATGGAGACTTGTATAAAGACTTGCAGCATCCTGAATCTGTAGTGGAAATGCAGTTTAGAGAAGCTAGTGGCTAAGGGAAGATATCTGAATCAGCTGGGAGTGGTGACTTGACAGTTAAAGCTGTCAACTCATCAGCTGATTCAATAGCAAATGACCTCCCGCCTCAGCTTCACAGACGAGGTCTAGGCACAACGGGAAACTGGTGGGCGACCTGTCAAAATCAAAAAGCTGGGGAAAAGCATTGTTTTAGTGGCTGTAAACAAGCCACTAATGATTTCAATTGACTCCCCCACCGCTGCATGTTGGGTCTGCTCAGTGCTGACAGACCCGACATTTGGTAAAGGCACACGGCAGTGGGTTGACAATGGGGTCCCAGCCTGCTGGGGGAAAAAAGTTGACCCTGCAAAGTCCTCCTCACTAACATCTGGGGACTTGTGGCAAAATTGGGAGAGCTGTCCCACAGACGAGTCAAGCAACAGCCCGACATAGTCATACTCCCGGATTATACCTTTCAGCCAATGTCCCAAACTCCTCCAACACCATCCCTAGGTATGTCCTCTCCCACAGGAGAGGCGGCATAGTGGTATACAGTCAGGAAGGAGTGGCCCTGGGAGTCCACAACATTGACTCCAGACCCCATGAATTCTCATGCCATCAGGTCAAACATGGGCAAGGAAACCTCCTGCTGATTACCACCTACTGCCCTCCCTCAGCTGAACAATCAGTCCTCCTCCATGTTTAACACCACTTGGAAGAAGCATTGAGGGTAGCAAGGGCACAGAATGTACTCTGGGTGAGGGACTTCAATGCCCATCACCAAGAGTGGCTCGGTAGCACCACTATGACTGAGCTGGCCGAGTCCTGAAGGACATAGCTGCCAGTCTGGGCCTGCGGGAGGTGGTGAGAGAACCAACACGAGTGAAAAACCTACTTGACATTATTGGTAGCAGTGACCACCGCACAGTCCCTGTGGAGACGAAGTCCCATCTTCACACTGAGGATGCCCTCCATCGTGTTGTGTGGCACTACCACCGTGCTAAATGGGATAGATTCGGAACAGATCGAGCAGCTCATGGCCCAGCATATCCCTCACTCTACCATTAACATCAAGCCAGGGGACCAACCCGGGTTCAATAAAAAGTGTAGAAGAGCATGCCAGGAGCAGCACCAGGCATACCTAAAAATGAGGTGCCAACCTGGGGGAACTGCAACACAGGACTACCTGCATGCTAAAAAGCAGAAGCAGCATGCTATAGACAGAGCTAAGTGATCCCACAACCAACCAATCAGATCAAAGCTCTGCACTCTTGCCACATCCAGTTGTGAATGGTGGTGGACAATTAAACAACTAACGGGAGGAGGAGGCTCCATGAATATACCCATCCTCAAATGATGGAAGAGTCCAGCACGTGAGTGCAAAAGACAAGGTTGAAGAGTTTGCAACATCTTGAGCCAGAAGTGCCGAGTGGATGATTCATCTCGACCTCCTCCTGAGGTCCACACCATCACAGAAGCCAGTCTTTAGCCAATTCGATTCACTCCACGTGATATCAAGAAACGGTTGAGTGTACTGGATACAGCAAAGGCCATGGGCCCCAACAACATCCCAGCTGTAGCGCTGAAGACTTGTGCTCTAGAACTAGCTGCACCTCTAGCTAAGCTGTTCCAGTACAGCTACAACACTGGCATCTACTCAACAAAGTGGAAAATTGCCCAGGTATGTCCTGTCCACAAAAAGCAGGACAAATCCAATCGGGCCAATTACTGCCACATTAGCCTACTCTCAATCATCAGCAAAGTGAACGTGTCGTCGTCAGTGCTATTAAGCGGCACTTACTCACCAATAACCTACTCACTGATGCCCAGTTTGGGTTCCGCCAAGACCACTTAGCTCCAGAGCTCATTACAGTCTTGGTCCAATCATGACCAAAAAAACTGAGTTCTAGAGAGGAGGAGTGAGTGACTGCCCTTGACATCAAGGCAGCATTTGACCGAGTGTGGCATCAAGGAGTCTGAGTAAAACTGAAGTCAATGGGAATCAGGGGGATAACTCTGCACTGGCAGGAGTCATACTTAGCACAAAGGAAGATGGTTGTGGTTGTTGGAGGCCAATCATCTCAGCCCCAGGACAACAGTGCAGGAGTTCCTTAGGGCAGTGTCCTAGGCCCAACCATCTTCAGTTGCTTCATCAATGGCCTTCCCTCCATCATAAGGTCAGAAGTGGGGATGTTCGCTGATGATTGCACAGCGTTCAGTTCCATTCGCAACTTCTCAAATAATGAAGCAGTCCGTGCCCGCATGCAGCAAGACCTGGATAACATTCAGGCTTGGGCTGATAAATGGCAAGTAACATTCGTGCCACACAAGTGTCAGGCAATGACCATCTCCAACAGAAGAGAGTCTAGCCACCTCTCCTTGACTTTTAATTGGATTACCATTGCCAAATCCCTCACCATTAACATCCTGGGGGTCACCATTAACCAGAAAATTAACTGGACCAACCACATAAATACTGTGGCTACAAGTCAGGTCAGAGGCTGGATAATCTGTGTTGAGTGCCTCAACTCCTGACTCCCCAAAGCCTTTCCACCACAAGACACAAGTCAGGAATGTGATGGAATGCTCTCCACTTGCTTGGATGAGTGCAGCTCCAACAACACTCAAGAAGCTTGACACCATCCAGGACAAAGCAGACCGCTTAATTGGCATCCACCACCTTAAACTCCCTCCACCACTGGCGCACTGTGGCTGTAGTGTGTACCATCTACAAGATGCACTGCAGCAACTCACCAAGTCTTCTTTGACAGCACCTGCCAAACCCACGACCTCTACCACCTAGAAGGACAAGGGCAGCAGGCGCGTGGGAACACCACCATATCCAAGTTCCCCTCCAAGTCACACACCGTCATGACTTGGAAATATATCGCCGTTCCTTCATCGTCGCTGGGTCAAAATCCTGGAACTCCCTACCTAACAGCACTGTGGGAGTACCTTCACCACACGGACTACAACGGTCAAGAAGGCGGCTCACCACCACCTTCTCAAGGGCAATTAGGGATGTGCAATAAATGTTGGCCTTGCCAGTGATGCCCGCATCTCATGAATGAATTTTTTAAAATCGCTCCACCATTGGCGGCCGTGCTTTCAGCTGCCTAGACTCACGCCATCCAGAAGCATGAAAGCGGGAGGAGTGTTGGGAAAGAATGGTAATAAATCAAAAATCACAGTCACAAAATGACATTTTATTCTTGGTGGCCCCCTTTAAACCTTCTTGCGGATGCCTAGGGGGCTGCGAACCCTCAGTTGAGAACCCCTGCTCTACACTACCCCTTCAAATACTTTCAGCTCAGGTACAACATGGGTTAGATGCAGAGTAAAGCTCCCTCTACACCACCCCATTAAATACTCTCAGGGCAGGCACAGCATGGGTTAGATCCAGAGTAAAGCTCTCTCTACACCACCCCATTAAATACTCTCAGGGCAGGCACAGCACGGGTTAGATACAAAGTACAACTCCCTCAAACACTCTCAGGGCAGGTACAAGACAGGTTAGATGCAGAGTACAGCTCCCTTGACACTGCCCCATCAAACACTTCCAGGGCAGGTGCAACACAGTTTAGATACAGAGAAAAGCTCCCTCAACACTGTACCAGCTAACACTCCCAGGACAGGTACAGCATGGGTTAGTTACAGAGTAAAGCGCCCTCTACACTGTCCCATCAAACATTCCCAGGGCAGCTATAGTTAGATGAAGAGAAAAGCTCCCTCTACAATATCCCATCAAACAATTCAAGTTCAGATACAGCACAGGTTAGATACAGAGTAAAGCTCCCTCGACACTGCCCTGTCAACCACTCCCAGTGCACAGGTACAATATCAAACACAAAGCTGCCCGTCTACAACAGACTTAAAAATAACCCTATCAAACAAAATACTGTGAGAAGACCCAAGAGAGAATTGGCATCACTGTCAAAGCATACGTAACTATCTAGGCATTTACTAATATAACTGGTGCTATGAGTCAGAATCACTTTAATCCTTAAAACTCAGTTGGTGACTGCCGCAGATTTTGATTAGTGCACTGGCTAATTGTTATTGTTTGAAATGTTGAAATATCTGTCTTTTCTGCACAGCTATCGATACTAAATTTTCTTAATTCAACAAACTGATCATCCCCAGTGAAGCTCCCATCTGTGAGTCAACAATTGAAGTGAAATTTGTTTCTGTGCAAAATGCTTTTTATATCAGTTGGATGGTACTGATACTGTGATGATAAAATATCACAAGGCCATCCATCATTCACAATATTTTGATACTCTTCCCAATTGGCAGAATACTTAGGTTGCACCAGTGGAGCCATGTCACAAGGAAATACAACGGCCACTCTGCCTGCCCACCGCGCCCCCCCCCCCACCGCCCCCCACCCAATGCCACTGACACAAAGCAGTCCTGCAACCAACCACCCCTTGAACTTCCCTGCATTGGTCTCTGTCAATTCATGTGCATCCAATAGGAAAATAAGGAGAAATGTATTTACTCAGAGCGTGGTTAGAATGTGGAAATCGCTACCACAGGAAGTAGTTGAGGCAAATAGCGGAGATGCTTTCAAAAGGAAACTAGACGAGAGAAAGGGGAATAGAAAGATATGCTGAAAGGTTGACATGAGGTAGATGGAATGGGAGAGTCGTGTGGAGCGTAAACACCAGCACAGACTAGTTGGGCTGAATGGTCTGTTTCTGTGCTTTATATTCTACTAGATGAAGTGCCCGGCGGTGCTGAGGGTCTTTTGAGGGCATGTTGTTGTTGGAAGAGAGAGAGAGAGCGACTGGGGGGCGGGGGGGAGAGAGAGAGCGACTGGGGGGGAGGGGAAGAGAGAGAGCGACTGGGGGGGGAAGAGAGAGCATGACTGGGGGGGGAAGAGAGAGAGTGACTGGGGGGGAAAGAGAGAGAGCGACGGGGGGGAAGAGAGAGAGCGACTTGGGGGGGTGTGGTGATTATTCTTTATGTTTAGTAAGAAGTATTGTGATTGGTTGTTTGTTTCCTGCCTTGGGATATATGCTGTAATCTCATTGGTAGTTGATGTCATGTGATTTGTGGTGGCCATCTTAAATTCAGTTCTTTCCAGCCTTTAGTTGGGACTGGGTGTTGAAGATGTGCTACCGGATTTTTAAGTTAATAAAGCCTAGATTAGAAAGGCAAATCTATTCTTTATTTCAATTTATTAACTTAAAAATCCGGTAGCACATCTTCAACACCCAGTCCCGATTCAATGCTGACCCTAATTCTGCAGGAGTGGATGATAAATGGAAACATTGGTATTGTACATTTAAAAACTTTTTGGGCGTGTTGGACCAAGAGTCTCTAAATAAGCTGAATATGCTGATCAACTACGTTGCTCCGGATGTGTATAAGTATATTTTGGACTGTAAAACTTAGGAAGTGGCTATTTCTACATTGGAAAAGATTTTTGTTAAACCAAAGAATGAGGTATTTGCACGTCACCTTCTATCTGCCCATAGGCAGCAGGTGGGAGAATCTTTGGATACTTATTTACAAGCACTTCGGTGCCTTAGTGTTAACTGTAATTATAAGGCCATGATGGCTGAAGAATATAAGGAAGAATCGGTACGGGATGCTTTTATTAATGGATTACTGTCTAGATCAATTCATCAGCGGTTGTTAGAAAATAAGACTTTGGATCTTAAGAGTGCTTTTGAGCAAGCTTCTACATTGGATGTGGCTCAGAGAAGTTTGGATTCTTATGCTCTTTTTAATCAGCCTGTGACTGTGGTTTCCGCAGTTCCGGATGAAAAGGAATTATGTGGACTTAATAGGAGTGGTTTACTAGATTCTGAAACAGTTTCTACTTCAGCGGCTGTTGCCTCTAGGATTCAGAAGTGTTATTTTTGTGGGAACATCCGGCACCCTCGTCTGAAGTGTCCTGCTCGGGAGGCTGTGTGTAGTAAATGCGGCAAGAGAGGTCATTACGCACGTGTGTGTAAATCATCAGGTTCAATTACCTCCTCTGTGACTATTCAGCCTTTAGATAGGGCGTTTATTGCATCAATTTCTGCTGCATTTGCTCATGGCCTAAACAAAGCTATAGTTACGGCCCAAGTTAATGGGTTGGAAGTGAAGGCCCTTATAGATACGGGCAGTACCGAGACTTTTATAAGTCTTCAGTTTGCAAAGGAGAAGCATTTGAAAATTTCGCCTGTTTCCTATCAGGTGTGTATGGCTCAGACGACTCTCACTTCACAAGTAGCTGGTTGTTGCCTTGTGAAATTGATTCTTCTAGGTAATACGTATACTGATATACGCCTATCTGTTTTGCCTAATCTCTGTGCGGATATTTTGATTGGTCATGATGTGCTTCAGTTACACGAGAGTCTCAGTCTTTCATTTGGAGGGACTAAGCCACCTTTATCTATTTGTGGATTAACCTCTTTATCCATTTCTCCATTCTCACTTTTTTCCAATTTGATGCCGGATTGTAAGCCAATTGCTACCAAGTCAAGAAGGTATAGCAGTCAGGATAGAGAATTTATTAATTCTGAAGTTCAACGTCTCTTATTGGAAGGAATCATTGAACCTAATTGTTCGCCTTGGCGGGCACAGGTAGTTGTCACGACTAACGAGAGACATAAGAAACGAATGGTGATAGACTATTCCCAAACTATTAATAGGTATACTCAATTAGATGCGTACCCTTTGCCTAAGATTGATGAGCTTATCAATAAAGTATCTCAGTATAAGGTTTTTAGCACTATTGACCTAAAGAGTGCTTATCATCAGATTCCTATTGTTAAGAAGGATCAACCATATACAGCCTTTGAGGCTGGTGGAAAGCTGTATCAGTTTTGCCGAATACCATTTGGTGTTACTAATGGTGTTGCTTGTTTTCAACGGGCAATGGATGCTTTTATAAGTGATAACTCTCTCTCTGACACCTTTTCATATTTAGATGACATCACGGTGTGTGGCAAATCAAGGGTGGAGCATGATTCTAATTTAGAAAGATTCCTTCAAGCTGCGGAAAAAGTTGGTTTAACTTTCAATAAAGAGAAGTGTACCTTTTCGACCACTGAGGTAAACCTACTGGGGTACATTATCTCGGGAAACAAGATTAAACCAGACCCAGAACGTCTGCGACCATTGATTGATTTACCTTGTCCTACTAATTCTAAGGCTTTGCAATGAGTTGTTGGACTGTTTTCTTACTATTCTAATTGGATTGCAAATTTTTCACAGAAGATCCGGCCTCTTATTCGGGTTACGACATATCCTCTATCATGGGAGGCCAGGACGTGTTTTGATAATTTTAAAAAGGATATCCTTGGAGCAGTTGTGCATTCTATTGATGAGCAGGTTCCTTTTGTGATTGAGACGGACGCTTCTGATTTTGCAATTGGGGCTACTCTGAACCAAAATGGAAGACCTGTGGACTTTTTCTCACGTACCTTGAACAATAGTGAAAAAAGGCATTCGTCAATAGAGAAAGAGGCGTATGCAATAGTAGAAGCACTGCGTAAATGGAGACATTATTTATCGGGGCGACATTTAACGTTGGTAACTGATCAAAAGTCTGTGGCCTAGAAATTGGGTTTTGGCTTAGCCAGGGCTTTAGCGCCGGAAGTTAGTGCCGGCGCTAAGTCCCCCTGCGCGCGCCAAAAATTCAGTAGCGCCGCGCCCAAACGGCTGCCGGCGCTACTGAAGGGTCTTAGCGCCTGGAAAAGGGCGCTAACTGCCGTTTAGCACCGCAATTCCGGCGCTGCGGCACCCGATGCGGTGCGGCAGGCTGGGGAAGTGCAGGCCTCCTCCTTCCGTTAAGGAGGAGCTGCCTGCACCCGGCCGCGGCCCGCGCAAATCTGTTTAAAAATGAGCCCGGCACCTCGGACAAGTGCCGGGCTTGCATCTGTTCCGGGGGGGGGGGGGGAGAAGTCCGGGGAGGGAGCTGCGGGCAGGCGGCCGGCGGGAAAGCGGCCGGCCGCCGCGGGGCCTTTAATGCGCCGGTGCAAACACATGTTGGACTCTGTTGCCAGAGTCTTAGTTGCGGCTGCCACGGGCGAGGCGGCCGCAACAGAATTTCGGTGCTGGGGCCCGTCGGCATGGCAACCGGGACGCTGCGCACACCGATGACGTCATCGGTGCCGGCGCAGCGCTACCGGTGCAACGCCGCTTTAGGGCCCCAGGGAATTTTTCAACTGGCCATAACTCTGGCGCTAGTCCCTCTAGCGCCTCAAAAGCGGCGCTAAAGCTAGTGAATTTCTAGGCCTGTGTCCTTTATGTTTGATGTCAAACATTTTGGAAAGATTAAGAATGATAAAATAATGAGGTGGAGGATTGCGTTGGCATGTTACCATTTTGATATAGTTTATCGTCCGGGGAAGGATAATGTTGCTGCCGATGCGCTGTTGAGGGCTTATTGTTCTGTGATTCACGGAGATACGCTTATTAATCTTCACAATGCCTTATGCCATCCTGGGGTTACGAGGATGATACACTTCGTACGCAGTAAGAATTTGCCCTTTTCAGTTGAAGACGTCAAGCGGATGACTTCATCATGTTCTATCTGTGCTCGGTGTAAACCGAATTTCTTTAAGCCTCAACGAGCTCATCTTATAAAGGCTACTTCTCCTTTTGAACGTTTGAGCGTCGATTTCAAGGGGCCTCTTCCTTCAACTATTCAAAACCGATATATATTTACTGTTGTGGATGAGTTTTCAAGGTTCCCTTTTGCTTTTCCTTGCGCAGATGTATCAGCTGCTACAGTTATCAAATGTCTGACTCAACTTTTTGTCATCTTTGGGATGCCTGCGTATATACATTCGGATCAGGGAAGTTCTTTTATGTCTTCCCAGTTGAAGGAATACCTTCAGAGTCGGGGAATTTCTACTAGCAGAACTACCCCGTATAATCCCCAGGGTAATGGACAGTGCGAACGATACAATGGGGTGATCTGGAAGGCAGTTATGTTGGCTTTGACATCCCGGAACCTTAAGAATACACAGTGGGAAATGGTACTGCCTGATGCCCTGCATTCCATTAGATCATTGCTTTCAACGGCTACTAATGTGACCCCCCATGAAAGGCTCTTTAACTATCCACGGAGATCTACTACAGGATATTCGGTACCTTCATGGCTTACTATGCAGGGACCTGTGCTGCTTCGACGCCATGTTAGATTGTCAAAATATGATCCTGTAGTGGAGGAGGTGGAGCTGTTGGAGGCAAATTCCCAATATGCTCATATTCGATTCCAAGATGGGAAAGAAAGTACCGTTTCAATTAAAGACTTGGCTCCTTGTGGTGGCCAGCCCTCTTCTGAGGATATTAACAATAGTCATGATTCAGATAATGTGGATGCTGTTACAGATACTACGAATATTTCCAATCCGACTGCAGATAATTATACTTCTATTAGTCAGCCCTCGATGGATGTTCATGACCGTCCCAGTTTACCTCCTGATGGGATTTCTAATCCGGAAACCGTTGAAAATCGGGATATGGATAGGCTTCCTGCAGAAGATACTTCTGTGTCTCCTGGTGTGGGAGGGCAAGGAATTTCACCAAGGTTAAGAAGGTCGACACGAACAAGATATCCGGTCGACCGATTGAAAATGGACTTTTAAATTGATAGTAATGTTTTAAAATTGTTGAAATATTATATTATATTGTTTTAGTTGAGAGATACTTAATACTTATGTGCAATGTTACTATTTGTTGTTGCTCACTTAGTATTGTGTCATGTTGAATAGTTTTATTTTGTCTGTGCATAGTTTTAGTTGTAAATAATTAATTATAAATTGTTAAGGTTATTTAGGTTGGAGTATATTTTAAAAGGAGGGGTGAATGTGGTGATTATTCTTTATGCTTAGTAAGAAGTATTGTGATTGGTTGTTTGTTTCCTGCCTTGGGATATATGCTGTAATCTCATTGGTAGTTGATGTCAAGTGATTTGTGGTGGCCATCTTAAATCCAGTTCTTTCCAGCCTTTAGTTGGGACTGGGTGTTGAAGATGTGCTACCGGATTTTTAAGTTAATAAAGCCTAGATTAGAAAGGCAAATCTATTCTTTATTTCAGGGGGGAAGAGAGAGAGCGACTTGGGGGGGGGAAGAGAGAGAGCGACTGGTGGGGAAGAGAGAGAGCGACTGGGGGGGGGGGGAAGAGAGAGAGAGAGCGACTGGGGGGGAAGAGAGAGAAGAGAGCGACTGCGGTGGAAGAGAGAGAGCGACTGGGGGAAGAGAGCGCGACTGGGGGAAGAGAGAGCGTGACTTGGGGGGGGAAGAGAGAGCGTGACTGGGGGGGAAGAGAGAGCGCGACTGGGGGGGGAAGAGAGAGCGCCACTGGGGGGGGAAGAGAGAGCGCGACTGGGGGGGGAAGAGAGAGGGCGACTGGGGGGGAAGAGAGACCGCGACTGGGGGGGAAGAGAGAGCGCGGCTGGGGGGGGAAGAGAGACCGCGACTGGGGGGTAGAGAGAGAGCGACTGGGGGGAAGAGAGAGAGCGACTGGGGGGGGAAGAGAGAGAGCGACTGGGAGGGAAGAGAGAGAGCGACTGGGGGGGAAGAGAGAGAGCGACTGGGGGGGAAGAGAGAGAGCGACTGGGGGGGAAGAGAGAGAGCGACTGGGGGGGAAGAGAGAGAGCGACTGGGGGGGAAGAGAGAGAGCGACTGGGGGGGAAGAGAGAGAGCGACTGGGGGGAAGAGAGAGAGCGACTGGGGGGGAAGAGAGAGAGCGACTGGGGGGAAGAGAGAGAGCGACTGGGGGGGAAGAGAGAGAGCGACTGGGGGGGAAGAGAGAGAGCGACTGGGGGGGAAGAGAGAGAGCGACTGGGGGGGAAGAGAGAGAGCGACTGGGGGGAAGAGAGAGAGCGACTGGGGGGGAAGAGAGAGAGCGACTGGGGGGGAAGAGAGAGAGCGACTGGGGGGAAGAGAGAGAGCGACTGGGGGGGAAGAGAGAGAGCGACTGGGGGGGAAGAGAGAGAGCGACTGGGGGGGAAGAGAGAGAGCGACTGGGGGGGAAGAGAGAGAGCGACTGGGGGGAAGAGAGAGAGCGACTGGGGGGAAGAGAGAGAGCGACTGGGGGAAGAGAGAGAGCGACTGGGGGGAAGAGAGAGGGCGACTGGGGGGAAGAGAGAGAGCGACTGGGGGGGAAGAGAGAGGGTGACTGGGGGGGAAGAGAGAGAGCGACTGGGGGGAAGAGAGAGAGCGACTGGGGGGAAGAGAGAGAGCGACTGGGGGGAAAGAGAGAGAGCGACTGGGGGGAAAGAGAGAGAGCGACTGGGGGGGAAGAGAGAGAGCGACTGGGGGGGAAGAGAGAGAGCGACTGGGGGGAAGAGAGAGAGCGACTGGGGGGGAAGAGAGAGAGCGACTGGGGGGGAAGAGAGAGAGCGACTGGGGGGGAAGAGAGAGAGCGACTGGGGGGGAAGAGAGAGAGCGACTGGGGGGGAAGAGAGCGAGCGACTGGGGGGGAAGAGAGCGACTGGGGGGAAGAGAGAGAGCGACTGGGGGGGAAAGAGAGAGCGACTGGGGGGGAAGAGAGAGAGAGTGCGACTGGGGGGGAAGAGAGAGAGAGTGCGACTGGGGGGGAAGAGAGAGAGAGTGCGACTGGGGGGGAAGAGAGAGAGAGAGCGACTGGGGGGGAAGAGAGAGAGAGAGCGACTGGGGGGAAGAGAGAGAGAGAGAGCGACTGGGGGGGAAGAGAGAGAGAGAGCGACTGGGGGGGAAGAGAGAGAGAGAGCGATTGGGGGGGGAAGAGAGAGAGAGAGAGCAACTGGGGGGGAAGAGAGAGAGAGAGAGCAACTGGGGGGGAAGAGAGAGAGAGAGAGCGTGGGGGGGAAGAGAGAGAGAGAGCGACTGGGGGGGCAGAGAGAGAGAGAGAGAGACTGGGGGTGAAGAGAGAGAGAGAGCGACGGGGGGGGAAGAGAGAGAGAGCGACGGGGGGAGTGGAGGGGGGAGTGGAGGGGGAGTGGGGGAGTGGAGGTGGGAGGAGGGAGTGGAGGGGTGAGGAGGCTGAGGGGGGAGTGGAGGGGGGGAGGGGTGAGTGGAGGGGGGGTGGGGGAGTGGAGGGGGGAGGGGGAGGGGAGGGGAGGGGGAGAGAGAGTGGGGGGAGGGGAGGGGGGAGAGAGAGTGGGGGAAGGGGAAAGGGGGAGGGGAGGGGAGTGGGGGAAGGGCGGAGAGGGGGGATTGGGGGAAGGGGGAGTGGGGGAAGGGGGGAGTGAGGGAAGGGGGAGGAGTGGGGGAAGGGGAGAAGAGGGGGGGAAGGGGAGAAGAGGGGGGAAGGGGAGAAGAGGGGGGAAGGGGAGAAGAGGGGGGGAAGGGGAGAAGAGGGGGAGGGGGGAGGAGGGGGAGGGGGGGAGGAGGGGGAGGAGGGGGGGAGGAGGGGAGGGGGGAGTGGGGAAGGGGAAGGGAGGAAGGGGGAGGGAGGAGGGGGAAGGGGGAGGGAGGAGGGGGAAGGGGAGGGAGGAGGGGGAAGGGGGGGAAGGGGCAGGGAGGAGGGGGAAGGGGAGGGAGGAGGGGGAAGGGGGAAGGGGGAGGGAGGAGGGGGAAGGGGGAAAGGGGGATGGAGGGGGAGGGAGGAGGAGGAGGGGGGAAGGGGAGGGAGGAGGAGGAAGGGGGAGGGAGGAGGGAAGGGGAGGGAGGAGGAGGAAGGGGGAGGGAGGAGGGAAGGGGAGGGAGGAGGGGAGGAGGGAAGGGGATTGAGGGGAGGAGGGAAGGGGAGGGAGGGGGGAAGGGGAGTGGGGGGGGAAGGGGAGGGGGATGTGAGGAGGGGGGATGTGGGGAGGGGGGAGGGGGGAAGGGGAGGGGGGGGAGGGGGGGAAGGGGAGGGGGGGAAGGGGAGGGGGGAAGGGGAGGGGGGAAGGGGAGGGGGGAAGGGGAGGGGGGAAGGGGGGAGGGGAAGGGGAGGGGGGAAGGGGGGAAGGGGGGGAGGGGGGAAGGGGGGAGGGGGGAGGGGAGGGGTAGGGGGAAGGGGGCAGGGGAGGGGAGGGGGGTGGAGGGGAGGGGGGTGGGGAGGGGGGTGGAGGGGAGGGGGAAGGGGGGTGCGGAGTGGGGGAAGGGGGGTGCGGAGGGGGGAAGGGGGGTGCGGAGGGGGGGAAGGGGGTGCGGAGGAGCGGAAGTGGGGGTGGGGAGGGGGTGAAGGGGGGTGGGGGGGAAGGGGGGAGGGGGTGAATGGTGGCTGGGGGGGAAGGGGGGGTGGGGGGGTGGGGGGGGAAGGGGGGGAAGGGAGTGTGGGGGTGGAGGGTGTGTGGGGGGTGTGGAGGGGGGAGGGGGGGTGTGGAAAGGGAGGGGGGGGGAGATAAACTTAAAGTCCAGGAAACTTTGTGCTATCGGCACCCACCCTCTCCAGAGTTAATGTTGAGAGATACGGAGATTCTTATCTCTGTATTTGACAACAAACACTGTTGCTTACAACAGCTTCTAAACACTCGAGTGTGGCCCTAAACCTCTGCAGCTAAAGCTGTTGCTATAGCTACAGACCTTGCACAGCTTGACTGTTGAAACAAAGGAAAATAAACAAAGAATAAAAAACGGCTGCTGATTTTTGTGGTGGCTCCAGATTGCCGGATAGCTCACCTCCGGATAGCACAAAGTTTCCTGTACTTATAAAACATTTTTGGTAAATCTTTCTATAACATACACTTTACAACCTCACCAATCTTTTTTATTAAAAAAAGTGGTCCTCACCTCAGTGTTGTACCACAAACAATGGCCGCCGCTTGCTTTTCAGTTGGAAAGATTAGACCCCGCCCACACAGCCGATTGTGTGTCTCGGTCACCAGGACCCGATTTGGAGCACAGAAGCCCCACCCACTCTCTGTTCCTGTACTAACATGGCCGCGCAGGCACTCTGTTACACACTGAATCAAAATGGCGTCGCACTGAAACTTTTCGCCCTCCTTGAAAAGATGGCTGCCGTTAACCTGGGGCTGTCTGCAGAAGAAATTTCCTCAGCTGCAAACACAGGATCTTCAGATTATTATTCGGGGCTTGCGACCTACCCCAGTTGCTTATGAAGCCTCCCCACCTACTGACCCTGGGAATGGAGCTGAGGCAGCACACCCTCTCTCCTCTGCCAGTGTTTGTCTCTGCCTAGGCCGGGAGCCTGGGTCTAGAGTTGCATTGCTGGCAGTTGGAGAAGCCTAGGCCCCGGGCCTGGAAAAACGTTGAAAGGTAGGAGAATTATAGAGGTTAGAGAAAAGATTTACAAATTAATTAACTTTTTTTAAAAGCAATTTGTGTATTAAAAGCAACTTTTTTTTTGCTGGAAATGTAGATTTGAAAAGAAACACGCAGAAAGCGGGAAAAAGAAATGAAAAGTTTAGAATCAAGATGGCGGCGACTCACCTCGGTTCAGAACGATAAGGCCCGCCCACACACGCACCGATTGGTCGACCGTCAGGTCACCAAAGCGTAGGATTGGTCAATCGTCCCGTCACTCGACCGTAGGAGGGCCCGGCCGCACGCGCCAGGAAGCCGCCGTACGATTGGTCGACCTCTGTGGTAGGGAAATTATTGGAAAAAATTCTGAGGGACAAAATTAGTCTCCACTTGGAGAGGCAAGGATTAATCGGGGATAGTCAGCATGGCTTTGTCAAGGGCAAATCATGTCTGACAAATCTGATTGAATTTTTCAAGGGGGTGACTAGGGGGGTGGATGAGGGAAATGCTGTGGATGTGGTTTACATGGACTTCAGTAAAGCTTTTGACAAAGTCCCGCATAGGAGACTGGTCAAGAAGGTAAGAGCCCATGGGATCCAGGGTGCCTTGGCGCGTTGGATCCTAAACTGGCTGAGTGGCAGGAGGCAGAGGGTGATGGTCGAAGGATGCTTTTGTGACTGGAAGCCTGTGTCCAGTGGGGTACCTCAGGGATCGGTGCTGGGTCCCTTGTTGTTTGTGATCTACATAAATGATTTGGATGAGAATGTAAAAGGTATGATCAGTAAGTTCGCAGATGACACGAAAATTGGTGGGGTGGTAAATTGCGAGGAGGAAAGCCTCAGGCTACAGGACGATATAAACGGGTTGGTCAGATGGGCGGAAAAGTGGCAAATGGAATTTAACCCTGAAAAGTGCGAGGTGATGCATTTTGGACGGACAAATGAGGCAAGGGAAGACACAATGAGTGGTAGGACCCTAGGAAGTACAGAGGGTCAGAGGGACCTTGGTGTACATGTACATAGATCTCTGAAGGCAGCGGAACAGGTAGATAAGGTGGTTAAAAAGGCATATGGGATACTTGCCTTCATTAGCCGAGGCATAGAATATAAGAGCAGGGAGGTTATGATGGTGCTGTACAAAACGCTGGTGAGGCCACAGCTGGAGTACTGTGTGCAGTTCTGGTCGCCTCACTATAGGAAGGATGTGATTGTTTTGGAGAGGGTGCAGAGAAGATTCACCAGGATGTTACCTGGGATGGAGCGCCTCAGCTATGAAGAAAGACTAAACAGGCTGGGGTTGTTTTCCTTGGAGCAAAGAAGGCTGAGGGGGGACCTGATTGAGGTGTACAAAATGATGAGGGGCATAGATAGGGTAGATAAAGAGGAACTTTTCCACTTAGTAGGGGGGTCAATAACAAGGGGGCATAGATTCAGGGTAAGGGGCAGGAGGTTTAGAGGGGATTTGAGGAGGAACTTTTTCACCCAGAGGGTGGTTGGAATCTGGAACTCACTGCCTGAAAGGGTGGTAGAGGCAGGAACCCTCACAACATTCAAGAAGCATTTGGATGAGCACTTGAAATGCCATAGCATACAAGGCTATGGACCAAATGCTGGAAAATGGGATTAGACGGGACAGGGGTGGATGGGCGACGCGGACACGATGGGCCGAAGGGCCTCTTTCTGTGCTGTAAAACTCTATGACTCTATGACCTCGACGTCACTCGATGCTAATGAGCGGATAATGAGCGGAATGTTGAACGTTTTTTGGATACCGCAGGCGCAATTTTTGTCCGGCCGAAACGTAAATATGCTTAGAACGTTTCTGGAATCATCAGCTTTCTTTCAACGTAACACACGTGTAGGTACGCTGTATAACTTTCGAGTTAATTCAATACAGACAGACAGATGGCATGACAGACAGACAGAATAAACACTTTATATATATAGACTAGCTGGAGTGCCCGGCGGTGCCGAGGCTTTTTCGAGGGCATGTTGTTGTTGGAAGAGGGCATGTTGTTGTTGGAAGAGAGAGAGAGAGAGAGCGACTGGGGGGGAAGAGAGAGAGCGACTGGGGGGGAAGAGAGAGAGCGACTGGGGGGGAAGAGAGAGAGCGACTGGGGGGGAAGAGAGAGAGCGACTGGGGGGGAAGAGAGAGAGCGACTGGGGGGGAAGAGAGAGAGCGACTGGGGGGGAAGAGAGAGAGCGACTGGGGGGGAAGAGAGAGAGCGACTGGGGGGGAAGAGAGAGAGCGACTGGGGGGGAAAGAGAGAGAGCGACTGGGGGGGGAAGAGAGAGAGCGACTGGGGGGGGAAGAGAGAGCGACTGGGGGGAAGAGAGAGCGACTGGGGGGGAGGAGAGAGAGCGACTGGGGGGGAGGAGAGAGAGCGACTGGGGGGGAAGAGAGAGAGCGACTGGGGGGGAAGAGAGAGAGCGACTGGGGGGGAAGAGAGAGAGCGACTGGGGGGGAAGAGAGAGAGCGACTGGGGGGGAAAGAGAGAGAGCGACTGGGGGGGAAAGAGAGAGAGCGACTGGGGGGGGGAAGAGAGAGCGACTGGGGGGGAAGAGAGAGCGACTGGGGGGGGAAGAGAGAGAGCGACTGGGGGGGGAAGAGAGAGAGCGACTGGGGGGGGAAGAGAGAGAGCGACTGGGGGGGGAAGAGAGAGAGCGACTGGGGGGGAAGAGAGAGAGCGACTGGGGGGGGAAGAGAGAGCGACTGGGGGGGGAAGAGAGAGCGACTGGGGGGGAAGAGAGAGCGACTGGGGGGGGAAGAGAGAGAGCGACAGGGGGGAAGAGAGAGAGCGACTGGGGGGGAAGAGAGAGAGCGACTGGGGGGGAAGAGAGAGAGCGACTGGGGGGGGAAGAGAGAGAGCGACTGGGGGGGGAAGAGAGAGAGCGACTGGGGGGGGAAGAGAGAGAGCGACTGGGGGGGAAGAGAGAGAGCGGCTGGGGGGGAAGAGAGAGAGCGACTGGGGGGGAAGAGAGAGAGCGACTGGGGGGGAAGAGAGAGAGCGACTGGGGGGGAAGAGAGAGAGCGACTGGGGGGGAAGAGAGAGAGCGACTGGGGGGAAGAGAGAGAGCGACTGGGGGGGATGAGAGAGAGCGACTGGGGGGGATGAGAGAGAGCGACTGGGGGGGAAGAGAGAGAGCGACTGGGGGGGAAGAGAGAGAGCGACTGGGGGGGAAGAGAGAGAGCGACTGGGGGGGAAGAGAGAGAGCGACTGGGGGGGAAGAGAGAGCGCGACTGGGGGGAAAAGAGAGAGCGACTGGGGGGGAAGAGAGAGAGAGCGACTGGGGGGGAAGAGAGAGAGAGCGACTGGGGGGGAAGAGAGAGAGAGCGACTGGGGGGAGAGAGAGAGCGACTGGGGGAGAGAGAGAGCGACTGGGGGGGAAGAGAGAGAGAGTGCGACTGAGGGGGAAGAGAGAGAGAGTGCGACGGGGGGGAAGAGAGAGAGAGTGCAACTGGGGGGGAAGAGAGAGAGAGAGCAACTGGGGGGGAAGAGAGAGAGAGAGAGCGACTGGGGGGAAGAGAGAGAGAGAGCGACTGGGGGGGAAGAGAGAGAGAGAGAGCGACTGGGGGGGAAGAGAGAGAGAGAGAGCGACTGGGGGGGCAGAGAGAGAGAGAGCGACTGGGGGGGAAGAGAGAGAGAGAGCGACTGGGGGGGAAGAGAGAGAGAGAGCGACTGGGGGGGAAGAGAGAGAGAGAGCGACTGGGGGGGAAGAGAGAGAGAGAGCGACTGGGGGGGAAGAGAGAGAGAGAACGACTGGGGGGGGAAGAGAGAGAGCGACTGGGGGGGAAGAGAGAGAACGACTGGGGGGGAAGAGAGAGAGCGACTGGGGGGGAAGAGAGAGAGCGACTGGGGGGGAAGAGAAAGAGCGACTGGGGGGGAGGAGGGAGAGCGACTGGGGGGGAGGAGAGAGAGCGACTGGGGGGGAGGAGAGAGAGCGACTGGGGGGGAGGAGAGAGAGCGACTGGGGGGGAGGAGAGAGAGCGACTGGGGGGGAAGAGAGAGAGCGACTGGGGGGGAAGAGAGAGAGCGACTGGGGGGGGGAAGAGGGAGAGCGACTGGGGGGGAGGAGGGAGAGCGACTGGGGGGGAGGAGAGAGAGCGACTGGGGGGGAGGAGAGAGAGCGACTGGGGGGGAGGAGAGAGAGCGACTGGGGGGGAACAGAGAGAGCGACTGGGGGGGAAGAGAGAGAGCGACTGGGGGGGAAGAGAGAGAGCGACTGGGGGGGAAAGAGAGAGAGCGACTGGGGGGGAAGAGAGAGAGCGACTGGGGGGGGAAGAGAGAGCGACTGGGGGGGAGGAGAGAGAGCGACTGGGGGGGAGGAGAGAGAGCGACTGGGGGGGAAGAGAGAGAGCGACTGGGGGGGAAGAGAGAGAGCGACTGGGGGGGAAGAGAGAGAGCGACTGGGGGGGAAGAGAGAGAGCGACTGGGGGGGAAGAGAGAGAGCGACTGGGGGGGAAGAGAGAGAGCGACTGGGGGGGAAGAGAGAGAGCGACTGGGGGGGAAAGAGAGAGAGCGACTGGGGGGGAAAGAGAGAGAATGACTGGGGGGGGAAGAGAGAGCGACTGGGGGGGAAGAGAGAGCGACTGGGGGGGGAAGAGAGAGAGCGACTGGGGGGGAAGAGAGAGAGCGACTGGGGGGGGAAGAGAGAGAGCGACTGGGGGGGAAGAGAGAGAGCGACTGGGGGGGGAAGAGAGAGCGACTGGGGGGGGGAAGAGAGAGCGACTGGGGGGGGAAGAGAGAGCGACTGGGGGGGGAAGAGAGAGAGCGACAGGGGGGAAGAGAGAGAGCGACTGGGGGGGAAGAGAGAGAGCGACTGGGGGGGAAGAGAGAGAGCGACTGGGGGGGAAGAGAGAGAGCGACTGGGGGGGGAAGAGAGAGAGCGACTGGGGGGGGAAGAGAGAGAGCGACTGGGGGGGAAGAGAGAGAGCGACTGGGGGGGAAGAGAGAGAGCGGCTGGGGGGGAAGAGAGAGAGCGACTGGGGGGGAAGAGAGAGAGCGACTGGGGGGGAAGAGAGAGAGCGACTGGGGGGGAAGAGAGAGAGCGACTGGGGGGAAGAGAGAGAGCGACTGGGGGGGATGAGAGAGAGCGACTGGGGGGGAAGAGAGAGAGCGACTGGGGGGGAAGAGAGAGAGCGACTGGGGGCGAAGAGAGCGAGCGACTGGGGGGGAAGAGAGAGAGCGACTCGGGGCGAAGAGAGAGAGCGACTGGGGGGGAAGAGAGAGAGCGACTGGGGGGGAAGAGAGAGAGCGACTGGGGGGGAAGAGAGAGAGCGACTGGGGGGGAAGAGAGAGAGCGACTGGGGGGTAGAGAGAGAGCGACGGGGGGGAAGAGAGAGAGCGACTGGGGGGGAAGAGAGAGAGCGACTGGGGGGGAAGAGAGAGAGCAACTGGGGGGGAAGAGAGAGATCGACTGGGGGGGAAGAGAGTGAGCGACTGGGGGGGAAGAGAGAGAGCGACTGGGGGGGAAGAGAGAGAGCGACTGGGGGGGAAGAGAGAGAGCGACTGGGGGGGAAGAGAGAGAGCGACTGGGGGGGAAAGAGAGAGAGCGACTGGGGGGGGAAGAGAGAGAGCGACTGGGGGGGGAAGAGAGAGCGACTGGGGGGAAGAGAGAGCGACTGGGGGGGAGGAGAGAGAGCGACTGGGGGGGAGGAGAGAGAGCGACTGGGGGGGAGGAGAGAGAGCGACTGGGGGGGAAGAGAGAGAGCGACTGGGGGGGAAGAGAGAGAGCGACTGGGGGGGAAGAGAGAGAGCGACTGGGGGGGAAGAGAGAGAGCGACTGGGGGGGAAAGAGAGAGAGCGACTGGGGGGGAAAGAGAGAGAGCGACTGGGGGGGGGAAGAGAGAGCGACTGGGGGGGAAGAGAGAGCGACTGGGGGGGGAAGAGAGAGAGCGACTGGGGGGGGAAGAGAGAGAGCGACTGGGGGGGGAAGAGAGAGAGCGACTGGGGGGGGAAGAGAGAGAGCGACTGGGGGGGAAGAGAGAGAGCGACTGGGGGGGAAGAGAGAGAGCGACTGGGGGGGGAAGAGAGAGCGACTGGGGGGGGGAAGAGAGAGCGACTGGGGGGGAAGAGAGAGCGACTGGGGGGGGAAGAGAGAGAGCGACAGGGGGGAAGAGAGAGAGCGACTGGGGGGGAAGAGAGAGAGCGACTGGGGGGGAAGAGAGAGAGCGACTGGGGGGGGAAGAGAGAGAGCGACTGGGGGGGGGAAGAGAGAGAGCGACTGGGGGGGGGAAGAGAGAGAGCGACTGGGGGGGAAGAGAGAGAGCGGCTGGGGGGGAAGAGAGAGAGCGACTGGGGGGGAAGAGAGAGAGCGACTGGGGGGGAAGAGAGAGAGCGACTGGGGGGGAAGAGAGAGAGCGACTGGGGGGAAGAGAGAGAGCGACTGGGGGGGATGAGAGAGAGCGACTGGGGGGGAAGAGAGAGAGCGACTGGGGGGGAAGAGAGAGAGCGACTGGGGGGGAAGAGAGAGAGCGACTGGGGGGGAAGAGAGAGAGCGACTGGGGGGGAAGAGAGAGCGCGACTGGGGGGAAAAGAGAGAGCGACTGGGGGGGAAGAGAGAGAGAGCGACTGGGGGGGAAGAGAGAGAGAGCGACTGGGGGGGAAGAGAGAGAGAGCGACTGGGGGGAGAGAGAGAGCGACTGGGGGAGAGAGAGAGCGACTGGGGGGGAAGAGAGAGAGAGTGCGACTGAGGGGGAAGAGAGAGAGAGTGCGACGGGGGGGAAGAGAGAGAGAGTGCAACTGGGGGGGAAGAGAGAGAGAGAGCGACTGGGGGGGAAGAGAGAGAGAGAGAGCGACTGGGGGGAAGAGAGAGAGAGAGCGACTGGGGGGGAAGAGAGAGAGAGAGAGCGACTGGGGGGGAAGAGAGAGAGAGAGAGCGACTGGGGGGGCAGAGAGAGAGAGAGCGACTGGGGGGGAAGAGAGAGAGAGAGCGACTGGGGGGGGAAGAGAGAGAGAGAGCGACTGGGGGGGAAGAGAGAGAGAGAGCGACTGGGGGGGAAGAGAGAGAGAGAGCGACTGGGGGGGAAGAGAGAGAGAGAACGACTGGGGGGGGAAGAGAGAGAGCGACTGGGGGGGAAGAGAGAGAACGACTGGGGGGGAAGAGAGAGAACGACTGGGGGGGAAGAGAGAGAGCGACTGGGGGGGAAGAGAGAGAGCGACTGGGGGGGAAGAGAGAGAGCGACTGGGGGGGAAGAGAAAGAGCGACTGGGGGGGAGGAGGGAGAGCGACTGGGGGGGAGGAGAGAGAGCGACTGGGGGGGAGGAGAGAGAGCGACTGGGGGGGAGGAGAGAGAGCGACTGGGGGGGAAGAGAGAGAGCGACTGGGGGGGAAGAGAGAGAGCGACTGGGGGGGGGAAGAGGGAGAGCGACTGGGGGGGAGGAGGGAGAGCGACTGGGGGGGAGGAGAGAGAGCGACTGGGGGGGAGGAGAGAGAGCGACTGGGGGGGAACAGAGAGAGCGACTGGGGGGGAAGAGAGAGAGCGACTGGGGGGGAAGAGAGAGAGCGACTGGGGGGGAAAGAGAGAGAGCGACTGGGGGGGAAGAGAGAGAGCGACTGGGGGGGGAAGAGAGAGCGACTGGGGGGGAGGAGAGAGAGCGACTGGGGGGGAGGAGAGAGAGCGACTGGGGGGGAAGAGAGAGAGCGACTGGGGGGGAAGAGAGAGAGCGACTGGGGGGGAAGAGAGAGAGCGACTGGGGGGGAAGAGAGAGAGCGACTGGGGGGGAAGAGAGAGAGCGACTGGGGGGGAAAGAGAGAGAGCGACTGGGGGGGAAAGAGAGAGAATGACTGGGGGGGGAAGAGAGAGCGACTGGGGGGGAAGAGAGAGCGACTGGGGGGGGAAGAGAGAGAGCGACTGGGGGGGAAGAGAGAGAGCGACTGGGGGGGGAAGAGAGAGAGCGACTGGGGGGGAAGAGAGAGAGCGACTGGGGGGGGAAGAGAGAGCGACTGGGGGGGGAAGAGAGAGCGACTGGGGGGGGAAGAGAGAGCGACTGGGGGGAAGAGAGAGAGCGACTGGGGGGGAAGAGAGAGAGCGACTGGGGGGGAAGAGAGAGAGCGACTGGGGGGGAAGAGAGAGAGCGACTGGGGGGGAAGAGAGAGAGCGACTGGGGGGGAAGAGAGAGAGCGACTGGGGGGGAAGAGAGAGAGAGCGACTGGGGGGGAAGAGAGAGAGCGACTGGGGGGGAAGAGAGAGAGCGACTGGGGGGGGAAGAGAGAGAGCGACTGGGGGGGAAGAGAGAGAGCGACTGGGGGGGAAGAGAGAGAGCGACTGGGGGGGGAAGAGAGAGAGCGACTGGGGGGGGAAGAGAGAGAGCGACTGGGGGGGAAGAGAGAGAGCGACTGGGGGGGGAAGAGAGAGAGCGACTGGGGGGGGAAGAGAGAGAGCGACTGGGGGGGAAGAGAGAGAGCGACTGGGGGGGAAGAGAGAGAGCGACTGGGGGGGAAGAGAGAGAGCGACTGGGGGGGAAGAGAGAGAGCGACTGGGGGGGAAGAGAGAGAGCGACTGGGGGGGAAGAGAGAGAGCGACTGGGGGGGAAGAGAGAGAGCGACTGGGGGGGAAGAGAGAGAGCGACTGGGGGGAGAGAGAGACTGAGAGAGAGCGACTGGGGGGGAAGAGAGAGAGCGACTGGGGGGGAAGAGAGAGAGCGACTGGGGGGGAAGAGAGAGAGCGACTGGGGGGGAAGAGAGAGAGCGACTGGGGGGGAAGAGAGAGAGCGACTGGGGGGGAAGAGAGAGAGCGACTGGGGGGGAAGAGAGAGAGCGACTGGGGGGGAAGAGAGAGAGCGACTGGGGGGGAAGAGAGAGAGCGACTGGGGGGAAGAGAGAGAGCGACTGGGGGGGAAGAGAGAGAGCGACTGGGGGGGAAGAGAGAGAGCGACTGGGGGGGAAGAGAGAGAGCGACTGGGGGGGAGAGAGAGAGCGACTGGGGGGGAAGAGAGAGAGCGACTGGGGGGGAAGAGAGAGAGCGACTGGGGGGGAAGAGAGAGAGCGACTGGGGGGGAAGAGAGAGAGCGACTGGGGGGGAAGAGAGAGAGCGACTGGGGGGGAAGAGAGAGAGCGACTGGGGGGGAAGAGAGAGAGCGACTGGGGGGGAAGAGAGAGAGCGACTGGGGGGGAAGAGAGAGAGCGACTGGGGGGGGAAGAGAGAGAGCGACTGGGGGGGAAGAGAGAGAGCGACTGGGGGGGAAGAGAGAGAGCGACTGGGGGGGAAGAGAGAGAGCGACTGGGGGGGAAGAGAGAGAGCGACTGGGGGGGAAGAGAGAGAGCGACTGGGGGGGAAGAGAGAGAGCGACTGGGGGGGGGAAGAGAGAGCGACTGGGGGGGAAGAGAGAGAGCGACTGGGGGGGAAGAGAGAGAGCGACTGGGGGGGGAAGAGAGAGAGCGACTGGGGGGGGAAGAGAGAGAGCGACTGGGGGGGGAAGAGAGAGAGCGACTGGGGGGGAAGAGAGAGAGCGACTGGGGGGGAAGAGAGAGAGCGACTGGGGGGGAAGAGAGAGCGACTGGGGGGGGGAAGAGAGAGCGACTGGGGGGGAAGAGAGAG